>NW_016107503.1:4231864-4242544 GCF_001604975.1 Cebus imitator
CTCTTGTTGCCCAGGCTGGAGTACAATGGCACAGTATCGGCTCACTACAACCTCCGCCTCCTGGATTCAAGAGATTCTCTTGCCTCAACCTACCGAATAGCTGGAATTACAGGTGACCACTATCACATTCAGCTAAGTTTTTGTATTTTTAGTACAGACAGGGTTTCACCATGTTGGCCAGGCTGGTCTCGAACTCCTGACCTCAGGTAATCCACCAGCCTTGGCCTCCCAGAGTGCTGGGATTACAGGTGTGAGCCACTGCACCCGGCCAGATGGGAGTTTACTCAGGAATTTCAAAATGTGCCATGCCAGCCAGGCCCTGAACCCTGACCCACAGGTAACTTTGTTTCTTTAAACTTTGGGTCCATCTTAATTGATAAAAGGGCATCTATTTTAGTCTTTCAGGTCACATATGGAATTACTAAAGAGGAAAGAGGTCATGGGAACCCCAGAATTTGTAGTTGGCCAGGCAGATGTGCAGGTAGTCTGGGAATCCCATTTGTGGTGTCTGAAGTGACGGCAGTCTTGAAGGATTCGGTGCCAGGTTAGCATGGGGTCTGTGCTAACCCAGTGTAGTTAGTGTCAGATTTTAATTCAATTGTAGAACACCTAGTTGGTTTCAGAGAACTGAGGAACTGTTCCTTTGGAAAAACAAGTCCCTCAGCCAGGAAGGGACAGAGTCCAATTTAAACCCAAGCTTTATACCAGAATGTAAAAGAGTAACTAATGTTGTCAGTTGTGAATGACAATTCAATAGTATCTGGGGCCAGAACAAAAAGGGCATTTTAAATGTAGGTTGGTTTGGGGTTTCAGGGGAACTTTGTCTTTAGTGGAAAGAGAGGGGTAGCAATGGATGAGAAGTACAGGTGTGAGGGTTTCTGCTGTCATGATTCTTGTTTTGTGCGAAAGCGGTTTGGGCATGTTGAAACACGCAGAGGCTAGATGTAGAAAATGCTTAATGGGGGTATCAAAGGATACAATTACAAAAGATGCAGTTTAAAGATCTCAATTGGCTTTATTTGCAATAATAGAATATGACAAAACCTCATTCTATAAAACAGAACGAGTGTTCTGACGAGCTGAGCAGAGGAGATTGGTTTTACAGACAGAGAAGGGCTGAAGAAAACAAAAGTAAAGAACAAAGAGCAGATAAGTCATTTCACAGTTACTTTCCTTCTAAGGTGGGAAGAGAAAGCAGAACAATGGAGAAATAACTAATTGGTTAACGTCAGTTTACATTTTTTGGTAATGACTAGGGCAGACGAAACTTTATTATCATGCCTGTTTGGGAAATTAGGCTGTTCTCTCTCTCTCCTGATTTCCAGGAAGGTCAAATAACAACTTCCTTTTGGTTTAGTTACATAAAACTTCAGAAGACAGTCAGTATGACTGACTTCAGTTTGATTTTTACTCTCATCGCTGGGGCCTAGTGCAGGAGCTTAGTCCAAAACAATGGCCTCCTACAATTTTTATTTAACAATTTTCCCCTTTTGGTCAAGGCTCAAGTGAGAACCTGACCAAAACTAAGGGCATTCGCACTAGTCTCAGTTACCATCATTTTAGGTTTCCAGTCTCAACACATCATTCATAGGGTACGGTGTCCACATCATCGTGCATTTATTTGAGTTTTTTGTTATTCCAGCAAAAGACAGACTATTTGACATTCAGCAGATGGCTGCATGCAAATATTTAAAACTTGTTTTTTTGAGACAGTGTCTCACTCTGCCGCCCAGGCTAGGGTGCGTGGCGCGATCTCAGTTCACTGCAACCTCTGCCTCCCAGGTTCAAGTGATTCTCCTGCCTCAGTCTCCCAAGTAGCTGAGACTACAGACATGCACCACCACACCCAGCTAATTTTGGTATTTTTTGTAGAGACGGGTTTTTGCCACGTTGGCCAGGCTGGTCTCGAACTCCTGACCTCAGGTGATCCGCCCACCTTGGCCTCCCAAAGTGCTGGGATTATGGCCACAAACATACATTTTGAGAGCATACAGTGCAACAGAAAGACTACTATTATTACTCTCAGGAGGATAATATTAAGAGTCTGGAGTATGCTCCTTCGCTAGGGTCCTCATGAAACAAACCAACTAAAATAGAATAAATTGAAGAATGAGCCAGATGAGGAGTGCATCCATCTTAACCAAGTAGCCAGTCTGTTAATTTTTTCATCCCAGTCTCTCTGATACCTGATGTATTTATCCTTGTGCAACAAAAAGTGTTAGCAACTGCAACGATTCCTTCTTGTTCAGCTAACAGATCTATCACCTCATGACTGAGCTAAAGTATGGAGTGACCATTTGCAAGTTACCCACAGAAGCCACTGATTGTGAAATTCTAACTGTAGCATTATTCTGCCAGACAAAAAAGATACGCATAAGCAAGGAAAAGTTAAGGAAAATAAGAGTCATATTATGCAGAGTATTGTTCTGACAGTTTTGTTTGTTTTTTGGAGACAGGGTCTAGCTCTGTCACCCAGGCTGGAGTGTAGTGGCAATGGCATGATCTCAGCTCACTGCAATCTCCACCTCTTGGGCTGAAGCCATCCTCCCACCTCAGCCTTTTGAGTAGCCAGGACTACAGGCATGCGCCACCATGCCTGGTTAATTATTGTATTTTTTGTAGAGACAAGCTTTCGTCATATTGCCCAGGCTGGTCTCAAACTCCTGGGCTCAGCAATCCACCTGCTTCAGCCTCCCAAAGTGTTAGGACTACAGGCATGAGCCATCACACTCAGCCATTCTGATAGTCTTGAGAAAAACTCCCCATGATAAAGTTAACAACTCATATCAGTTCGTGGTTTCAATGTCTCTGGTTATGGCATCGGGCAGTTTGGTGAACTCTTGATGTGGTCCACACATTGGGCATGAGACTTGTCCCTTAAAATTTACATCAAGTTGTCTAGTTTCAGCTGTGGGGCTTTAGGAACAGAGCAGTTCTTGTTCTTAGCTGGAAAATTATAGCCAGAAACTGGATGAAACTAGAATTCGGGATCCAGTCCGGTATACAGGTAGACAACAAAAACCTGAAAACAATGAATAGGAGTACAACCTAATAACAGGTGTAGTATAGTTTTTCTTATTCTCTTTACAGTCACTCCCATGCATTTTTTTAAAAAAGAGGCCAGGCGCAGTGGCTCACACCTGTAATCCCAGCACTTTGGGAGGCCAAGGTGGGCGGATCACAAGGTCAAGAGTTCAAAACCAGCCTGGCTAACATACAGCAACCCCATCTCTACTAAAAATAGAAAAAATTAGCTGGGTGTGGTGGCAGGAGCCTATAATCCTAGCTACTCAGGAGGCTAAGGCAGGAGAATCGCTTGAGCCTAGGAGGCGGAGGTTACAGGAAGCCGAGATCGCACCCCTGCACACGAGCCTGGGCAACAGTGTAAGGCTCCATCTCAAAAAAAAAACGAAAAGAAAAGAGAGAGAGAGAGACAAAGAGAGAGAGAAAGAAAGAGAGAATGAAAGAAAAGAAAGAAAAAGAAGCAGCCTGTTTCTTTAAAAACATTCCTTTCTTCACCTCTGGCTGCTGTCCTCTCTTCTCACCATAAGAGATCTGAAGAGTTGTCAGTCTACTGTTTGTATGTTTACCTCCCACTCACTCCTCTAGCCTCGCCCCTCCACCTCAACTGCTCTTACTGATGTCTCTAATACATTCTGTGTTCTAAACAAAGGACATTTTCAGGTCTTTAAGTTCCAAACTATTCTATTATCTCTGCAGTACCTTCAACACAAGAAATCTAGAAAAGAACTCACTTTTCTTCCCTGTACCCCCAAACATACTCCTCTTTTTCCCTTTCTAAAGAGTACCTCCACTATTGGTCGCCCAAGAAACCTGGATGACAGCCTCGTCTTCCTTTTCTCCCATGCCCTTGGCCTCATTCATTACCAAATCCCCTCACTCTATCAACCCCCACAAAGTACTCAGGTGTATCCTTGATTCCAGTGCAATTTCCCCATAACCTCTATCATGATCATTCTAAAATGTAAGTCAGAAATTCCAGTCCTCTACTAACAGTCTTCCAGTAGCTCTTCATTGCCTCCAGAGAAATCTCTAAGCACATACAGGAGAACAGAGCCCTTTGGGATCTTGAAGGCCCAGCCTTTCCAGCCTCATCTTTCACCACAACCTCCTCTTACTGGATGCCCAAACTCCACAGAAACTCTCAGTACCTTCCTGAACTTGCCAGGTGATTCCATGCTGTACTTTGACATGGAACCTGCAATGTCCTTTCGGGTCCCATTTGCTGGGCCAACTCCAATTTGTCCTTCAAGACTTAGCTTGTACCTGCTCAGGGATTCAGGAACTTGCAAAGCGACAGTTTCATTATTCATCTACTGTAGGTTTTCTTTTTGAGACTCTTAAGATATTTGGATTAGTGTAAACTCTAAATGGTTTCATACAGCACTAAAGAAGTATGGCCTACGGTAATTCCACAACTACAGAAGTGGATTTGTTCTTTTAGTCACATGTTGGTGACTCAAAATCTGTATTAAGCATTTGTAAGTATTTATAAATGGTGCTTTTTTATTATTCACAGTATACCAAGGCAAAAATAAGCTTTTTAAAGTTAGAATTCTGTAAAGATTTCTGCTTATTCAGTTCATCCCATCTCACTCATTACCAGAATCTTCATGTAACAGCTTGGTTGGTCTGTCAATCCAGGTGTCTTTACATAACAAATCCTACAGATGCCCTTAACTCTCAATTCAACAAGGCAATGTTGAAAAAGACCAACCTAGCACTCTGTATTTTTTTAATTTTTTTTTACCCTGTCTTACGGTGCTGCAGCACTCTGTAATGAGAATGATATAGAAGAACTTTCTTAAGAATGCATCATAACATCCATGAAACCCTACATTTGATGATGGCATGGGAATATATAATTTTCTCCATGTGTTTCAGCTGTAAATGGATAATAATGGTAATCTCACATGATTATCCTGATGACTAAATGAAGAGAACTTTGAACGAGAGATAAAAAGTTAGGATTTATCAGCATATAAAAGGTATTTAAACCATGGGAATTGACAAGATAACTAGAGAGAAAAAGTTGAAAGAGTAAAGATCCCAGCCCTCCTTCCAGATGTTCCCCACT
The DNA here is from genome assembly GCF_001604975.1 of Cebus imitator. NCBI lineage: Eukaryota > Metazoa > Chordata > Mammalia > Primates > Cebidae > Cebus > Cebus imitator. The sequence goes on from NW_016107503.1 coordinate 4,236,963, forward strand.
CATTAGTTCATTCAACAATTATGTTTGAGTGTCTAAGATCTGCCCATGACTGAGGATGCATGGGTATACAAAAGAGACATGGAAAAAGCTTTTAATCTCCTCAGACAGACAGGTAGCACACAATATTTAACTATAAACTATAAAAATTGCTCTAAAGGAAAAGTTTCAGCACTCTGAGAGAATTTAATGAGGACCTAATTCAGATTAAATAAAATCATGTATACAAAGCACTTAGCATACTATCTGAAATCTAGTAAGCACTTTGTTCAGAGAAGGCCTCCCTAAGAAAGTGGCAATTATGCTGACACCAAAAACTTAGGAGTTAGTTATGTAAAGAGGAGGGGGCGCCAGGCACGGTGGCTCATGCCAGTAATCCCAGCACTTTGGGAGGCTGAGGTGGGCGGATCACAAGGTCAGGAGTTCAAGCCCAGCCTGGCCAACATGATGAAACCCCATCTCTACTAAAAATACAAAAAATTAGCCGGGTGTGGTGGCAGGCGCCTATAATCCAAAGCTACTCAGGAGGCTGAAGCAGGAGAATCGCTTGAACCTGGGAGGTGGAGGTTGCAGTGAGCTGAGACCGTACCAATGCACTCCAGCCTGGGCAACAGAGCGATGCTCCATCTCAAAAAAAAAAAAAAAGAAAGAAAGAAAAAAAGAGTAGGGGAAAGAGCTTTGCAAGCAGAGCAACAACACCCAAGAAGGCCCTGGGGCAGGAAAAAGCCTGGGGCACTCCAGGAGCTGAAAGGAGACCTGTATGGCTAGAGCATAAGACAGGTAGTAAATGACAATACCATCTACCTGGCACCCCCAAGTAGAAATCTCCCTCTCCCCCATGTGATTAAAATGACTTCAAGAACCATACAACATTATATGGACATATTATACGATGGTTAACACACACACACACACACACACACACACACACACACATGCAGTAACTCTATACATTATATTAAAATACTAATGATGCAGATGAATTGCATCTACCTGAAAATGAGCCCGAGGTTCCTTTTTTCAACCTCCTCCTTCACAGTCACCCTTCTCCCACTACTGAAAGGATGATGGACCGTTCACCCACCCGGAGACTCATTTTGGTGCCTTGCCCCATGGATAACAATTCAAGAAAACATCCTTTCCAAGAGTGAGATCTATGAAACAAATCCAAGAAAAATTCAGCAAGAAATATTAAAGCATCCAGCATTGTATTGTCATTCAATTTTCACATAAATTCAAGATTCAAAATTTAATTTAAAATTTAGATGTGAAACAGACAGAAACACATAAAGTGCAATAATAAGAATACAAATACTTCATTTTTTTAAATGGACACAATATTTGAATAGACATTTCAATGAAAAAGATACACAGATTCAAAATAAGCCCATAATTTAAAAAAAAAAAAACACAATAAAATACTTACACACATCTAGTTACAATGGCTAAAATATAAAAGATTGACCATACCAAAGGTTGGCAAGGATATGGAGGAACTGAAATCCTTATACACTACTGGTAAAATGATACAACTACTTTGGAAAACAGTTTGGCAGCTCCTTAAAAAGTTAAACATACATCTACCACATGATCCAACCATTCCACTCTTACCTATCTAAGAGAAAAGAAAGCATATATCCATACAAAGACTTGTACTCATGGCAGCTATATTTGTAATCCACAAAAACTGGAAATAACCCAAAAGGTCATCCATGGGTGAATGGAAAAATTGTGGTACATCCATACAATGGAATACTACACGGCAACTTTAAAAAACAAATTCTTGACATAAGCAAAACCTGAATCTCAAAATAGTTACAGTGAATTAAAAAAATTCAGATCACGAAAAGTACATGCTATATAATTCCATTTATATAATACTCTAGAAAATGCAAATTAATATACAATGACAGAAAGCTCTGCAGAATAGAAGGGAGGGTTTACAAAAGGACATGAGCAAACTTGTGGGTAATAGATATGCTCATTACCTTGATTACAGTGATGGTTGCATAGGTGTAAACTTGTATCAAAACATCCAATTATACACTTTAAATACGTGCATTTCATATCAACTGTGTCTCTTTTTTTCTTTTTGAGACGGAGTCTCATTCTGTAGCCTGCCGATGGGAGTGCAGTGGCACAATCTTGGCTCACTGCAACCTCCTCCTCCTGGGTTCAAGCTGTTCTCCTGGCCCAGCCTCCTGAGTAGCTGGGATTACAGGAGTGTGCCACCATGCCTGGCTAATTTTTGTATTTTTAGTAGAGACGGGGTTTCACCATGTTGGTAAGTACCCATTACCCTTTTAGTATCCATTACCTTCGTTTGTAATATAATTAAACTCTGAGTTTACATAACGAAAAAGTCTTCCAAGGGGCCAGCGCGCTCCTGGGGAGGGTATGGGGCTGTTGGCAAGGAAATCAGCTTTTATTTATTTATTTACTTTTTATTTTTTTCCAAAGCGTCTGAGTCACCAATTCATCATGGCTTGTGACCGAGAAGGAAAGCAGCTTTTCAATCGTATAAATGCCTTTTGTGTCCAGACGGCCCTCTATAAATCAGCACTATCAACCGCGTCCCAGAGACTTGTCCACGCCCTTCTAGAAAACACTTCATTCATACCACTCCTAGCTTGTGCTCCTACCCGCCCGAGCGACTTGTCTTCCGTGGGAGGGATAACGCGGAGCACTGCGTTCGCCTGGGCCACACGGGAAGAATGACCGCGAAGCCGCCAGTTGGCGCGCGGACTGAGGGGCTGAGAAGCCCAAAACGGTACCCGGCATCCGCTCAAGCCGCGCTCCCCTCGCCTTTGAGAGGCCCCGGAAGGGGCCCGGCGCTTGGCAGCAGCGGGAGGTCTTCCGGAAGGAAAAGGCCGGAACCAGGGGATTGGCTCACAGTCGTGCGCTGCCCGGGGCCCCGCCAGCCGCACATCCCGCCCCCTACCGTACGCACCGCCTCCTTGCCAAGCTCTGCGCCGCGCCTAACTCAGTGGTTAACTCGGGCGAGCGGTCTTGCGGTGGAGGGACCGTGCGCCGTCGGTGGCTAGGCCAAAGGCGGCCTGGTCGCGCGCGCTGCTCGGAGCCATGCTGAGGAGCTGCGCCGCGCGTCTGCGCACGCTCAGGGCCCCGCGCTGGCTGCCAGAGGGCTGGCGCGCGCCAGGCAGCGAGCCGCGAGCCGCGCCGGTGAGTCTGGACATTCTCGGGTGTGGGGCGGGAGCAGTACCCACAGTCAGAAACACGCCTGCGGTAAGAGAGCCTTCAGTTATTTATCCATACCCCAACCAGCTGACCTCAGAATAAATCTCACTCCCGCACCACACGGCGGAATAAGCGGCTGGGGCCCGGGAATACCCAGTTCTGAAATTCAGACCTTAAGAAACCGGACGGGAAAGTGACCCCGGTTTTTTGTTTTTGGTTTGTTTTTTAGTTTTTTTGTGTGTTTTAAGAGACAAGGTCGGCCGGACGCGGCGGCTCATCCATGTAATCCCAACACTTTGGGAGGCCGAGGCGGGCGGATCACCTGAGGTCAGGAGTTCGAGACCAGCCTGACCAACATGAGAAACCCCGTCTCTACTAAAAATACAAAATTAGCCGGGCGTGGTGGCGCCTGCCTGTAATCCCAACTACAAGGGAGGTTGAGGCAGGACAATCGCTTGAACCTGGGAGGTGGAGGTGGCCTCCAGCCTGGGCTAAAGAGCGAGACTTCGTCTCAAAAAAAAAAAAAAAAAAAGAGAGACAGGGTTTAGCTCTGTCACCCAGGCTGGAGTGCAGTGGCGGTCACTCTAACCTTGTGGGTTCTAGCGGTCCTCCTGCCGGAACCTCACAAAGCACTGGGATTACAGGCGTGAGTCACCACGCTCTGCCTGTTTGTTTTTTTCCTAATTTATTTTTAATTGAGGGATAAAATTGTATGTTTATCGTGTACAACATGATGCTTTGAAATATGTATACTCGACTCAGTTTTGAAGCAGAGTGCAGGATGCTGGGCTCTGTTCAGTTCAGCAGGGAAAGGACCACTGCTGCTACGACTGATACTAATAAAGGTTCAGCAGGGTCACACAGTCTGAACCTAGGCAGTCTGGCTCCTAACCATTGCAGATCCCAGAAGAGCACCATCTCTTCCAATGGTTTAATCCTGATTGTCTCTGACTTGTCTTGTTTCTGAGAAACAAAACAGCCAACACTGGAAGTGAGTAGGATGCTTCTGGATGTCAGATAATCGTTAATACCCTCTCCTAAGCCAGCTTCTTCACCTTTAAAGGTTGTTAAATTAAATGATGTAATGCAAGCAAACTGTTTAACTCAGTGCCTAAAATAGTATTAAATGTTACCTGTTTACGTATCTCTATTTTGTGCTTTATTGATGCATTCAATTAATACCGATTAAGCCCCAACACTATGTCAGGCATTACTGGCCACTGACTATGTACAGGTAAGAAAGAAACAATCCTTTCTCTTAAGAAGCTCACAATCTAGTGTTGGAGAACAGGGTGTCAAAAGACGAAATTATAACACATTTACTTTAAAGATCTTAATTGGCTTTTATTTGCGATTGTAGAATCAAGCAACTCCTCATTCTATAAAGTAGAATGTGAGGATGAGCTGAGCCGAGGAGGCTGGCTTTATAGACATAAAGGGAGACCCCGTCTCTACAAAAAATTAGCTGGACATAGTGGCACATGAATGCGATCCCAGCTACTTTGGAGGCTGAGGTAGGAGGATCTCTTGAGCCCAGGAGGTTGAGGCTGCAGTGAACTGTGATCACACCACTGCACTCCAAGCCTAGGCAACAGAGGTGACATTTCTCAAAAAAAAAAAAAAAAAAAAGGAAATGCCACAGGGTTGAGTCATGTAATGCCTTCACATGTTCCCTCCTTGCACGGAAGTTTTCTTGAAGCTGACCCATTTCCATGACTTGGTTATCCTAGCCCAAGAGTCTGTTTTTTTGGTGGCAAGCATTCTGATGCTTTCAAGTGCCTGACTCATGCCCACCAGTCACATTCTGGTTTTGGCACTGAGATAACCTTAACCAAATCAGCCAATGATTTTTCCCTACCTAAGCATACAAGAAAAAGAAATTAAGATAATAGACATAAAATCCCTGTGAATTTCTGAAAGCCAGAGTTTACACCCCCTGCAATAATTGCCATTTATTGCCAGTTTCTGTCTGACCCGGTCAGACACCTGAGACCTCCCTAGGGGACCAAGTTATGTTTCTGTTAAGACTGTCACTCTTGACAGTGACTCACCAAGCCACTGCAAACCCCAAAAGGTCATATGCCATCACATAGCACAAACTAATCCTTGGTCCCCACCCCAAGCTCATGTTTCCTCTCATAGCACAAACTAATCCTGGAATTGGAAGCCAAAATGATCAAGGGGATCAATGCAAAAAGAGCAAACTCTAAGCCGGGCAGGTGGCTCACAACTGTAATCCCAGGACTTTGGGAGGCCAAGGCAGGCAGATCACAAGGTCAGGAGTTCGAGACCATGTCCAACATGTGAAACCCTGTGTCTACTAAAGATACAAAAAAATAGCCAGGTGTGGTGGCACATGCCTGTAATCCCAGCTACTTGGGAGGCTGGGG
>NW_016107503.1:4243929-4246634 GCF_001604975.1 Cebus imitator
CAGCCTCCCAAAGTGCTGGGATTACAGGCGTGAGCCACCACACCCGGCCAAGACATAACTTTTCTTAACAAGGCCTACTGTTGTAGGACTGTCTTCCCAGTTCAGCTAAAAACCGGGTTCTTGTTACGTGACCAGGAAAGATTAGGTTCATGGACACATAGAAGGGTGAGAAAACTGGAATTCATTGGGTGAAAAAGGAAAAAGAGAAAAACTTTGAGCAGAGTGAGAGGAAAGCCTGCTAGCTGGCTTCTGCCCCACCACGCAGGACTCTAGAGGCCAGGCCCCTTCCCTCTGCAAACAGCACGAGCTTCCATGGCTCCTCCCCGTTTTCCTGCTGTGCAGGCCCCTTGGAGATTCCCTGGGGACCCCTTTATACTTGGCTGTCTCATTCCCCCTCTAAAGAAGTACATTTACCTGCCTTTAGGGTAAGGATAAGGGTGAAGACTGGTCTTAACTGCTTCCTGCTTCCAGGGGACGATGTTTTTGAGAAAAGGCCATCAGAGCTCTCTCAGGCCTATCTGAGGGTCCCCGGCAAAAGGGGCCAACGTCCAAAGCTCCAATTACATGACTGTTTGGAGTTTGATGGCTTGAAGGGAAGAAGAGACAAACTGGGTTATTAGAAGACATATCAAAACAAAACACGGCGAGGGTAAGGACAACTCAGAAATCCCGAGGGCTTTTACCAGTTTGTAAAGGGAGAAGGAGTACAAAACCTGATTAGTTTAAAAAAAAACAAACCTTTGCCAGCGTGTCAGGCTTCTGGGTTCCCTTTCCCTGAGCCTAATCCTATGCCAACCAGTTTAAGGTCTGGGAAATTAACTCTTCCCAGTTTGGAAGATGCATCTGAGGGCAGTATCCCATAGTACAGAGACACAATTACCTATCAGTGAAGAGAGGACAGAGGAGGAGAAAGGAAAAAGAAGCTGTTTTTCAAAGGAATCCCAGGGGTTCGGGATGCATTCGAAAGGGGTACAGTCTGAAGATGGATGGCTACTCATCTAGAACAAGGGGAGCAAGTGTCTCTTCCTAGCAAATACCTGCGGTATGTGAGGGAGGGAAAGTGAGGCATTCCTCTTTCTTTCCTCCGTCCTTGTATCCCCAAGTCCCAACAACTGTGACAGGGTGCCACCCATAAAACAGGGAGGGCCTGGAGAATAGGGATTATCTGCTTTCACCTATGCCTCTATCACTGCTACTGTCAGTAACCTTGGAGTTCCTTAAGCTTCATTTATACCATGGATATTAGCACAACCTTTATACATTAAACGGGAGGTTTGGTTTAATCGGCAGGAATTAGCCATGTTCGCTTGTGCTGTGCCATTTAACTTCTGTTATCGTCTGCCTCTGGAGCCCTTAAATCCAGTTTTCTTTCCTAGGGCTTTGACCCGAAACTTGGAATTGAATTTAGGATAAAAATGTGTCTTGGGGGGTCACACGGACTCCTTATCATAAGCTAAATGCTAAGGCAAACCTGTGAAATTGAGTCCTCCAACAAGGGAGAGAAAAGACTTTCATTTTTTTGTTTGTTTGGTTTTTTTTTTGAGATGGAGTCTCGCTCTGTCACCCAGGCTGGAGTGTAGTGGCGCAATCTTGGCTCACTGCCACCTCTGCCTCCCAGGTTCAAGTGATTCTCCTGCCTCAGCCTCCTGAGTAGCTGGGACTACAGGTGCCCGCCACCACACCTGGCTCATTTTTTTGTATTTTTAGTAGATACAGGGTTTCACCATGTTGGCCAGGATGGTCTCGAACTCTGACTTCACGATCTGCCTGCCTTGGCCTCCCAAAATGCTGGGATTACAGGCATAAGCCACCATACCCGGCCCTTATCTTTTTTTTTTATTTTTTGAGATGAAGTCTCACTGTGTTGCCAATGGGTTTTCGACATGTTGTCCAGGCTAGTCTTGAACTCCTGACCTAAGTTCTGAGATTAAAGGCATGAGCCACTGCACCCAGCCAGCTTTATCTTACCTAATTTAAAACAATTCAAGTAGTCTCAATTACATGTCATGTGGATAACTCCTGGCAATTTTTAACTTTAATGTAAAACCTGGTAAGTTTTTACATTACCTTGGCTCTGTGCAGCCAAGGTTTGACTCCGTCCAGCATGATTAAGGGCATGGTTAGTTTTATGTGTCCCAGGCCTTACCAAGTTGTACAATTCTCAGAACCCAAAAAGCAGTTTATAACCTTAAAATGCTTAGCAAACCTAGTAACTGACCTGCATAATTTAGTCCACCTATTTATATTTTGACAACATCTGCATTTTACCAGTAATCTTTAAGGCTGTTTTTATTTTTCAAAGATTAAAGTCACATGAACTAAAAGATACCATAGCTTTTATCTTCCCTTTAAAAAAATATTTGGCTGGGCATGGTGGCTTACACCTGTAATCCTAGCACTTTGGGAAGCTCAGGTGGGCGGATCGCAAGGTCAGGAGATCGAGACCATCCTGGCTAACATGGTAAAACCCTGTCTCTACTAAAAATACAAAAATTTTAATTCTGTTTATGTGCCGTTGAATAGAATGTGTATTCTGTGATTGTTGGGTGAAATGTTCTGTGTATATCTGTTAAGTCCATTTATTCCAAGGTATAATTTAAGTCCATTATTTCTTTGTTGACTTTCTGTCTTGCTGACTTGTCTAGTGCTGTCAGTGGAGTATTGAAGTCCCCCACTGTTATTGTGTTGCTATGTCATTTCTTTTT
>NW_016107503.1:4247594-4248773 GCF_001604975.1 Cebus imitator
TTTTTGTACATGGAGTCTCGCTGTGTCACCCAGGCTGGAGTGCAGTGGCACAATCTTGGCTCACTGCAACCTCCACCTCCCGGGTTCAGGTGTAGCAGGAGCGGCTGCGGGAAAGGATCTTTTGGACACTGAATACAGGAGGAAGGAATTTATTTCAGCTGGGAGCCAGGTGGCCTACGTACCTAACAGCCAAGCTCGGCTAACAAAGGGAGGTTCAGCCTTCATATAGGCTTATACTTTAGATGTTACACGTGGAAGAATCTGAGGTTCATAGTTTTAGGACTCACATGTGAAAAGGTGTCTGTTTACAGTTTCAGGAATCACACATGAAAGGGTTCCGGTTTATAGTTTTAGGACTTACATGTGAGAAGGCTTCTGGTTTGATTTTGTTTTAAGTAAAAATAGTGCCTCCTGGAGAGTTTCCAAGGCCTAGCCTGTTGTTTTCAGGAAGGAGATTTAGGAGGCGCCAAGTGGCCTGCTCTCTCTTTTATTGAGATGCACAGTGGATGACAGAGGGGGAGGGAATCCCAAATGCCTAGGTCTTCCTCCTTACAGGCAATTCTCCTCCCTCAACCTGAATAGCTGGGACCACAGGCATACTCTGCCATACCCAGCTAATTTTTTCTGTTTTAGTAGAGACAGGGTTTCACTGTGTTGCCTGGGCTGGTGGAGAACTAGCTCAGGCAATCCGCCTGCCTCAGCCTCTCAAAGTGCTGGGATTACAGGTGTGAGCTACCGTGCCCAGCCTTGTTTGTGCTTTTTAACTTGCATTTTTGTTTTGTAGGACCTATGTGATTTATGCTTTAAAGAGGTTCTGTTTTGATGTGTTTCCAGGATTTGTTTCAAGATTTACGGCTCTTTTTCACAGTTCTTATAGTGGTGGCTTGGTAATGGTGAATTCTCTTTGCATTTGTTTGTCTGAAGTAGACTGTATCTGTGATATTGTGCTGGCCTAGAGCCAGAACCGGAGCAAAACTATTTTATAAAATGCAAAACTGTTTTTAGATAAGTTGAAATGGCTGCCCCATTCTCCTTACAATAACTGCTGTCGTTGGCCTCTGTAAATAGAACTGCTAGTTTGTTCTTCAAAACTATGTAAAGCTGCTTACCTTTTCTTATCAGTAACTGCCAGAATTGCTAGCCTTTGCTTACCAGCAATTGCCAGACTAAGCAGCCCAA
>NW_016107503.1:4250658-4256503 GCF_001604975.1 Cebus imitator
CAGGAGGCTGAGGCAGGAGAATTGCCTGAACCCGGGAGGCGGAGGCTGCGGTGAGCCGAGATCGCGCCATTGCACTCCAGCCTGGGTAACAAGAGGGAAACTCCGTCTCAAAAAAAAAAAAAAGAATAAAAAAAGATTATATGCCCCTTGTGTCCTGCCACCAGGGTGGGTAGGGAATGACCATCACATGCAGCTGCAGAGGGGGATGGAGGCAAGATTCCTGGGTCACTGGAGTTGTGTACCTAGGAGAATTATGGCTGCCTCTGCTGAGTCATGCAAGTTGTCAGGGAAGTTGGGAAAAGCCGTCAGTCACAGGCCTCACCCAGCTCCTGTGCAAACTATAGGGCCGGTCTCACTCCCACGGTGCCCCGCCCCCGCCCCAACAGCCCAAGTCTGTTTCCAAGTGGAGGGCAAGATGGGCTTGGAAACTTCTTGGAGGCTTTCCATCTCCCAGTTGGGAAAGAAAAGGGCTTTAGTTCTTCCTCCCCTGTGAAGTCTATAAACTGGATTCACACCCTCTCCCCAAGTTCTGGCTTAGCTGAACTTTGTAACAATTTGAACCAGGGAGGCTTCTCCCTGGTTCAAATTGTTACAAAGTTCAGCTAGAGAATTACCTCTCCCTGTGAAGTTTTACTCCCTGCTCCTTTGGCCCCACTCCTGATGGATCCCTAGGGAGATGGTACTAAACCATTCATGAGAAATTCACCCCCATGATCCAGTCACCTCCCACCAGGCCCCACCACCAACACTGAAGATTACATTTCAGTATGAGATTTGAGTGGGGACACACATCCAAACTGTATCCCACACAGTGTTTTTGTTTGTTTGTTTGCCTGTAATACTCTTTCCAGCTGGCTAATTTCTGCTTGTCTAATCAATATTCAGGTCAAAGGACCCCCTCCTGAACTCCTTATTCTAATACTTCTTCCTTATCCTCTAACTTCCTGTGCAGAGCCTGGAAGCACTTTTTACATGGAAGATAATGTCTGTTCTTTACCTCCATCTCCAGTGTGCTGGGCTCACCTGTGCTTGTTTAAAGTTTGGAAAAAAGAATGAATTCAGCAGACCTGAGCATAACGCTGGCTTGGCCAATAGCTCACTGGGTGATGTTGTGCAAATCATTTTCCCTCTCTCAATCTCTCATTTTCCCAAGGAGTTTGGACCAGGTGATCCCTGAAATTCCCTTCCATTTTGAAGTGACAGGCTTCTGGGGAGAAGAAAAACAGCAAGATAGTCTTGGAAATTGAGAGAATATGTTATGAAATAGAATGCACCTTCCATTACTTACTCTTCTTTCTCTTCTGTCTTTTAGAGGTCATTTTCTTCGGAGGAAGTCTTTCATAAGGACTGTGCTGTCCCCAACCCCAGCTGGAACAAGGACCTAAGACTTCTCTTTGACCAGTTTACAAAGAAATGTGAAGATGGCTCCTGGAAACGTTTGTCTTCATATAAACGTGGATGTGCTCTAAGGATTAAGGACTTCCAAACCCATTTTCTTGGTAGAAACAGCCACTTTCCCATTAATATATCTGAGCATCAAATATAAAACTAAGAAAAGATTGAAGTACTAGTTACTACCTGAAAAAAGAAAGAGTGTAATGCAGGATTATAGTTCTGTAGTCACCAGTTTAATAGACTAAAAAATGGCAATAAATATTTCAGATTGTAGGAGAGCACGAAGCCTATTGTCAAGGATAAGACTGCCCTGGCATTCTTATCACCATTAGCAGGAGAGAAGAAAGGGCCCCAGAGAGCTTCTCCCTCCTACAACCTCAACACCTCTCTGTCTTGCGGCTGTCATCTAATCTCCTTTCACCCTTTATCCCGTATCTGATTCTATCACCCTAAGAAGCTCAGAGCACTTGGGTTACACCCTCATCCCCCGGTATCTAAATCCCCAAGGCCAACACCCAAAACACACACATGGCACTTGCTATCCTTCTGTGTATTTTTACTACTTTTTTTTTAGTGTTATGATTTTAGAGAAAAATGAGCCCAAAGTACAGAGAGTTCCCATATACCCTTCATCTCCTCCCCACTCCTAATTTCTCCTATTATTAACGTTTTGCATTACTGTGGTAGATTTGTTATAATTGATGAGCCACTATTGATATATTATTCTTAATTAAGGTCCATAGTTTGTTTTAGGATTCACTCTTGGTGTTATATTTTCTGTGGGTTTTGACAAATATGTAATAACAGGTGTCTGTCATTATAGTATATTGAATCGTACACAGATATTTCTGAGTTACTTATTATCTTTTAATCATCCAAACACATCTTTAGGTAGTGGTTGGTTTTTTTTAAATGACCTTTAAGAAGGCCTTTGGGCCAGGCACAGTGGCTCACGCCTATAATCCCAATACTTTGGGAGACTGAGGAGGGCAGAACACTTGAGGTCAGGGGTTCAAGACCGGCCTGGCCAACATGATGAAACTCCATCTCTACTAAAAATACAAAAAAAAATTAGTTGGGCATGGTGGCAGGCACCTGTAATCCCAGCTACTTGAGAGACTGAAGCAGGAGAATCACTTGAACCCAGGAGGCAGAGGTTGCAGTGAGCCGAGATCACACCACTGCATTCCAGCCTGACCAACAGAGTAAGACTCCATTCACCCCGCCACCAAAAAGAAAAAGAAGGCCCTTAATGTTGCCTGAAACATGAAACCATACTTCATGTTTCCCCAGTTTATTCACTCTCTTGCATTCCTGAATGACTATTTTCTGCCTTTTTCTTTCTTCTTATGCCTCTAATACTTTCTTTTCCCTTCTCACCATCAGTTGGTCTCACTTCCTGATTCACTAAGAAGAAATAAAAGCAGTCGGAAGAAACCAGTCTCCCACTGCCTTACATATTCTCCCCCCTGCATCTGTGCCTGACGTTCTGCTGCTTCTTGCTGTGAGTGAACTGTACACACTCTTAGGGACACCAAGCTGCATTCCATTTTACTTGAAGGACATCCATCTCAGATGTTTGTTATCAGCATACAAACATGCCACGACTGCATTTCTCTTTCCAGTGTCGCTCTGGTTTTTTTGTTGTTGTTGTTGTTTGGGGTTTTTTTTGGGGGGGGGGGGTTGGTTTTGTTGTCCAGGCTGGAGTACAGTGGCATGATCTCAGCTCACTGCAACCTTCGCCTCCCAGGTTCAAGTGATTCTCCCACCTCAACCTCCCAAGTAGCTGGGATTACAGGCACACACCACCACACCCGGCTAATTTTTCTATTTTTTGTAGAGATGGGGTTTCACCATGTTGGCCAGGCTGGCTTCGAACTCCCAACCTCAAGTGATCCGCCCACCTCGGCCTCCCAAAGTGCTGGGATTACAGGTGTGAGCCTCCACGCCTGGACTTTTTTTCTTTTTTTTGTTTTTTATTTTTTTCCTGAGACAGAGTCTTTCCCTTTCACCAAGGCTGGAGTGCAGTGACATGATCTCAGTTCACTACAACCTCCGCCTCCTGGACTCAAGCAGTCCTCCCACCTCAGCATCCTGAGTAGCTGGGACTATAGACACGTGCTACCACACCTGGCTATTTGTTGTATTTTTGTAGAGACGGAGTCTCGTCATGTTGCCCAGGCTGGTCTTGACCTCCCAACCTCAAGTGATCCACCCACCTTGGCCTCCCAAAATGCTGGGATTACAGGCGTGAGCCACCATGCCCAGTCTACCTTGAACCCCCTCCCTCAAACAGCTCTTGTCAAGGGTGCCAGTGACCTTCATGTTGCTGAGTCCACTCACCTCTCAGCTTTTGGCACAGCTGGTGACTCCTTTCTACTTGAACATAATTTGCAGGACACCACATTCTCCACTCCACTGGTCCCTCCTTTTCAATTTCTTGTGATGGTTCCTCCCCATCCTCAAACCCGTAATATTAGGGTGCCCCCAAGTCTCAGTCCTTAGTACTCCTTTCTTCTCCACACTCCATTGGTAATCTCATGCAGTCTCTTGGCTTTAGAGGCCATCCAAAAGTTGACAACTTCTTAATTTAATGGTTGAAATTTAGTGCCTGGGTTCAAATTCTGGTTCCACAATTTAAAGCTGTGCAACTTTGAGCAAGGTACTTTACCTTTCTGTGCCTCAATTTCCTCATGGTGGATACTTTAGTATTTACTGAAGGAATGAATAATGAATAAAACAAAAATAAAACTAATCAAGAAAAATTACAGAGTTCTTAGGTTTCTTTGCAGAATCTCTGATATATCTAGAGTGAAGAATTATTCCGTGTTATAAATGAAGAGGAAATATTTGTAGTTTGAATTACTAATTATATTCCAACTATTAGCACATCACACAACTGACTGTCCTTACCCCAGCGTAATCTGGCTTCTACCCTAACAGCTCTACTGAAATGTCTTCATTGAAGCCACTAGTGACCAAAGTGCCAAATTCAGTGGGCATCCTTCAGCACTTATTGTACTAGACCTCCCTGGTGGTCTCATTCTTATTGAGACATTTTCTCTTGGCTTTCATAAACCTTTCAGACCAATCTTCCCTCTTCCTTCTACTTGCTTCTTAAATGTCAATGTTTTCCAGGGTTCCATTCCTACATGGTTTTTTGCTCATTTCTTCATCCAACCCTCATTTGCTCTTGACTAAACTTTGACCCTCTCAGAATCAAAAGGAGTTTGAGGTCCTCTTTGCTACCCACACTTGCTTTCAAACCATTACTTCCCCTCATCTTAAAAAGCCCTCTGAACTGGGCGCCGTGGCGGCTCACATCTGTACCACCTTTTTGGGAGGCTACAATAGGCGGATCACTTGAGGCCAGGAGTTTGAGACCAGCCTGGGTAAAAGAGCAAGATTCTTTCTCAAAAAAAAAAAGCCCTGTTTCTTTGAGTTTATACCATCTAACTTTGTCACCCTCCTCCTCTTCCCCTCGTTGCTGTCGTATGCCAGGCTCTCCCTCAGTGTTGAGTATTTCAGCAGCTAATCTGCTGTCCTCCTCTCTACCTAACCGTTCACCGTTCTCAGCAACTGGAGCATCCACACAGTGGCTCCTCAGTTTATGTGCTTCCTCATCACCTCTGAGCTTTTCTTTTCCCCCAACTCCAGCCACACACTCCCATGAACATCTCATGGGAGCCTTATCTTCAGAAAGTACACAGCCTCCAAATGCAACATTTAAACATCCTGTTTTCTGATGACAACATTTTTCCTTTTAGCAGCTTACTTGTTCAAAGGCCCCTCAGAAACAATAGTTATTTCATTTAGACCTTCTGAGTTCATTGAGTCCTATACTTTCTCATTGTCCCATAGCCCTCATCTCTCTGAACTTCTGTAGCCCACTTAACCTAGGAAAACCCCAGCCCTAGATGAATCCAACCGCCTGCCATCATTTCTTTGCACAGGCTTTCATGAAGCTAAGCATTGCTAGAGAAAATCACCCCATTCAGCAGATAAGCTTGGTGATTGTGATTTTTGTAGTCTCATCTCCTGCCTCCATTCTTATCCTCCTCAAAGCCCTTCTTCTACTCATCTGTCAGAATGATTCAAAATGCAAATCTCATCATGTTACTCCACTGCTATTTTCAGTGCTGTCCCATGCCTTAAAATACTAGTGCCTTTCAGACTTAAAAATGAGTATGTAGCACCTAGGAATCATGTTAAAATGCAAATTCTGCTTCAGGAGGTCAGAGGTAGAGCCTGAGATTCTGCATTTCCAACAAACTTCTTTCACCATCACAAAGGACAAATGCACCCTCTTGTTCAGTCCTTATTTTGAAGTGACCTACATTTTGACTCAACCCAGACCTTATTTTTTCTCATTTTTATAAAGTAAGCACAAGGTTTGGTAATCTAGACCAGAAATTTTGAACTCTTTTTTTTTTTTTTTTTTTTTTTTTTT
>NW_016107503.1:4256673-4267579 GCF_001604975.1 Cebus imitator
TAGTAGAGACGGGGTTTCACCATGTTGACCAGGATGGTCTCGATCTCTTGACCTTGTGATCCACCCGCTTCGGCCTCCCAAAGTGCTGGGATTACAGGCTTGAGCCACCGCGCCCGGCAAATTTTGAACTCTTAAGTAAAAACATTAGAAGCGCTTGATACCTATCTTATCCTGAAGTCCTGGAATGTCAAGAGTTGAAAGAGATCTTAGAGCTCATTTTGTTTTATCTCCTCATTGTAAGGATAAAGTATGGGGCAAAAGAGTGAGTTATAGGCCAGAGGTAGGCCAAGAATTTAATTTTCCCAACTCACAGGCCAAGATTCTTTCCACAATACCATAATACTGATCCCCAATTGATGGCCTTCTAAACCATCAATTCACTCAACAACTGCTTAAGTGTATGCAGCATGTGCACAACTGTGCCATTTGTTGGGTATACAAAGTCTGAAAGACAGGGTGCCTGCCCCGGGATGCTCATGACCTCAGTAAAATTCATCTTTCCTGTCCCCCTCCCTACTTCTGGATCTTCTCATCTGTATCCTTTTCCAAGTTTGTAACTGTAAACTCAATACAGATAAAAGAAACTTAGTTTTATGTATGGCAAATCATGATGAGCTATGAGAGAAAGGTGAGTATGGGAGATTAAATTTTTTTTTTTTGGAGACGGAGTTTCGCTCTTGTTACCCAGGCTGGAGTGCAATGGCGCGATCTCGGCTCACCACAACCTCCGCCTCCTGGGTTCAAGCAATTCTCCTGCCTCACAGCCTCCTGAGTCGCTGGGATTACAGGCACGCACCACCATGCCCAGCTAATGTTTTGTAGTTTTAGTAGAGACGGGGTTTCAACGTGTTGACCAGGATGGTCTCGATCTCTTGACCTCGTGATCCACCCGCCTCAGCCTCCCAAAGTGCTGGGATTACAAGCGTGAGCCACCGCGCCCGGCCGGGAGATTAAATTTTAAAATAGATATGAAAGGATAAATGCACCATTCCTTGAGAGCAATAGCTTTTAGTCTTTTGAAGTGACCTATATTTTGACTCAGTCCAGTTCCTCCAACTTGCTCACAGTTGTATAAGAGGAAAACAACTGTATCTAAACAAGTGCACTAGTACTTACCCAGAATATGTGGTTCTGTTATGTAAGTGTTCTATTTCTTTTTAAAGCCTGGCTACTGGCCGGGCGTGGTGGCTCATGCCTGTAATCCCAGCACTTTGGGAGGCCAAGGCAGGAGGATTACCTGAGGTCAGTAGTTTGAGACCAGCCTGACTGATAGGGAGAAACCCCTTCTCTACTAAAAATACAAAGTTAGCCAGGTGTGGTAGTGCATGCCTGTAATCCCAGCTACTCGGGAGGCTGAAGCAGGAGAATTGCTTGAACCTGGGAGGTGGAGGTTGCAGTGAGCCAAGATTGTGCCATTACACTTCAGCCTGGGCAACAAGAGCAAAACTCCGTCTCAAAAAAAAGGCTAGTTACAAACCAGAATCTTATTTCATGAACCCCAATGGTTCTAGCTGCCAGTTTGCGGGGCTTAGAGTCACAGTCACATGAGTATTGGGCTCAACTGACCCATTGCTGATTCACTATTACCGATAGGGTAAACTCATGTCTGCCAAGGAAACCTCCTTTCTGTTACATTTTTTATTTTCTGTAAACTGCATTGAAACCACAGTTCTTCCAAGAAGGATTTCTGTCTATACCATACTGTTTTCTTCAGTATGTTGTTAGCATTTGTATCCTATATTCCTGATTGCCATGTGTGGATACTTTGTTTTGATTTCATATCTGTTTACTCTGTCCCTAGTTGGACTGTTAATTTCACAGGGGCAAAGATCCTATATTCTGTTTTGTTGAGACCCTCCCATTCCTTTCAATTTTGCACCCTGTGGACATTTTAATCAATCATTCATTGACAGGTGGTTCTAGCAAGGTCCAGGTGCTTGGCTCTGCCATGGCATTTCTCTTACCCTTGTTTCTGATTTGCCATCCACCTCATTTTCTATAGACCCAAAGCACATGAAAGAAGAACAAACGTCAAAGGCCCGGCTCTTCACCAGAAGCTTTGATGAAGGCCTAGGCTTTGAATACGTAATGTTCTACAATGACATTGAGAAAAGGATGGTTTGCTTCTTTCAAGGAGGCCCTCACCTGGAAGGAACACCTGGGTAAGAATGATAGCCTAAAAGTGTGGATCTAAAAGACTTTTATCTTACAGTACCCCCATGTGTCCTGTTCATGGACTGCAATGAAGACTTTTAAATGGTCATGTAGATATATATTGACATAGAAAGATGTTTATACTACTATATGATTAAATATTTAATATATTAAAGAAGATGTATAATATTATAGGACACAGGACAATAGAGGATAATTTGAGAGCATATCACTAATGTGTTAACAGTGGCTTGTCACTGACTAGGTGGGTAATATTATGGTCTCAAATTTTTTTTTCTTTTTTCTTTTTTCTTCTTATTTCTATTACCTAAATTTCTAAACAATGAATATGTATAGTTTGTTTTGTTTTGTGAGACAAGGTCTTGTTCTGTTGCCCAGGCTGAAGTTCAAGGGAATGATCATAGCTCACTGCAGCCTCGAACTCCTGGGCTCAAGTGATCCTCCCACCCCAGCCTCCCAAGTTACCAGGACTGCCGGCACATGACACCATACCTGACTAATAATCAAAACATAATACAAATTTTCTAAATTATATTTTAGCTTTTTGCTTGCTTGTGATCTGGTTACTATTAAGTTCTGGTTTTATTACAAATACTTTATATTATTATGCTGTGAACAAAATAAAGTTGGGGACATAGTATTTGTCATTCAGTACACTGAACATGGGTTAAGTGGACCTTTCATAAGTATATTGTGTGAAGATGCTTGGATAATTTTTCTCTTTCGAGAGGCTCTCTATCTTCAGAACTTCTGAAATCATTTCTCCTCCACTCCTGTTGTAACTAGATTCCTTCATGGAGGCGCCATTGCAACCATGGTTGATGCTACTTTTGGTATGTGTGCGATAATCACTGGGGGAGTTGTCATGACTGCCAATCTCAACATCAATTATAAAAGGTAAATTCATACTAATTCTCTATTTCTCCTTAGGTGTTGTTAAGTCAGGTTCCCAGTTGCAGATCTTGAGACCATGATTTGTGTTCAAGTGATTATTAAAGAAATGCTCCCAGAGGAAACTAGCAAGGGAGTGGGAGAAGAAGGACAGGGACGTTGAAGAAGTCAACCAAGGCTGAACTCTCAAAGTCCACCAAAGCATAGCTTTAGCTGAATCATACAAAGGAGCTCTGGCATGAAATTTATGCCTCAGAATTGTCTCTTGTCTCAGACAAGGGAGCTAGAGTCTTCATACTCTCACATGTATCAGTCATGGGATCAGGGACATCCCAGGGATCATAAATTTACAGGTCTCTGTTTGAGCAAAGCAGACTCTAGGAAAAATAACCAAAACAAGTGAAAAAAGGATCCAAGGGGCTCTGGGTGGAGCACCAACATGTACTACATAACAAAATTAATTTTAAAAAATTTAGCTGGCCCCAACAGTGCACGTCTGTAATCCTAGCTTCTTGAGAGGATTGCTTGAGCTCAGGAGTTAGAGGCTACAGTGAGCTGGGGTCATGCTACTGCACTCTAGGGTGGGTATCCGAACTAGACCCCAACTGTAAAAAGAACCGCACACACAACACCAAGTCTTTTCAATCCACAAGCACAGATGTCTTAACATTTACGTCTTAAATTTTTTTCAAAAATGTTTTGTAGTTTTCAGTGTACAAGACTTTTGCCTCTTTGGTTAAGTGTATTCCTAAGTATTTTATTCTTTTTGATTGTTTCTATTTTTGAGACAGTCTCACTGTGTCACCCAGGATGGAGTGCAGTGGCATGATCTCAGCTCACTGCAACATCTACTTCCCAGTTTCAAGCTTTTCTCACGCCTCAGCCTCCCAAGTAGCTGGGATTACAGGCGCACACCACCATGCCTGGCTAATTTTTTGTATTTTTAGTAGAGACAGGGTTTCACTATGTTGGCCAGGCTGGTCTTGAACTCCTGGCCTCAAGTGATCTGCCTGCCTTGGCCTCCCAAAGTGCTGGGATTACAGAGTCACTGCGCCTGGCCATAATTGTTTACTTAATTTCCTTTTTAGATTAGTCATTGTTTGTATATAGAAGTGCAACTGATTTTTGTGTGTTGATTTTACATCTTACAAGTTTGCTGAATTTGTTTATTCATTCTAACAGGTTTTTGTAGAATCTTTAGGATTTTCTGTATACAAAGTGATGTCATTTGTAAACAGATCCTTATACTTACTTCTTCCTCTGCAATTTGAATACCTTTGATTTCTTTTTTCTTGCCTATTTACTCTGGCTAGGATTTCTAGTACCAAGTAGAATAAAAGTGGCAAGAGTGGGCATCCTTGTCTTGTTCCTGATCTTAAAGGAAAAGGTTTTAGCCTTTTACCATTTAGCATGATGTTAGTTGTAGGGTTTTCATAAATAGCCTTTATTATGTTGAGAAAGTTTCTTTCTATTCCTAGTTGTGCCTTAGATTTTTAACCTCTAAACCCAGACTGTTGTAGTACCTCCTTTTATTTATTTATTTATTTTTATTATACTTTAAGTTCTGGGGTACATATGCAGAACGTGCAGGTTTGTTGCATAGCTATACACATGCCATGACGGTTTGTTGCAGCCATCACCCCGTCATCTACCTTAGGTATTTCTCCTAATGCTATCCCTCCCCTATTGCTCCACCCCCTGCTATCCCTCCCCTTGCCCCCCACTCCCGGACAGACCCCAGTGTGTGATGTTCTCCTCCTTGTGTCCATGTGTTCTCATTATTTAACACCTCCTTATGAGTGAGAACATCCAGGTACCTCCTTTTAATGATTTTAATAGCAATTACATTTATTTTAGAGGTGAATTTGGGGAAAGTTGACGTATTTACAGATGGTCAATATTTCATATTAGTTATGACTATAAATTAAATTCTAGAAATCTGGGTTTTCTTAACATGATAAGGAATATATTAAAATTAAGTTTTTAATATTTTTCTATGTTCCATGTTTTTAAAAATATTTTTCCATGTTCAAATAAAGTTGAATAATGAAGTACAACATGCTTCCTAAAAAATAAATGTAAAAGGTTACTTTGAAAACAGCCTCAAATGAAGTATTTAGATTGCCATTTAGCTCAAAAAGTGCTTGTGTCTTAAGCACATACTCAAATGCAAAATGGGAAGCAGAACCTGCCAAACTCTATGCCTAGTCCTTTTCCCACCCGAGAAATCATCCACAAAAGTCACTTGCATTGCTGTTCATTTGCTCCCCACAGTTGGAAAACATCCTGAAAACAAGTTTTACCTGAAGTTATATGAGTAGAAGCAATTTAGTCAGGATTAGCACTCACATCTTATGACACCAGCTGATGCTCCTAACTACAACACACAGCCTCCATTCTCTTCTGTTAGTTGATGACTAAAGACCAGAATAAAGTGTTGGATTATATAAGTAGTTTAGAATTTAATATTTATCAGGCTCTGGTTTTTTGTATACAGTTATTTGGGTTCATAATAATAGTAATAATAATATTAAATTTAATGTGATTACTTGATGGCCCTTCAGGATGCTACATACAGGTAACAGTCTGGGATTAAATTTTAATTGAAGATAATTCGAAGTGTCAGTTAATTATCAGATGCCTTAATCTACTCTACTTCTTTTAAGAAGCAAGATTATTCCTTAATGATTTCAAATAATTTCCAGCCCTCTCATCCAAATATCCCATTGGGTTTATTTCCTTGTGCCTAGCACATTAAGATAAATAGAGAAAGTAGTTCATAACTAGTGATGACTAGCCAGCCGAAAGGGTAAGTATCTCAGCATGCCAATGACCCACTCATGACACATGAGTTGGGAAGCTCCAGTTCTGATTTCTTCATGCAACATGGCAAACAAGAAATGCTAAAGGGCCGGGCGCGGTGGCTCAAGCCTGTAATCCCAGCACTTTGGGAGGCCGAGGCGGGTGGATCACGAGGTCAGGAGATCGAGACCACCCTGGTCAACATGGTGAAACCCCATCTCTACTAAAAATACAAAAAATTGGCTGGGCATGGTGGTGCGTGCCTGTAATCCCAGCTACTCAGGAGGCTGAGGTAGGAGAATTGCCTGAACCCAGGAGGCGGAGGTTGCGGTGAGTCGAGATCGCGCCATTGCACTCCAGCCTGGGTAACATGAGTGAAACTCCGTCAAAAAAAAAAAAAAAGAAAAAAGAAATGCTAAAGGACATTCCTCCTTCAAAACAAGTAGATCCTGTACCAAATACACAAGGAAAGAAAGGACCAAGGGTGACTGTCAACAGAAACAATAAATAAGATTTAGACCCTCAGGGATTTTTAGATAATCAAATACACAATATAAACAAATAAAGTATGATAATCAACTACACAATATAAACAGGTATCAAACCATGATAATCAAATACACAATATAAACAGATAAAGTATGAGATATTAAAAGAAATAAAAGATGAGGCTGGACGCTGTGGCTCACGCCTGTAATCCCAGCACTTTAGGAGGCTGAGGCGAGTGGATCACCTGAGGTCAGGAGTTCAAGATCAGCCTGGCCAACATGGCAAAACCCTGACTTTAATAAAAATACACAGAGGTGGTGGCCTGTGCATGTAATTCCAGCTATTTCGCGGGGCTGAGACAGAAGAATCGCTTGAATCCGGGAGACAGAGTTTGCAGTGAGCCAAGATCACACCACTGCACTCCAGCCCAGGCAACAGAGCGATACTTTGTCTAAAAAAAAGAAAGAAAGAAAGAAAGATGAAATCACAAAAAGAGAAAACAACAATAAACTATAAAAATTATTAGGCAGGTTTGCCACGGAACCTAATAGAACTTTGAGAAATGAAAGTGTAGTTATTTAAAAACAAAAATACCTCAGTGAATAGGTTAAAGGACTAAACACAGCTGAAAGTGAACAGAAATATAGAACTGAAGAAATTACTCTGATAAAAAGGTGCACTGGTAAAGATCAGAACCTTTCCTCTGAATCTATCAGAAACTCAAAAGCTGTGGAATGTCATTTCTTTCTCTCCATTTTCCTGTTATAACTACGCCATCTTGTGGGCAGTCTGTATGGAAAGGTTTCTTTGATACCTGACTGGTGTAAGAACAAGAAGGGTAGATGTGAATTCTTGTGGACAGATAACACAGGAGTTACTTCTAAATGTCATTCCACTGCAAGAATTTAAAACAAACTTTAAAAATACATTCAGTAGTCTTCTTGAAAAGGGAAAATGAGATAATCCCTAGGCTTCTGGTTTTTGTTTGCTTTTTAGGGTTTCAATTGCTTTTCATTCTGTATTTTTTTATCAGAAGCTCCGATCACTTTAATAATCTTGTGGCACTGTGTTTCTAATTTGTAGTCAGTTGGTTTCACATTCTGGAATTTGTTCCTTCCTTCCTTCCTTCCTTCCTTCCTTCCTTTCTTCTCTTTCTTTCTTGACGGAGTCTCAACTCTGCCGCCCAAGCTGGAGTGCAGTGGGGCAATCTTGGCTCACTGCAACCTCCACCTCCCAGGTTCAACTGATTCTCCTGCCTCAGCCTCTGGAGTAGCTGGGATTACAAGCGTAGGCCACCACACCCAGCTAATTTTTGTATTTTTA
Source organism: Cebus imitator (assembly GCF_001604975.1). Lineage (NCBI taxonomy): Eukaryota > Metazoa > Chordata > Mammalia > Primates > Cebidae > Cebus > Cebus imitator. Next base: position 4,264,354 of record NW_016107503.1, read on the forward strand.
GCAGAGACGATGTTTCACCATGTTGGCCAGGCTGGTCTCAAACTACTGACCTTAAGTGATCTGCCCACCTCAGCCTCCCAAAGTGCTGGCATTACAGGCATGAGCCACTGAACCCTGAGCTTATTTCTTTAAAATGCACAATTAAGGCTAGGCACGGTGGCTCATGCCTGTAATCCCAGCACTTTGGGAGCCTGAGACGGGTGGATCATCTGAGGTCAGGAGTTTGAGACCAGCCTGGCCAACATGGTGAAACCCCATCTCTACTAAAAATACAAAGAGAAAAAAATAGCCGGGCATGGTGGCGGGTGCCGGTAATCCCAGCTACTCGGGAGGCTGAGGCAGGAGAATTGCTTGAACCTGGGAGGTGGGGGTAGCAGTGAGCTGAGATTGCACCACTGCACTCCAGCCTGGGTGACAGAGCAAGGAAGACTCCATCTCAAAAATAAAAATAAAAAAGCACAATTAAATCCTTTGTTCTTAGTAAAAAATTAGTTAGACGTTTTGTAACTCTGATATGGTTTGGCTTTGTGTCCTCACCCAAATATCATCTAGAATTGTAATCCCCATGTGTTGAGGGAGGGACCTGGTGAGAGGTGACTGGATCATGGGGGTGGTTTCCCCCAAGCTGTTCTAGTGATAGTGAGTTCTCAGAAGATATGATGGTTTAAAAGTGTTTGGCAGGCCAGGCACAGTGGCCCACGCCTGTAATCCCAGCACTTTGGGAGACCAAAGTGGGTGGATCACCTGAGTCAGGAGTTCGAGACCAGCCTGACCAACAGGGTGAAACCCCGTCTCTACTAAAAATACAAAAAAATTACTCAAGCGTGGCAGTGCATGCCTGTAATCCCAACTGCTCAGGAGGCTGAGGCAGGACAATCACTTAAACCTGGGAGTTGCAGTGAGCTGAGAATGTGCCACTGCACTTCAGCCTGGGCAACAGAGTCAGACTCCATCTCAAAAATAAATAAATAAAAGCATTTGGCATAACCCCTCCCCACACCTGCCTTCATGTAAGATATGCTTTGCTTCCCCTTCCCCATCACTTTTTCCATGATTATAAGTTTCTTAAAGCCTCCCTAGCCATGCAGAACTGTGAGTCAATTAAACCTCTTTTCTTTGTAAATTACCCAGTCTCAGGTAGTTCTTTGTGGTAGCATCAAAGCAAACTAAAACAAACTCATGATTTTTATAATCTCACAGCCCAGTAAATCATTTCTCCCTACAAGTTATTTTCCCCTTCCACTGAAATTTAATCAGGTGTTCATTCGTCAGATCCATATGCTCAGTGATGGTGGTGGTAGTTGTATTAGTAAAAACACTAAATTAGTTACCAGCTCGATTGTTCCAGTTTAGTATTGAGATATATCCCATCAGTAGATCAACATGCCCACCTCAACTAAGTCATTTGGCAGATGGAACAAGCTGAAATGCAAAATGGGAAATGGAACTTTGTATCAGACCAATGGAGATTTTAATCCCACGTGTCCCACAAAATAGCCATATAGCTTCAACAAATTACCTAACCTCTCTGGGCCTCAGTTTCCTCATCCATTAACCAAAGACAATAATACTTTTCTTAAAGATATATTTAGAGGATCAGAGTTAATGTATTTAGAGCTAGCAACTTAATATGTTAAATGAAGCTTTTTAATTATTATTTTCAGATCTAGGTTTAGCAGAAAGAGAGAGAAATTACCCTGAATCCAGCACAGAGAAAAAAGGAAATGGAAAATATAGCTGAAGCTATAGTAGACAAATAAAAAGATCTCATATGCTCTAATTAGAGTCCTAGAAAAATAGAAGAATCAGAGATTCAGTATTTAAGGAAATAATGGGTGAGCATATTTGAGAACTAAAGAAAATCATGAATTGACAATATAGAAAGCAATATATATCAAGCTAGATTTTAAAAGTATATCTAGAGACATTAAAGAGAAATTGGAGAATACTTAAGACAAAGAGATCCTAAAAGCAGAGCCAGGCTGGAGCAGCCATTACAGAGCAATCTTGCTTTTTAGAAGCATGAGGGCACCATTACACTGGCAGTCAACCTCTCAACAGCAACAGCAGAAGCCAGAAGACAATAAAACATCTGCCAAAAGAAAATGTCAGTCTAAACTAAAGCTGAAGTTCAAAAATCAGGGCAAAATGAAGGTGCTTTCATTCAAACAAATGGAGAGAAATTACGGAACAGCAGGACAACACCCAGGGAACTCCTAAATGGTGAACTTCAGAAAGAAGGAAAGCAATCCCAACAGGCAGGAAAATGAAAGGAAGAATCATGAGCAAATGAATTGGTAAACATGTAGATAAATGAAATCTAAATAGACTTTATAAGTAATAATGATGTCTAAATTCTGAGAATTGGCATGTTGCAATGGCTCATGCCTGTAGTCCTAGCTACTTGGGAAGTTGATCAGGAAGATCACTAGAGCCTAGGAGTTCAAGGTTGCAGTGTGCTGTGATTGTGCCACCGCACTCCAGCCTGGGGGACAGATTGAGAACCCATCTCTAAAAGGAATAAAAAGTAAAAATTTATAATAAATAAGCCATAGTGACTAACAAAAGGACAGCTAAAATACTGGACAACAATAGCATGTAGTTTGGGAGGAGATGAACAGAGTTAATATTTATACATCATATTTTTCATTGGGGAGAATGATTAAGATGAGTATGTAACTAATGTCTAAAACAGTACAAGATCAAACAAATAGTAAAACTCAATCTCTAAAAAAGCAAGGAAAAAAAAGGGTTAGAAAAAGCAAGTCAAATAAAAAGCCAAAATAAGATGATAGAAATAATTCTAAATAAATCAGTAATGGCACTCTATAAATAGACCAAACCATCAGTTCAACGACAGATTATAAAATTGAATTTTAAATGTAAAAAACTAGAAACTATATGAGACATATTTTTTAAGTGACACCAAAAAGTTTAAAAGGAAGGGAAAATATGCTAGGCAAAAGGTAACCAGAAGAAAGCAGGTATCAGAAAAAATAATGAGCTGTAACAAAAGTAATATTGGGGACTAAGAAGGCTACTTTGTAATAATAAAATACTCAGTTCAATAGTAGGTAATAATAATTCTAAATCAATATGCATCTAATAAAGTCAAAGAGTTTAAATACAATTGGTATAATCATAGGGAGCAATTGACTAATTCACCTTTATATAGTGGAGATTCCAACACATTGTTTGCTTTTTTTTTTTTTTTTTTTTTTTTTTT
>NW_016107503.1:4268374-4277537 GCF_001604975.1 Cebus imitator
GCCTCCCAGATTCAAGCGATTCTCCTGCCTCAGCCTCCTGAGTAGCTGGGATTACTTGCATGCACCACCACGCCCAGCTAATTTTGGATTTTTAGAGACAGGTTTTCTCTACATTGGTCAGGCTGGTCTCAAACTCCTGACCTCAGGTGATCCACCCACCTTGGCCTCCCAAAGTGCTGAGATTACAGGCATGAGCCACTGCGCCCAGCCTCAGAATCAGAATCTTAGAAGCAAAGTTCTGTGGCCACATTAAATTTGAGGCAAAAAATAAAATAACTTCAAAAAAAAAAATCCATAATAAATTAGAGTAACACTAGCTAGTGTAACTCCTACATTTCACTATCCTAAACCTGTAGGCTTTTTTGGTTTACCTAATAGTCCCATGTTGTTCTCCTGCCCTCACGAAGTGATTGAGAGACCCAGACCCCTTCCAGAGTGTGACTACTTCTTCCTCTTAGAGCCTCAGTGTCTTCTTTATTGAACTATTCAGACTTTCTAATCATTTTATTCTTAGTTTTGTTTTTTTGGTTTTTTTTTTTTGAGACAGAGTCTCACTCCGTCACCTAGCACCAGGCTGGAGTGCAGTGGCACGATCTCGGCCCACTGCAACCTCCACCTCCTGGGTTCAAGCAATTCTCCTGCCTCAACCTCCCAAGTAGCTGGGACTACAGGCGCATGCCACCATGCCCAGCTAATTTTTGTATTTTTACTAGAGACAGGGTTTCACCATGTTGGCCAGGATGGTCTCATTCTCTTGACCTCGTGATCCGCCCACCTCGGCCTCCCAAAGTGCTGGGATTATTATTCTTAGTTTTAATAACATTTTTGAAATTTTTTCCATTTCATCTGTATTTTCAAATGAATTGACATAAAGTTATTCATAATATTCACAAATTCTCAATTATTAAAAATTTCGGCTAAATCTATATCCTTTTTGGCCACAATAGTATTTATGTATGCTCTCTCTCATTGTCTTGATCTATCTTGCCAGAGATTATTAGTCTTTTCAGAGTTATCTTTTGGCTTTGTTATGCCTTTCTATTGTGTATGTATATGTGTGGGTGGGTGTGTATAGACATATATAAACATACAAATATATGGTTTTTCTTTTTAAATGTTGCTTTTATCTTTGTTACCTCTAATACAATTCTAATTAAGTTGTCTAGCAAACCTAGACTGAGGAAAACGAGCTAAAGCCAGTTTCCTATGCCAATCAAACTGATCTGTGCCTAAATATTAGTTACATTTCGAAAATTATACATTATAGTTGTTACATTATTTTGTATTTTCTGAAACATTTTCTGTTAGTCTCTATACTAATCTAGGACTTTCTGCTGCAAGGCCAACTCAACTCTCACTAGCTTAAGCAAAAAAGGGAATATATTGGCTTGTATGGTTGAGAAGTCAGGTGTGGCTGGGTGCATATTCAGTGATGTCATTAGGAATCTCAGCCACACTTCCTTCTAGATCTGCTTCATCCTCGCATAGCCTTTCCCAGTGTAGTGGCACAATGGCCAGACCAGCCAGGCTTGTGTCTAGCAACCCTAGCGCCTCAGAGGAAAAGAACCCAGCCCCAAGGTCTCCAGCACAAGTCCAGGATTCACTGTTTTAGACTGTGCTCACCCCCACAACCAATCACTATGTGTATGTGGAGTGGGGGGATCATCATTCAATGCCAGTCAATCTACATGGGCTAAGAATGAGGGAGAGGTGGTTCTGTGACAAAAGGGGTACATGAGTGTATGAAAGAGAGAATGAAGGGAGGGTAGGGGGTGGATAAATGAAAAGAGTCATGTTAGTAAAAAAGGGAGATCCTAGGCAGATGAGAACACCTAATGTCCTCTGGGTCTTGGTAAACCTTGAATTGGCTCAGCAAAAGAGCAAAGGAAAAGCTAATGGGAGTGGAAGTATTAAAAGGCCATTGAAAGGAAAACTGGGCAGAGAGATCATCACAATGATAACTTCCTTTCTGCCTGGAGTAGTTCTGTCATCCACTTGGTGGTACCATAGGGGCACAAAACACATTTCTGTGCTCTACCTTCTGTTTCTACCAGCTGAAATTTCACCTTTAAAGACATACCCTTTTCAGTGTGATATGTATCTCCAGGACTCCCAGAAACGTCTGTGGCCGCTAGTCACATGTAGCTATTTAAAGTATAAATTAATTACAATTAAATAAATTTAAGGACTCAGCTTCTCAGTTATGCTACCCACATTGCAAGTGCTCATTAGGCACATGTGACTACCATATTGGACAGCTCAGATATGGAACATTTGTATAATCACAGAAAGTTCTATTGGACGGTACTGGCTTAGTGCAATACGCTGTTACCAGCAATTTGTTGCTATCAGGTGTCTTTATAGTGACCATTACTCAGAATTGGATGAGAAATGTTGACATGACAGAAGAAATGAGAGAAGCTGCCTGGGACCATGTGTTGGAACTGTTTTCACTTCTTTAAAGGATTTTAGCTCCCTTAGGACTTTGCAGTAGATCTCCAGATAGGATAGTCTCTGCCATCACAGAGCTGGAATTCCTGATGATCCCTTTGAAACAAGCCCAGAGAGGCATCCAGAGACTGCAGCCCAATAGCCACCTGAGAGCAGTGGTGCTTGGGAGAAATGGGACATGAGAGGCTGTTGGTGTCAGAGCCCTTGAGGAATGTGTTGTCTAAGGCAGTCAGTGCTCATTGCTGTCAGGTGTCATAAATTTCTACCCCTTGTCATGCACTTGATCATCTTTTACTGTTGATAAAAACTGATTTTTTTTTCTTTTTCCTTTTATTCTGCAGACCTGTCCCTCTTTGTTCTGTTGTTGTGATAAATTGCCAACTTGATAAAGTTGAAGGAAGGAAAATTTTTGTCTCCTGTAGTGTTCAAAGTGTTGATGAGAAAACCCTATACTCAGAGGCAACAAGTAAGTAGCTGGTCTGAACTTCTTCAGGTTTGTTTGGGTTAGGTTGTCAGTTTTGTTGATCGGTTGGTTTGGGTTTTGTGGGGGACGGGGGTATTTTGTTTGCTTTGGTTTTTTGCCTTTGCATTATAACCCATACATGCCCAAAAATTCTTCATTCCCTGTCATGCAAAGAAAAAGTTAAAGATATTCTTGGCTAGGTGTGGTGCCTCACACCTGTAATACCAGCACTTTGGAAGGCCAAGATGGGCAGATCACTTGAGGGCAGGAGTTCGAGACCAGCCTGACCAACATGGAGAAACGCCATCTCTACTAAAAAATATAAAATTAGCCAGGCGTGATGGCTCATGCCTGTAATCCCAGCTACTTCAGCGGCTAAGGCAACAGAATCGCTTGAACCCGGGAGGTGGAGGTTGCAGTGAGCCAAGAGCACACCACTGTACTCCAGCCTGGGCAACAAGAGTGAAAATTCATCTCAAAAAAAATATTCTTATACATTGCTAGTAAAGGGCAAATTGCCAACATCTATCAAAATTGCAGCCCAGTGCAGAAGCTTGCGCCTATAATCCCAGCACTTTGGGAGGCTGAGGTGGGAGAATCACTTGAGCCCAGGAGTTCAAGACCAGCCTTGGCAATGTGGCGAGAGCCCATCTCTACAAAAAACACAAAAATTAGCTGGGCATGGTAGTGTGCACCTGTAGTCCCAGCTACTTGGGAGGCTGAGGTGGGAGGATCCCTTGAGGCCGGGAGATGGAAGTTGCAGTGAGCTGAATTCATACCTCTGCAGTCCAGCCTGGGTGACAGCCAGACCTTGTCTAAAAAAAAAAAAAAAAAAAAATTTACAAAGTGAGGTGCCTTTTGACCCACCTCCAGGACTTTGTCTCACAGGTATAGTAACTGTGCAAAATTACAATGTATTAGACTGCTATAGGATTTCAGTGCTTGTCACTCATGCAACATTATTTGCAATAGCAAAAGATTGACAAAACATAGCTATCCATCAATAGGAGACGGCTTAAAGAACTACAGCTCACCTATGAACTATATTATATGTGTGTGCCATTAAAAAATTGTGAAATGTTGTGATGCCGTAAATAAGAAAAATGTGTCTACACTTATGTGTGTGTAGATTGTCTCAGGAAAATCATGAGTACGCACATGACTTGTGTACTTCCCAGGAGTACTGAGTTTCATCCATGTTGTTGGCTGTATTCACTCATTTGAACTACTGTGTAACACTCCATGTGTGACTTTCCCACAATGAATGTCTCTCTTCCGATGACAGGCCTCTGACTATTACAAATGGTGCTGCTGTGAACATTCTTGTTCATGTCTCCTGGTGGTGTGCATGGGCGAGAGCTTGGCGTATACTTAGAATTTCTGGGTAGCAGGGTATTGTGAGTGTATAGCAGCTTTACAGAGGAATGCCACGTTGTTTTTTAAGGCTGTACCCAATTAAACTCCCACCAGCAATATATGAGATTCTTTTGATTCTCATCTTCTCTAGCAATTAGTGAAGTCAGACTTCATGATTTTTGCCAGTCAAATGGTTATAAAATGGCTTCTTGATGTGATCTTCATTTGCATTTCTCTGATTACCTATGTGACTGAGTGTCTTTTCATGTGTTTATTGACCATATTTTTTCCCATTCAGTGAAATTTTTGTTTGTTCCCTTTTTTTTTTCAATTTTTTTCTCATTTTCTGACTGATTTATAGCGTTCTTTATATATTTTATATTAGAACAATTCTTTCGTTGGATATATAAGTTGTTACACATACATCCTTCCAGTGTGTAAGTTGTCTTTTATTTGCTTTAAGATATCTTCCTTATGAACAGAAGTTTTTAATGTTAATTTAGTTGCATTTATTAGATTTTTCCCTTTATGGCCAATGCTTTTTGTATCTTTGTATCTTGTTTAAGAAAGTAACTTTTCCTCTTAAGTATCAAGCATTTGCAGGAATGATGGATAAAAGGAGCAGGTGGTAAATAATAATTTAAATCCACAGTCAATTTAAGAACTCCATTCCAGGCTGCAGTTTATACTTTCTGTCTCACTAAACCTTTCAATATCATAAAGGTGCCAGATGGTTCACTTGTAATTTTAGTTCTTTGCATTTCTCTATCTCTAATGGAAGTAGTAATCAACCATGAAATGGCCAAGCGGTGAGAACCTGATTACCCAGGGAGAGGTAATACAGTATTGTGATCTTCAAAAGTTGATTCTTAATTTGGCTGAAAAATGAGAGTGGACAGATAGACTGAAGGTACAAATGTGACTCTCAAATCCTTCTTTTGTATATGTCTTTCTATTTAGAGTAGTCCCTCAGATTGAAGTTAGTTGACATATAATCATCTGCTGTTATTTTGTTTGTTTAGGCTTATTTATAAAGCTGGAACCTAAGTCTGACATAAAGAGCTGCTGATGAACTCCATCCCATTCTGCGTAAGGCTCTCTCCCCGCCAAAAGACGCGGTTGTCCCCCTAATACTCTGCTTCGTCACTCCCGAATCCCTGTAGGGAGAAGCCTGCCAACAATGACCTTCTGAAACAGCATTCCGAATAGAAGGAGATTCCGTTTCCACCTTCTCAACTTTTTAACACAGAAATACTTCCTGCGAGCATATCAACAACTCAGGCCGGGCACTGTGGCTCACGCCTATAATCCTAGGACTTTGGGAGGCCGAGGCGGGTGGACTGCCTGAGCTCAGGAGTTCAAAACCAGTCTGGGCAACATGGTGAAACGTCATCTCTACTAAAATAATTAGAAAGTACCCAGGCATGGCAGTGTGCACCTATGTTCCAGCTACTTGGGAGGCTGAGGCAGGAGAATTGCTTGAACCCAGGAGGTGGTGGCTGCAGTGAGCTGAGATCATGCCACTACACTCCAGCCTGAGCAACAGAATGAGACCCAGTTTCAAAAAAGACAAAAAAAAAAACCTCTTTTTGTCCCCTTAGGATATGCGTCTGCTTCTCCTGAGATTTCAGTGGGCTCTTGCTGTACATGTGTAACATCTGCTCCGCTGCGGACTGGAGAAATAAATGTGTATTGAAACTTTTACTGCAAACTTGAAAATGCTAGAAAACCAGGCATGAAGAATAAATACACGGTGGGAGTACACACAGGCATGTGCATATGCAAAGTTAGAAAGCTAGCTTTGTTGTATCTGAACACGTGAATCTTTTTGTCAGAGTAGGAAGCACAACTAGATCCTATAGGAATTGATACCTCAAATCTGTTGTCTAGGATTCTAGAGATTAAACCACTGCCATTTTTAGCACAGGCTGTGCTGTTGTGTCTTACCAACAGCATAGGTTTTCATCACTGGAAGGAGCCCATGTTCATTTCCTGGGGCTGCTATAACAAAGCAGTACAAACCGGGTGGTTTAGACCAACAAAAACTCGTTGTCTCTCAGTTCTGGAGGCTAGAAATTCAAAATCAAGGTGTTGACTAAGGCTGTTATCCTTCTGAAGGTGCTGGGGAAGTAGCTGTCCGTGCTTCCCTCCTGGCTTCTTGGAGCCTCAGGTGTTCCTTGGCTTCTATATGCATCATTCCAGTCCTCTGTCTTCACATGGCATTCCCTCTGTGTGTCTCCACAGTGTCTTCCCTCTGTGCATACCTATTTCTGTGTCCAAATCTCCCCCTTTATTAGGAAATTGGTCATAATGGGCCCACCTGAATGACCTCATTTTAACTTGATTACCTCTATAAAAACTGTATTTCCAAATAAAGTGACATTATGAGATACTGAAGATTAGGATCTCAACATACCTTTTTGGGAGGACACAATTCAACTGGTAAAAGAGCCTCGACAAGACTAAACAATGAATGGAGAAACTATGTTCTGGAAAACATATTCAGCTTCCTAATGCAGGCAATCAATTATTTGAGCTTCCATTTCTTTCCTTTCTTTACCCTTATTAAAAATTTAAGCTGAACCATATGAAATCACTATTTTGAAGGTCAGAATGGTCAAATATTGACAATTTCCAACCTAATAACTTAGGGACAGCCTTGTGGTACCCTGCCGAGTCATCCTTCCGCAGCCGGAAGATCAGTTGGAGCCCTCCATTGCCAGAGCTGACTGACCTGGGGCGGCCAAGCCAGAAGAAGACCCAGGTCCTAGAAGGTCTGTCTCTAGTGCCCACCCCCAGTTCCCAACCTGCAACAAGGGCCCAGTAGGTGTAGGGGCACTACGGAAGTGAAGCTGGCAGTTCCTTCTCCTGGAAACTCTGAGAGAACCTGAGAAAGAGCCCAGGAGATGGCTGGGCTCACAACTCTACAAGTTATAGTTCTGACAACAGCCACCCTCTATTCCGTCTTCCAACAAATCCTGAAACTTCAAAGAGTGGGCTTGTATGAGAACGGTACTTCACATGTTAAAAGATATGACTGAAGGAGCGAGCCAGCGCTGCCCATTTAGCTACTTTCACTTCACTGGTCGGGAGGAAGTTTAGACAGTGAAGGTACTGTACTCCCATCGTTGGATTTCTGTGGCGGGCTTGCAGAACTGCTATGGCACACCAGACCTCCACCCAAGTGAAAGAGCCTAACTGAAAGAGTGCCACATTACCAGTTTTTCTTCATGTTAAGTATGCCTGCCTCACTTTGTAGCCACTTTTTTTGCCCCCTTTCTATCCACTTTTACAGTTTCATTTCTCACAGTGGTTTGCTCGTGTCCAGGTTACATTACATCATATGAGTGAGATGCTGCACGAGAGCAACTAAGGAAAAAGCTCAGTCACCGTTACATAGGGTTCCCCATAGCCAGTAAGGGAAAAATGGCTTCCTGCTTTGCGGCAGACTGAGGCTTCACCATGCCGTGGCACTCTTGCCTTCATCAAGTTATAGTTTCACAAGTATGTAAGATGGCAAAAGGGGCAGGAAGAAGGAAGGAGATGCCATCAGAATTGTTGCCAGCTCCACTCCATCACTGGCTTGCTGTGTGACCTAATGGAACTATTCTCATTTCCTGTTTCCTTTTTACTTTTTTTTTTTTTCCCTTTGAGACAGGGTCTGGCTCTGTCACCAGGCTGGAGCGCAGAGGCATGATCTTGGCTTACTGCAACTTCTACCTCCCAGGTTCAAGCAATTCTCCTGCCTCAGCCTCCCAAGTAGCTGAGACTACAGGTGTGCACCACCGAACCTGGCTGATTTTTCTATTGTTTGTAGAGACAGGGTTTGCCATGTTGCCCAGGCTGGTCTCGAACTCCTGGGCTCAAGTGATCCTCCCACCTCTGCCTCCCAAAGTGCTGGGATTACAGGTGTGAGCCACCTCACCTGGCCTCCTCTTCCTTTCTTCGCACAGATGCTAACATTTTGAATGAATATTAGGAATTGATGCTGGTTAGTGTTAAAGTAACTTGAAACTATCAGTGTAAACACAATTATGCCATGAATTTTTGCTCTCCCAGGTTTCTAAATGTCTGAGAAATAATAAAATGAGAGTCACGTACAGAAATACATTGTTGGAAGAATTTTTTAAATGCAAAGTGAGATTAAGTTTTTTTCTCTAATGGGAAGATGGAATGAAACAGGAAGTTAAGAAAAAACCTTTTGTTCTATATTAAGGAAGCTCATATCCTACGCGTTCCTATATTCCGTACCCCATTATCTTCTTGGGACCCTTAACCTTCTCTTCTGGGGAATTATGAGTCCAAATTATTGTCTGACCTAAAAATGACCATTATGGAACCCTAGTCAAACATTTTTCAGGGCCAAGTATACAACATCCTCTATGATGGAGACAATGCGGCAGTCTTTCAAATTTAAGTAACAAAATAAGTCACGAATTTTATGTCTCTGGAAAGTTTGAAGTTTCACTTGATAGTATTCTTGGTCTGGCACTACTCTGACCAGTTTAGAATTACAGAATTGGTGGCTGGATGCAGTGGCTCACGCCTATAATTCCTTAACTTTGGGAGACCAAGGTGGGTGGATCACGAGGTCAGGAGTTTGAGACCAGCCTGGCCAAGATGGTGAAACCCCGTCTCTACTAAAAATACAAAAATTAGCCCGGCACGGCAGCGGGTGCCTGTAATCCCAGCTACTTGGGAGGCTGAGACAGGAGAATCTCTTGAACCCAGAAGGCAGAGGTTGCAGTGAGCCAAGATCACGCCACTGCACTCTAGCCTGGGCGACAGAGCAAGACTAGTCTCAAGAAAAAAAAAAAATAAAGAATTGGTTTATTCCTTCTCTTAATTATAGATTTTCTTTTTTAAAAATTTTTTTTTTCTTTTTTTTTTTTT
>NW_016107503.1:4278497-4291271 GCF_001604975.1 Cebus imitator
TTTTAGTAGAGACGGGGTTTCACCATGTTGACCAGGATGGTCTCGATCTCTTGACCTCGTGATCCACCCGCCTCGGCCTCCCAAAGTGCTGGGATTACAGGCTTGAGCCACCGCGCCAGGCCCGCAGGGTACAGAACTTTATAAAAATTAAAAACTTTTGTGCATTAAAGAACATTTTCAATAAAGTGAAAAAAGCCCTACATAATGGGGAAAATATTTGCAAATTATATATCCAATAAGGTGTTAGCATTCAGAATATATAGAGAATTCTTACAACTCAATAACAAAAAGAACTCAATTTAAAAATGGGCAAAGAACTTGAATGGACATTTATCCAAAAAAGATACGGAAACGACGCCAGGCGCGGTGGCTCACGCCTGTAATCCCAGCACTTTGGGAGGCCAAGGCGGGTGGATCACCTGAGGCCAGGAGTTCAAGACCAGCCTGACCAACATGGTGAAACCCTGTCTTAAAAATAAATAAATAAAATAAAATAAAATAAATTTTAAAAATAAATAATTTTAAAAAGATATGGAAGTGGCCAACAGTATATGAAAAGATCCTCAATGTCACTAATCATTAGAAAAATGCAAATCAAAACCACAATGACCACTTCACACCTACTGAAATGCCTATATATTTTTTTTTTTTTTGAGATGGAGTTTCACTCTTGTTGCCTAGGTTGGAGAGCAATGGTGCAATCTGGGTTCACTGCAACCTCCTCCTCCCAGGTTCAAGTGATTCTCCTGCCTCAGCCTCCCAAGTAGCTGGGATTACAGGCGCCTGCCACCACACCTGGCTAAATTTTTTTTTTTTTTTGTATGTTTAGTAAAGACAGCATTTCACCATGTTGGCCAGGCTGGTCTATATTTTTTTATTTTTAAAAACTAAGTCTCAAGGAGGATGTACAAAAAAAAAAATAGAAACTTCATACATTGCTAGATGAATATAAAATGGTGCAGCTGCTATGGAAAAGCATGGCAGTGCCCCAAAAAGTTAGACATAGAATTGCCATATGACCCAGCAATTCCACTGCTAGGTATAAATAAAAGAGAAATGAAAACATACATCCACACAGAAGCTTGTACACTAATGTTTATAGTAGCATTTGTGATGGCCAAAATGTGGAAACAACACAAATGATCATCAATGAATGAATGGATAAACAAATTTTGGTACACACACAGGCACACATGACAGACTATTATTCAGGCATACAAAGGAATGACATACTGATACATGCTGCAACGTGGATAAACCTCAAAAGCATTACATTAAGTGAAAGAAACCAGTACTATGTTTAGGCAACTCCATAGAGACAGAAAGTGGATTAGTGATTGATACAGTTTGGCTGTGTCCCCACCCAAAATGTTGAATTGTGATCAAAATTGTAATCCCCATGTGGTGGGGGCAGGACCTTGTGGGAGGTGATTACATCATGGGGACAGCTCCCCCACTGTTCTCGTGGTAGTGAGTGCATTCTCATGAGATATGATGGTTTTATAAGGGGCTTTTCCTCCTTTGCCCAGCACTTCTCTCTCCTGCTGCCATGTGAAGAAGGGCATGTTTTCTTCCCTTTTAACGTGATTGTAAGTTTCCTGTGTCTTCCCCAGCCATACAGAACTGACAGTCAATTGAACCTCTTTCCTTTATAAATTTAGCCAATCTCAGGCAATTCATAATAGTGTGAGAATGGACTAATACAGGCCAATACTTGGGAGGCTGAGGCAGGAGAATTACTTGAACCCGGAAGGTAGAGGTTACAGGGAGCCAAGATCACACCACTGCACCCCAGCCTGGGTGACAGAGTGAGACCCTATCTCAAAAAAAAAAAAAAAAAATGCAAGTACAAGCAAACAATAAGAAGATGGCAGAGCTGACACTTGAACTACCAGGACTCCTTTCCCAGCCACATTATAAAGATAAAACAGCAACTGACATGCTCAGTTTCACTGATCTCACTTTAAATACTATGAGATTTTTCTACTGAAAGCAAAAATATTATTTGTATTGATACTAAATAAAACTTTTATTTGTTAAAATTAAGTGGTCTGGAAAATGTTATCAATCTCGTGTGTGTGATATTTTGTTTTAAAGTGTTTTGTAGATCGTGTTTATTGCTTAGGAGAAATTTAAATTACCCAACCAAGAGACCTTGAAAATATTTCCTTTTTTTTCTCCATTCCTGCCTTCTCAGGTGCTTCCTAAACATTCCCTTCACCAGCAGAACTTTTTCAAACTCATCCCACTTATCTTTAACTCTCTAAAATATTTTAGTACTATGACCTGAATCTTACTTAATTCTCTATTTTTTTTAACAAGCTAACGAGCAAAAAGCTCCCCCGTATGTATGTATATACGTATGTATCTGAGACAAGGTCACGCTTTGTTGCCCAGGCTGGAGTGCAGTGGTACAATCACAGCTCACTGCAGCCTCAACCTCTCAGGCTCAAATGATCCTCCTACCTCAGCCTCCTCAGTAGGCGAGACTACAGGCAGATAGCTTGAGCTCAGGATTTTGAGAACAGCCTGGGCCACATAGTGGGCCCTCATCTCTACTAAAATTCAGAAAAATTAGCTGGGCATGGTGGGGCGTGCCTGTGGTCTCAGCTACTTGGGAGCCTGAGGGAGGAGGATGGCTTGGTCCCGGGAGATGGAGGCTGCAGTGAGCTATGCTCAGACCACTGCACTCCAACCTGGGTGACAGAGAAACCCTGTCTCAAAAACAACAAACAAATCAACAAAAAAAATATTAAATAAGCATAGCTTATAAGCCTACAGAAGAGATAAACTCAACAAATAATCAACAGAGACATGCCTAGTGAGTAAATACGTCAAAACATTTTTCCGAGAGATTTAGCCATTTCTGAGGAACTTATGCTCGTTTCTGTCTCCTGGAATCTCATGAGGCAGGCTGAGGGAGAGGTGGACCCAAGTCGCATTTCTTTCCACCCGTACACACACACACACCCTTTAGCTACCAGTAGTGGAGCCTAGAAAGGAATTGCAGAGGTGGAGGGGGAAGAATTTGAACAAAAATCCTACGATCTTTCTGATAGGGAAGGGACCAAGATTCAAATTGATTGTTTTGTTTAGTTTTGTTTTGAATAGTCCAATCTTTATTTAAAGATCTAATCTGCCAGCTTAGCGTTTTCCACTAACTTGGGGAGCTGAAACTTTCACAGGCTTCACAATCCTTTGCTTAGGTGCTGCCTTTGTGGGTGCCTTAGCAGCAGCTGCGGCGGTCTTCCGGGATGCCTGCTTAGCCTTTTTTGCTTCCTTAGCAGCCCTCAGAGCTTTTTCTCGTTGAGCCTTTCTAACTCCATGTTTCTGATTCTTCTTGGCCATTATATCAGCAAGAGATGCACCAGTAATGTCCCTCTGGAATTTGATTGCTCGGCAGGTTCTTTTCTCTTGAATTTCTTCCGACTGTCCCTTTCTGCGCTTCCTTCTGTCGAGGACAGTCCAGTTTATCTGCTGAGGATTCCTCTTGGAAAGAAACTGCGACTCCCATTTTGCATTAAGAAAGTGGAAAACCGACAGGTGCGGTGGCTGTCACCTGTAATCCCCAGCACTTTGGGAGGCTGAGATGGGCATATTGCCTGAGCTCAGGAGTTCGAAACCAGCCTGGGCAACACTGTGAAACGCTGTCTCTACTAAAATAGTACAAAAAATAAGCCGGGCATGGTGGCGTGCGCCCATAGTCCCAGCTACTTGGGAGGCTGAGGCCAGAGAATTGCTTGAACCCAGGAGGCGGAGGTTGCAGTGAGCCAAGGTCCGCCACTGCACTCCAGCCTGGGAGACACAGCAAGACTCCATCTCAAAAAAAAAAAAAAAAAAAAAGAAACTGGAAAACCTTCCCGTAGGTCCTGGCATGGCGCCTCCGTTCTGTGATAGATCTTGTACCCGCTGAAACTGCACAGTTTGACCTTCATGGCAGCAGCTCCACAGGAGGAAAAAAGATGGCAAAGAGAAGAGATTCAAAGTTTTTGGAACATGTCTAGAAGTACCTAGGTGGCATGAGGGAGCTGCAGCAGGAAGGAGGAGGGCTTCTTCAGAAAGGGGCAGGAGCAGTGGACACGAATTGGAAGGGGAAGGGGTTTGTAGAATCAGGGCCACGAAGTGGCTCAACCCGACATGGGCCCCATTCAGCCCCTTTGGGTGGCGGAGTCTGAACTGCAAGGAGCGGCCGCGTGTGGGCACAACCGAAGAACTGTGTCTGCCTGTGAAGTGTCGTAGCAGTGGGAACCCAGGCCCACCTGGTGGGAGCACCCAGAGGTGAGCCTCACTCTTGGGAGAGGAACTTCTTCTCAGCCCATTCTGAGAAAGCAGTGGTGGCTGTCATCATGGAAGCAAGAGTGTGCTTGGGTGGCCATCAGCGTGGAAGAAAGACAGGCTCAGTGGGAGACATGCCTCAGTCATCACAGTGAAGCACTGGAGACATGGCAGAGGTGACAGCAGCACCAGCATCAACATGGCCCCTCAGCAGCCTCCCACCCTGTTTTCCATGTGACGAGCTGGGGCTGCCCCCTTGGCCCTGGAGGCTCCCAGCTTCTTAGGCTGCCCCCAGGAGGCCAGGAGGAGCAACCCTGGGGCAGGGAAAGATATGACACGTTGCCTGCCTGCGCAGGTTGGAGGTGGCTTTGCAGCTCATGTATTAAACTTGGGGCACCTTCTGTTAGACCAGCATTCACACCCCAAATAGTGTATGCACAGTTATGAATGACTTTAATGAAAATGAAGGTCCCTACTGGCTGCCCTGGAACATGTGCCCAACCTTGAGCTGTGGCAGTTCACTCTCCTCCTGCCAACCCTCCCCAGTCTTCAGGTTTGTGCTTCCAGAGCACAGCAGTCTGGCCCAGTGCAGAAGGGGAGAGACAAAAAACAGGAGTGTCAACTTCTGGGGGCAGCAATTTACACTGGCCTTAAAGAACCTTTTCAGGCCGGGCATGGTGGCTCACGCCTATAATCCTAGCACTTTGGGAGGCCAAGGTGGGTGGATCACCTGAGGTCAGGAGTTCAAGACCAGCCTGACCAACATGGTGAAACCGCATCTTTAAAAGAAAAAAAAAAAAAAGAACCTTTTTTTTTTTCTTTTTTTTTTTTTAATGAAGACGGGGTTTCACCATGTTAAGCTGAAGTCCCAACCTCAGGTGATCCGCTCACCTCGGCCTCCAAAGTGCTTGGATTACAGGCATAAGCCACCACACCGGCCAAAAAAAAGGAACCTTTTCATGAGCATATGTGCAATAGATTTAAGCCTTTTACCCTACTCAGGAGAATCAGCGTTAAAGACGACATACAGAGGCTGTTTATCAAGAGGCAGTATGCATCTGTGATCGAAAAAAATAGATGAATTGGCCCATACTGCTTCTCTTGAACCATTCAGACCTACTGCAATATAAGTAATTAATTGTGGAGAAAAAAAGTGATAGCTATTACTCAGTTACAATTTGCCAGGCATTGTGTAAGCCCATTATTTGTGTCACCTTCTTTACTCCTTGGATACTATTGATAGCCTCAATTTACATGTGAGCAAACTTTGTGAGGCTTAGGCAAATTCCGAAAATCACACAGCTAGCTACTCTATGAAGGAGGTACTCTTATTATTCCCGTTTTATAGAGGCAGAAGCTGAGGCAAACCTGGGATTTGCTTCTGGGTCCTCCTGACTTCAGATTCCAAACTTCCAGCATCAGGATTCACTACCCCTCTGGGATGACTAACACAGAAGTGTGTAAAGGTGCGATGGTGTAAGCGGAGAGGGATCCTGGAGAAGGCAGAGGTGGAAGGGTATTTATTTTATCACTGCACGCGAGGCCAGAGTTTCCAATTTGGGATTTTGAAAACTTTGTATTTATAAAGAATAATACCCTGATCAAGAAATTGATAAAGTTTTAGGCCAGGCATGGTGGCTCACGCCTATAATCCCAACATTTCAGGAGGCCAAGGCGGGAGGCTTGCTTGAGCCCAGGAGTTCGAGACCAGCCTGGGCAACACAGTGGGATCTTATCTCTACAAGTAATTTTTTAAATTAGCTGAACGTGGTGGCATGCACCTGTGGTCCCAGCTACTCGGGAGGCTGAGGCAGGAGAATCTATCAAGTCCAGGAGGTCAAGGCTGCAGTGAGCCGTAATCACAGGAGGTCAAGGCTGCAGTGCGCCGTAATCACAGGAGGTCAAGGCTGCAGTGAGCCGTAATCACAGGAGGTCAAGGCAGCAGTGAGCCGTAATCACATCACTGCGCTCTAGCCTTAGTCACAGAGTGAGATCCTATCTCTAGGAGAAAAAAAAAAAAAAAGAAATTGATAAAGTTCTCCTTCTCTTTTAAAATGTACATATTCCGGCTGGGCTCAGTGGCCTGCCATCCCAGCACTTTGGGAGGCTGAGGGCGGAGAACTGCTTGAGCTCGGAGTTTAAGGATCAGCCTGGGCAACCTTGTGAGGCCCCCATCTCTGTTACACTAAATAAATAAAATAAAATATAAATATCCCTAGGAAGGGTCATAATGTAAGAGTAGATTACATTATTTCATTGTATTACATAATAAAATAAAATTTGTTATTTTATTTTGCTTCTTAGTTTCAACGGGAACCTGAGTGGATTTTCATGAGGAGAATGGCGAAATGATGGTGAAGAGGACAACGTTGAATCTGAGTTAATGAAAGAGAAATTTTCCCCGGCTGCATAATTTCTTTTAGCTCCCATCCTGTGCCCCATGTTTTGTCAAGACAATCTTTTTCCTGGTTGCAGAGAGTCCTCACCTGCCCTGGACTGTCTGAGGGTGGGTTTGTTCCCTTCCCCGAGCTGGACAAAGCCTGAGGCCCATAGAGCCAGCCGATTTATTCGTTTCAACATGTAACAATTACTTTCCTTTTCAGAGTCCTCTCTGGGTGTCCAGGGTGTAAAATGAATCTCAAGAAGGTCCTTCCCAGAGGGAACCAGGAAAAACTGGCTAATCTGGAAAGCGTCAGAGACTAGATCTGGGCAGATAAGCAGCAGACTCCCGGAGGGCCTGGGAATGAGCTGAGAACCAGGGGGCGGGACCGGCAACTCACAGGACAGGATCTAGTCAGAGGCATTTGGTTTGCTTCAGGCAGTATTTTTATAAGTTACTATTGCAGCATCTAAAGGTTAGGATTTTTCACATACAAGTCTAGATTGGCACCACCTTTTCTTGAAAAAGCAGAGGTGTCGGCAGCTGGGCCTATATCAAGGTAACTCCCACATGGGGTGAGGCCAGAGTTGCCCCCAAGACCCCTTGGGTCTGCCCACCACCCCTATTAGGCCCAGCTCCTCCTGCCCAGCTTGCCTCTGACCCTTAGCTCTGCAAGTCAAGGAACTCGGCTCTCCTGAGGGCAGGGCAGCCTCAGTAGGAGTTGCCCTCTAGAAGTTGCCCATGGTAAGCCCGCGGGGCTGAATCTTCAGGCGGGATCTGATGTCTAGAAAAGCTCTTTCCTCATCCAGATTGGCCAGATGGCAATCAGCCCACACAGCACCATTCCAAAGTGTCGGGAGTCCCACCATCCCGCAGGGGGCCAGTCAGTCCACATCAGGGGAGCTCAGCACATGTCCAGCGTGATCTGAGAAGGGCCCCCAGGGCCACCCATGACATGGAGGACTTTGGGAGATTTCTGGGAATGTTAATCATCTTCCTGTTTCCTCTTAGTGGTTAACAATAAGTGTCTTTGAACAAAACATGTCCTGTGAATTTGTTTGAGGGGGCAACAAAGAGGACAAGCTGGGGAGACTGGGTACTCCATAGTCAGCCTTCCAAGGGAAGGAAACTCCAAAAGATAGAGCAGTACAAGTGAGTTTAAATCTGGGACCAAGAGCTGACGTGTTGAACCCACCAAGGCCTTGGTTACGCCTGCTCTTTCACTCCGAGCCAAAGAGATTCCTCGCCCAGTGCTATGCTGGAGCCGGCTCCTACTGGTTTACAAAAGCTGACTGGGCTCACCTCCCCCTAACTGCACAGTGACTTCATATTGACAGCTAGAAATCAGCCACCATGGGAGTGTTTACACTGCAGAAATGGGCAAATGCTACAAGTCAGAGCTCCCCCGACCTACCCCAGTCCCACATAAGACTGTTACGTGTTTGCCCGCGTATCACTGCTGGTTCTGTTGTGGACCATGGGCAGATCAGGCATAGGACTGGCTTCTGGGCACAGGTCATACCCCAGGAAGAAAAGCTTCCGAACTCAACGTCCACCCATGGATCCCAAGCTGGAAATGAACCAGGCCAGCAGTAAGCTAAACCAAAACTCAGCAGGAGTTCTCAGCTACACTTAATGGGCACTGGCTTCCTCTTTTTCCTGATTGTTTCTCCAGAGACCCCAGGACTGAAGAGAGGCTTTCTTGTCTCTGGGCTGAATTTTCTTTATTTTCTCTGAGCTACATTCATACAGGAGGAGAAGGGCTAGGGCTGAAATTCATGTTGTCACAAAACCCATTCAAAGTATTAGCTGGGCACCTTTCCACCTCCCTGGAGAGCTGACACTGGCCCATATCCAGGAAGGGCTCCGTGTTGCAGAAAGTATCCACAAGACGTGTGGAATGGTGGAAGGAGGAGCTGGAAAGGGGGAAGGAGCACTTTCTCAATAATCCTAATCTTTCTCTTCCTAGATGGCCTTGGAAACCTCCTTTACTCTCCTCCGGCCAGCCTAATTCGGGGCCACGCCCATGGTTGTACCATCAGCCATGGATGTTCTTCTCAGATATCCTAATTCCTTTCATCTGTCATGCCCTTGATCCAACCAGAGATGCTCTGCAGTATAACAGACAGCACCAGAGCCTCGTCTCTTTTATTTTCTTCCTCCTGGACACTCTTCCCTCCTAGCAAGGAAGTGAACGTTGACCTCGACCACTCGCCAGCTCCTTCCCTTCCCCTGTTTTCCCCTGGACCACATCATCCAGCTGAACCTTGGTGATTATCCACTCAAGAAAACAGAGTTATAAAGGGAACAAATGTAACTGTAGTATGTGGCAAGGCTGAGAGCAAAAGTGACATAATCATAATTATGTAAATATTTGAAAGTCAATTTAACCAGAGATCATCAAACAACCAACATAGGAGGCAACAAGAGATTCAGACCCCACTGGGATCACATGGGGAAGTGGCTGGAGGACGCCCAGCTCCCAAGCGGCTCTCAGCCAGTGAAACAGCCCTTTCCCAGGCTCAACTACTGACTTTGTTTTCTTTTAATTGAGACAGGGTCTCACTCTGTCACCCAGGTGCAGTGCCCTGGCACAAGCTGGGCTCACTGTAGCCTCAAACCCCTGGGCTAAAGTGATCCTCCTCCCTCAGCCACCTGAGTAGCTGGGACCACAGGTGCACATCACCATGGCCAGCTAATTTTTTTCTTTTTTGTAGAATCAGGGTCTCACTGTATTGTCCAGGCTGGTCTTGAACTCCTGGGCTCAAGCGATCCGCCCATTTCAGCTTCCCAAAATGCTGGAATTATAGGCATGAGCCACTGCATCCAGCCACCTACTGACTTTGTGTGTGTGTGTGTGATGGAGTTTTGCTCTTGTTGCCAGTGCAATGGTGCAGTCTCAGCTCTGCCTCCCGGGTTCAAGCCGTTCTCCTGCCTCAGCATCCTGAGTAGCTGGGACTATAGGCATGTGCCACCATACCCGGCTAATTTTGTATTTTTAGTAGAGATGGGGTTTCTCCATGTTGGTCAGGCTGGTCTCAAACTCCCGACCTCAGGTGATCTGCCCGTCTTGGCCTCCCAAAGTGCTGGGATTACAGGCGTGAGCCACTGCGCCCGGCCCTACTGACTCTTCCTAGGAGGACAGCTCTTTCGTCCTGGGGCCACCTTGCTGGGACCAGCTTCCAGCTGTCAGTGCCACCTGAGGAGCACCTCCTGCCCCCCACTTGCCTTTCCTCTGGCTCCTCTCCAGTTCTCCTATCCTTCTTACGGTTTTTCTTTTCTATCCTATATTCTCCTCCAGTCTATCCTTCCAGATCAAAGATGGACCCAGGAAATCAAGGGACACCAAGTGCCAAGGAGGCCTGGGCAAGCCACAGGCACAAGGTACCAGCTATAGCAACAGCTGCAGCCCAGGGCTGAAGATGACTGCTGCTGGATCTCCTACTTATCTGGAGGTGGCAACCCATTCAAATATCTTTGCTTAGACCAAGAGCCTGAATAGATTAAAAAAAAAAAAAAAAAAAAAAAAAAGCTGGTTCAGGCCAGGCATAGTGGCTCATGCCTGTAATCCCAGCACTTTGGGAGGCCAAGGTGGGAGGATCACCTGAGGTCAGGAGTTTGAGACCAGCCTGGCCAACATGGTGAAACCCCATCTCTACTAAAAAAAAAAAATACAAAAATTACCTGGGCGTGGTGGTGTGCGCCTGCAATCCCAACTACTCCGGAGGCTGAGGCAGGAGAATCACTTGAACCCAGGAGGAAGAGTTTGCAGTGAGCCGAGATTTTGACATTGCACTCCAGCCTGGTGACAAAAGCAAAACTGCATCTCAAAAAAAAAAAAAAAGAAAAAGGAGGCGTCTAAGGCTGTGAGTTGGTTTTCTGAGTCTCAAAATCATACCAGAGTTTTCAGTCAGGTGTGCACTGCAGAGCATATGCCGCAAACACTCCACCAGCATCCTCCAATCAGGAAATGAGCTTTCCTTACCTTTCTGGAAATACTCTTGGATTCTCCCTCGGACCCGCAGGCAGCTCTCCAAGGCTCTGTGTACCCACACTCCGTGCTTACGTGCTTTTTCACTCCCACTCCTTTCGCAACTCAAGCCAGCCCTGCTGCCTTTTCGTGCCCAACAACATCTGCCCCTCCTCAAGCACTGGGTAGGGTCCTGGGCCCAGTGAAAGGCAGTGAACATACATAGGTGTCACAGCACGCTAACCTAGCCTTGCCTAGCTCTCTGAAAGAAAGCCTGCGGCAGAAGGGAGAGCAGCGGCCCCAAGTGCAGCTGAAGCACTCCTTAGGAGTCAGCCGAGACCCTCCGTCCAAGCAGGGCCTGATCCTTGCACTCGGCCATGATAAGGAGAGGCTTCCAGGTGATGGCAAGACTTGGCCACCACAGAGGCCTTCTTGGGGCCCCCCGTGTCCTGCCCAGACTCAACCCTGCCTCAGCATTTGGATCCTCCACAGACTCTCCGGTGAGTGAGTTCCCAGCTCAGCCAGATGCGCAGCCTTTTCCCAAGAGCCTAGGGCTTAAGGAGCACCCCAGATCTCCTCTTCCCAGCCCATGGCCAGGGTAGGTGGAGAGTATTTGGAGAAGCTATTTGATTTGGCAAAGGGAAGGTGCCTTGGGATACCAAGTGGCCCTGATTCTGAACTAAAACCACCAGGAGACGTGCATCCTGCTCTGAGCCTTGTCTGGCCACCAACAAATCGCTTTCCTCCTATGGGACTCAGACTATTGCAGCAAAGCTGGGGTATCCCCCGACGGAGGACCCTCTCTGTGGTGTTGGCAAGCAGCTTGCATGCCGCCCACAGTTGTGACTGGTGTGCGAGCAGGTGACGCTACAGAGGACTTCCTTATGTCACACAAACGGGCACATAGTCTGTGCCCCATACGCGGCACCACACCTCTGTGGGAGCCACATGTGTTTCAAAGGTGCCACCCTGCCCAGATAGGCCCACAGCAGCGGGCAGAGCTGGAGTCGTCCCTGAGGCAGGGTGACTAGAGTGGTCCTCCACAACTGTGACCCTGCCCTGCAGAGGAGACAGCATGGTGCAACCACCAGCTCTCACAGCCACGTGCTTACCAATCTTGGCCATATTCCCTCAGTTTCCCCATCTGTACAGCGAGGCTGATATGAGCAGTTGTCAGGCTTTACAGAACTGCTCACAGGTTTTAAGCAGGACAAGGGTAACACACCGCATTGAGCAACATGCCCATCATCTCCGGCCCCACTTACTGCCGGCCCTTCCTTTGCTATTTAGAGCCCCTATGTCCTGCCACCCACAGGGGTCCTCAAACCCCCTGCAGGGAAGATGGGCCCTTTCCCTTGGGTCGATTCTCCTCTGGCAGAAGGGATTGAGAACCCCCAGCACCCAGGAACAGCTGTGTAGAGGTCCCGAGCCCAGGCAGCAGCCCCTCTCCAGGACGCAGTCTCGTCCTTCTGATTTTTCCTGCCCAGGTCTCAAAATTATGCTCAGAGAAGACAGACTTGAAGGATTATGCCCTTCCCAATGCTAGCTGGTGCTCGGACCTGCTGAGCCTGTACCAAGAATTTCTGGAGAAAACCAAGTCTAGTGGCTGGGTCAAGTTGCCCTCCTACAAGTCCAACAGAGACCACATGCAGGGATTCAAGCTCCCGTCTGGACTGGAAGTTTCCTCGGGTAAGGCCAGGACCGGGAGCACACACACCCCAGTCGCCCTTCTCTGTGTTCTAAGACTCTCAGAAGCAGCTTCACAGGCGACCTTCCTGTTCTCAGCCCAGTTCTTCCTGCTGTCCAACTCCACCGCTCACGCTGCAGCCCCAGGCAACAGGCAGGCAGGGTGACCTCCCAGGTCTCCAGCTCCCCTCCTCCCCTCCTCCCATCTGACGCACCACACCCGGCTGGGCCCACCTTTGCTCCCAGCCAAGCCTGTCCCCACTGGAAGACAGCTAGCCCAGCTCCCGCCCTGACTTCTCACTGGCTGCTCCTCCCTAACTATCAAGCCTCATCCCAAGCTTTCCCTCCAACCCCATGAAAACCCTTGGACACCGCACCCCCTCCAACCCGGTGAAAACCCCTGGACACCGCACCCCCTCCAACCCCGTGAAAACCCCTGGACACCGCACCCCCTCCAACCCCG
>NW_016107503.1:4292733-4295395 GCF_001604975.1 Cebus imitator
AGGAGGCAGAGGTTGCGGTGAGCCGAGATCGCGCCATTGCACTCCAGCCTGGGTAACAAGAGCGAAACTCCGTCTCAAAAAAAAAAAAAAAAAGAATGTAGTAGTGGTAGTTGTCTTAGAAAACAAATCAGAACGTTGATGGACTTTTCTGCTCTCATTTTACTGTTTAGTATTATTCTTTTGAAGTATATGTGGATTACATAATTACATTTCAATTTTCAATGCTTACGGCCTCCTAAAGTCTTGCCCTAGCCCTGATCCTAGCTCCATTCTCAGCCAGGACACTTCCTGCGTGTTTCTCCCTAGACAGAAGGGCTCTGTGAGGACAGCAACTGTGCCTCTGCTCCCAGAGGGAAGGCTCGCTGGGGGTGGGCCTGGTGTCTTCTGGTTTTCTCTTCTTAACCTTGTACCAGAGGCAAGACTCAACCACACGGTGCTGCCTCCTGACCACACCCCGCCTTTTCTGGCTGTGACACTGCTTATCTCTCCCCAGGCAAAGGTGACTGGCGCATCCTCACCAGGTGCATCCAAGTGGAAGGTCAAGGCTATGAGTATGTCATCTTTTTCCACCCACCCAAGAAGTCGGTCTTCCTTTTCCAACCAGGCCCCTACCTGGAGGGCCCCCCAGGGTAAGGTCGCCAGTAGAACCTTGGCCGCCTCCTGGGCTTGGCTCAGCAAGGCAGGTTCAGCACCCACCAGGCTGGCCCTGGAGTCTGTATCTTTCTCTAAGGGGTGAGGATGGGAGTGTGGGGCATGGGCTTCAGCCTCACAATACCAGGCCTGGAAGGACATACAGCATTATCTGGCCCAGTTCCCACTGTGCAGATAAAGGCTCCTCATCAAACTCTCAAACTTTTCCAGACAAAAGACCTACAAGGCCACTTTGAGAAGAATGTGGTACACTTGGAAGAGGGCAAGATCTGGAATCTAGATTCTGACTTCCTGTCCTGCTCGGCTGCTGCTGGCTGTGGGACTCTAAGCAAGCAATCTGACCCCTGGTCTTTAGTCTTCTTACCTGAAACCTGGGGCAATAATGTCTACCTGCCAGGGTGACGAGAGACATGATCTTCTGGGCCTATGTGTGCACGCTCATGAACATAAAGCACAGCACAGTATCAGACACTGCCCATCCAAAGGCTCTACTCATGGGGAAATGGAGGTGCACACAGCTAAAGTAACTTCCCAAGGCAGCACCAGCAATCAAAGTCAGATGCAGGGCTCTACTCTGAGAGGTGAGATTCCAAGTCCACTCTTCTCTCCACTACACTCTGCTGCCTCCAGGCTTGGAACAGACCTAGGGAGGAATGCACACTGGGCATAAATGTGTCCACAGGCTGGCCTGGGCCACCAAGTTCATGGTTGTCCTTCCTCTCCTCCATCCCTATGCCTGCTCCCGACAGTCACTGAAAGCTGGAGGTGGCGCTGGAGCTCCTGCAAGGGAAAGAGAGACAGAGAGGGCAGGAGTGGCTTTAGGGTCCTGAGGCCTGAGAGGGGCTCAACTGGGGTTAAATAGAATCCAGACTGCTAAATAGATGTCAGGGCCTCCAGAGGCTGTGGATGCCAACTGCAGCCCTCAGTCACCCTGGTCATCCCAAAGGAGTCCTCCACCGGGACACCGCTCCACACACTAGGATGTGCAGATACTAGTGAAAAATTCGTGTGTGAAGATTTCAATTTCGATTAGGATATGAAGAATTGCTCAGAACCCTGCCCAGGCCAGGGACCCACCCCCTCTTCTGAAGCATGGTTGACTTTTATTTAGGGGCTGATGGAGGTAAGGCCAAAGAGGCAGAGGAGGGCCATCCAACACCGAGGCCAGTCAGTGGATTGAGGGGTTGGGGAGGTCCAGATTAGTATCCACCAGGCCCCTAGACCACGGGGAGTGGGAAGGAAGAGTTACTCGTTGACTAAGAGCTACTCTGAAGATCCACATATTGGCCAATGGGTCCCTAGCCTGGCCAGTGAGGACAAGAAGGAGAGAGTTGGGTTTGAATTCTTTGACACCGACTCCTTTCACCCTCTTTCAAGCAATTTGGGAGGCAGAGAGGGAAGTGCCTACAAAGTGCGTAAATTATGTTTGCAAACTTTTATTTAATCCGCTGAGATCAAAATTATTCTTACTCACAATTCATGGTGGAAAAACTAAGGCTCAGAAAGATTTAGCAATCTGCTCAAGATCAAACAGGCAATGAGCAATGGGGCAAGGAGTCCAACTGGGTGAGTGTGGCTGCATGGCCCCCAGCTTTCTCACCGAAGAAGCAGGGAAGGAAGGGTATGGGAAAGCCACTGGTCACAGGAGCAGGAAGGTAACCCACGGCAGTAGAGCATGGACATCTGATCTGGGTCTGTGGAGAATTGGGACTGTGGTTTTGAAAATTAGGAACTCAAGCCAGGCGTGGTGGCTCACGCCTATAATCCCAGCACTTCGGGAGGCCGAGGTGGGTGGATTACCTGAGGTCAGGAGTTCAAAACCAGCCTGGCCATCATGGTGAAATCCCATCTTTAAAAAAACAAAAAAAAAATCAGGAACTCAAATCCATTTGGTGCTATTGGAATTCTAAAATTGGGTGCCTTTCTATTTTCCCCAAATTAGCCACCCACGAAGTAGCTAACATGAAGCTTGCACAAGCAAGAATGAACATATTATGCTTTTTTTTTTTTT
>NW_016107503.1:4295760-4300386 GCF_001604975.1 Cebus imitator
GCTGGACTGGAACTCCTGACCTCAAGTGATCTACCCACCTCAGCCTCCCAAAGTGCTGGGATTGCAGGCATGAGCCGCTGCGCCCAGCCATTCTAGGCACTCCTCTAAATAAAGCAAATGTCTGCAGCATTTGAACATTTCAGCTCAATTTCAGCAATGAGCCTGCTGAAGTGGGTTCTCTGCTTTCTGTGGCAACACTGCTCTCAAGTCTGACATGCCAGCGCCTTGATAGGTCATAAGTTATGTTTCACATTTACTTATCTTGACATGTGGGCCCCGCACTGACTGTAGGGACTGGTAAGGTGAGAAACAGCCCAGGGTTGTGCCTCCAAGACTGAGTCAAAAAGTTCAGGGGATTTTTCATTTCCCGTGTATGCACATCCTTCCAAATTATGGCAATTGTTGCCAGCAATTAGGTAATGAATCAGAAAAGCATTTTCTATTTACTTTATCAGGAAAAAACCGTTTTCCCTGATGAAACAGAATAGTTGTATCAGTGGCTGCAAACACATGCTGAAGCAAATCAGCTCAGCTGATTTTGATGGGTTTGATCAGATGGGATGCAGCTGTTTCCTTTCCTATTTGTCTGCCCTGAGGCTGAAGTTCTGTGTTTGGAAGGGTCTAGGGAAAGGGAGAGGCGGGGCCCCCACAGGAGGGAGGAAAGGCCCAGTGTGGGGGTCCACTCAGCGGCCTCAGCCCAGACCTTACTCCTCACCCCACCCCCACCCCCAGGTTTGCCCATGGCGGTCCCTGGCAGTCATGATGGACGAAGCCTTTTCTAAAATTGCCTACCTGGCTGGACA
This sequence comes from Cebus imitator, assembly GCF_001604975.1. Taxonomy (NCBI): domain Eukaryota; kingdom Metazoa; phylum Chordata; class Mammalia; order Primates; family Cebidae; genus Cebus; species Cebus imitator. The sequence continues at coordinate 4,296,564 of NW_016107503.1, forward strand.
GGGGCTGCTCACACAAAGCCTCAACATCAGGTTCAAAAAGTAATAAGGGCCCTTGGGGCACTGGCCAAAGTCACAGCCCTTTTCATCCCTGGGAGTGGCCGTCCTCGGCAGCTGGGGTATGGGAGCCCTGCCTGCCACTCTCCTTCCCAGCCCACTCCCAAGCAGCTCCTCTAGTCCCTCGCCAGGACGCAGCCTCTGCTGTCCAACATTTGGAAGCTGACAAAAAGGCCCTGAGCCTAGGGCCACTTATGAGACCTCGAGGCAGGGAGGAATGAAGAGAGGGAAGAAGACACAGAGGGTGAAGGGGTGGGGGGCCGGGTTCACGTAAGAGATGGGCTAAGCTGCCTCCTCTCCTAGCTTGATCCCCGTGGGCTCTCTGGTTGTAATGGACATAGAAGTGGAAAAGATAGAAGACCAGAAGCTTTACATGTCCTGCATCGCCCAGAGCAGAGACCAGAAGACAGTCTATGCCAAGTCCTCAGGTAAAGAAGCCCCCAGCCCCACCCCAGGCCCCGTCCTGCAACCACCCACCCCCAGAACAAACAGGAAGAAGGAAAGATGCCAAGGATTCGCCCCAAGCTGCAGTCCATCTTCTTTAGGGTGGGTAGGGCACCTGCTGGAGACACAGACGAAGTGAGGGAGAGCAGAACTAGGGTTTTTTCTGTGTGAGTTATACAACCCGTCCTGAAAGGACAGCACCCAGGTACTGGGTAATTTGATGCCACGTGCTCAGAGTGTCCATCCGTCTCCTACCATCTCAGTGCAGCTCTTGCAGCTCAGCTCACCCTTCTCTTGCAGGTGTCTTCCTTCAGCTGCAGCAGGAAGAAGGGTCGTCGTCCCAGAAACAGTCACTGTGCCTGCAGGAAAATCTCTCACTGCTTCTCCTGCCTGCCTGGGACACACCACAGAGCAGGGAGGGGTCCTCAAGAAGCAGTTGGTGAGGCAAGGGAAAGGGCTCTTTTTTTTTCTCTGAGTTAATAAAGTCCCACAGCCCCATTCTCGGCCCAGGGCCTTTCTATGGTTGGAAATCAAACTCTTTCCAGGGCATCCCACATACCCACCTTCCCATTCAGCACCAACTTAAAAGACTTACTGAGTACCTGCCAGGTGCCAGGCACTGAGTGAGGCACCAGGCACCCAGCAGTGACGGACAGGACCCCTGACCTCAAGATGTGCCATCTGGGAGCCAGGGGCCAAATGCAGAGTGCTCCATCACACTTCTCCCACGCCCACCCTGGCTTCCATCATGAGTGCAGTGTCATCTCAAAAGGGAGGAGAGGGCAATTTTACTCCACGAAAGCAATCAGAAAACGCCTTCTAGAAGAAGCTCTTCCTGAACCGTCTCAAAAGTTAAGTGGTGTTCACTAGGCAGGCAGGGGAGGAGAGGATATCTCAGGCAGAGGGAAAATAAGACAAAGGTGCAGAGGTGAAAGTGCACAGGGACTTTGGAGAAGAGCAAGGTGTTGAGGAGGGCAGGCGTTTATGGAAAGAGAAGGTGGGCAGGGCAGGAGCAAGCCACGGGAAGGCTTCATAATCCCTGCTGGAGAGCTGGAACTTTGTCTTGCAGGCAACAGGGAGCCTCTAAAGGCCTTGCGCTGGGGAGTGACAGAACTTTGTTATTTAGAAAGATGACTCAGTGGCAGTAAGGCATCAGCAAGACTGAAGGCAGGAGCACTGGTCAGGAGAGCCCTGCAGGCTTTACACTAGAGACAGTAAGGGCTTGCAGGGGCCGGGGCCTCCGTGCTGAGAGGTATGGGAAAATGTTACAAATACAGCAAGTGCAGGATTTTGCCACCAGTTATACAGTGTGGATCTGTGAATGAGAGCTGTCTAGGATGACTCCAAGTTTCTGGCTTGACAGGTTTCCAGGCGATTATCACTGGAAATACAGAAAGAGGTGGGGGTAAAGAATGAGCTCCATTTTACATGCATCGAGCTTGAAGTGCCCATGGAAGTTGTACCATGTGGCAGGTGCCAGCAGGAATGTGGATATGGTGCTATGGGGCTCAGGAGAGACGAGTTACTGATCGACATTGTGAGTCAATATGAAATGTGACCTGAAGCCCCTGGGAATGCATTAGGCAGAAAGTGAGAAGGAGGCAAGGGGAATGACAGAGGTGAGGAGGGACGGGAAATGGGAGGGAGGGAAGAAGAAAAGGGGTCAAATATAGAACCCGAACCTTAGGTCACACTGAGACTTCAAGTTGGGATAGAAGACCAAGGATCCACTACGGAGGCTGAGAACAGGACAGGCACGACCATCCTTCAGAGGAAGAGGCCAGCAGTAGCAAATGCTGACGAGAAAGCAAGGAAGATGAGAATTAAAAAGAAGCCTTTGAGCCAGGTGCAGTGACTCACGTCTGTAATCCCAACACTTTGGGAGGCTGAGGCGGGAGGATTGCTTGAGGCCAAGAGTTTGAGACCAGCCTGGGCAATAAAGTGAGGCCTTCATCTCTACAAAAAGCAAAATAGTAGGAAAATAAAATAAATCGGCACATCATAAAATTAAAAAGAAGCCTTTGGATTTGGTCATGAAGAAAATGTGGTTTCCTTTGCCAGAGCAATTTTAGGAGGTGGAAGAAAAATCCAGATTACGGTGAATGAAAATATGAACAGAGAATGGGGAAATGAATGTAGATGCTTCTTTCTAGGAATGTTGTTGTTATTCAAGGAAAGATATTTGAGTGTATTATAAATTGCTAGTGGAGAGAGGCTGAAACCTTTAGGAGAAAGAGAATCAGGGCCGCCATCCAACAGAGCAGCTCTCTTAGAGCTGTCTTGGAAGCCATGGGAGAGCATCAGCATGACTGAGACCAAAGGAAGGAGGAAAAGTATAGATCAGGACAGGAAGTTGAGGAAGTAGAGATCGGGACAGGAAGTTGAGGGGATTCGACCCAGAGTGCTTCAACTTTCTCAGTGACATGGAAGGCAAGGCCATCAGTGGGGAAAGAGCGGTCTGGAGGAAGGGGGATGGTTCGGAAAAGCCGCTGCAGGGATCAGGAAAACAGGTACCAGGTACACGTGTGGCCAAGACATGCTTGAGTGCCCTGCTGGTAGAACACAGGTGTCTGGAGTGGCACCAACCTTAGGAGAGAGGAAGGTGGGAGCCAGCTGGCAAAACCCAAGGGCAATGGTGGGTGAGTCGGGTGAGAACAGTGGAGGGGGAGGAAAGAGAGCAACACAGCTGGTACACATTTCTAAGGACAAAAGATTTGCTGTGAGGAAGAACAACAATGGAGGAGGCAAAGGCTGCCCAGGAGAAGTCTGCAGCTCCTCTAAACCTGGGGAGGCGAAGGATGGGACCAGCTTCCACAGAGAGGGCTACACGAAAGAGGTGACCTGTCCTGAGACTGCCGGAATTCCACTGAGGCTAGTAGGTGGAGGGGATGTTCAGGCGGAGCTTAAGATCAGGGAAGGTTTACCAAAGAATGAGAGCTTCCAGGGCCATATCGTAAAGGACTTTGTTATTAGGTATGGTAAAACCAAATGTTAAAACAGGTAAGGCTTTAAATCTCCATAGCTGAACCCATATCTTCAAATAGAATGTATTTCTCACTCACATAAAGTTCAGCCAGTGGTGTCTAGGAGTCATTCAGGACCCTGGCTGACAAAAGCTTTGTTATCTCCAATACTGGACTTCCAAAGTCACCCTCGGTGTTGGCATACAGTTGCCAGATGAAAGAATCCACAAGGGAGATGTTCTGGGTCAGGCCTCCAGGTGGTTCCATTGGCCAGAACTCAGTCACGAGGCCCCCCCCCAAACTGCAAAGAAGGCTGGTTAGAAAATACGGTCTAACTATATGTTTTTTGTCTTTTTTTTTTT
>NW_016107503.1:4300791-4334127 GCF_001604975.1 Cebus imitator
TTTTCCTGAGACAGAGTCTCGATCTGTTGCCCAGGCTGGAGTGCAGTGGTGCAATCTTGGCTCACTGTAACCTCTGCCTTCAAGGTTCAAGCGATTCTCCTGCCTCAGCCTCCAGAGTAGCTGGGATTGCAGTGGGTGCCACCACGGCTGGCTATTTTTTTTTTTATTTTTAGTAGAGATAGGGTTTCACCATGTTAGCCAGGATGGTCTTGGTCTCCGGACCTAGTAATCTGCCCGCCTCAGCCTTCCAAAGTGCTGGGATTACAGGCGTGAGCCACGGCGCCCTGCAGGTGTCATGTTTTTTTAATCCCCTTTCATTTGAAGGAGTTCCTCTTTCTTTGTCTTTCATGACTTTGACCTGGTTTTTTTTCTTAATTTCTTTTTTTAGAGACAGGGTCCTGCTCTGTTGCCCAGGGTGGAGTGCAGGGACGTGATCATAGATCACTGCAGCTTCAAACTTCTGTGCTCAAGAGATCCTCCTGCCTCAGCCTCCCAAGTAAATGGGACTACAGACGCATGCCACCACGCTCAGCTAATTTTTTTTCTTTTTTTGTATACATGGGGTTTCTCTATGTTGCCCAGGCTGGTCTCAAACTGCTGGTCTCAAGTGATCCTCCTGCCTTGGCCCCCTGAAGTACAAAAATTACAGGCACGAGACACTGTTTGGAACCCAGTTCACCGACATGTTTCTCAGAGGGCAAGTTGGTTGTCCTGTGAGTGTTCCAAGGTTTGGATTTCTCCAGTGTTTCCTCATAACTAGATTGAAGTTATGCATTTTTGTCGGCAATATTTCAGCAGCAAGGCTGTGGCCTTCTCAGTGCTTCATGGCAAGAGCAACGAGATGCTGATTTGTCCCATTCGTGCCAATGTTCCCTTTGATCAGTTGATCACTGTGGTGTCTGCTATATTTCTCCACTGAAAATTACTATTTTTTTTTTTTTTGAGATGGGGTTTCACCATGTTGGCCAGGATGGTCTTGAACTCCTGACCTCAGGTGATCCACCCGCCTCGGCCTCCCAAAGTGCTGGGATTACAGGTTTGAACCACCGTGCCCAGCCTGAAAATTACAATTTTTATCTTCTTAATAAGTATCTTATTGGGCGATACTTTGAGATTGTATAAATATCCTGTTTCTCGTCACACTTTTGCCCATTAATTTTAGCTTTTATTGATCATTCTTGCCTAAGGCAATTATTAGATAGTGGCATGGGAAATTTCTAACACCATCATCCCTTCAGCATGTTTTCATTCTAACGATATGTTGAAGAAGAAAGTAAAATAGGGGCCAGGCATGGTGGCTCACGCCTGTAATCCCAGCACTTTGGGAGGCCGAGGCGGGTGGATCACTTGAGGTCAGGAGTTTGAGATTAGCCTGGCCAACATAGTGAAGCCCCCATCTCTAACAAAAAATACAAAAATTAGCTGAGTGTGGTGGCACACGCCTGTAATCCCAGAGACTGGGGAGGCTAAGGTGGGAGAATCATTTGAACCTGGGAGGCAGAGGCTGCAGTAAGCTGAGATCACACCACTGTACTCTAGTGTTGGTGACAGAATGAGACTCACAAAAAAAAAAGACGACAACAAAAGAGAAAGAAGAAAGAAAGAAAAGAAAAGAAAAGAAAGAAAGAAAGAAAGAAGAAAGGAAGGAAAGGAAGGAAGGAAGGAAGGAAAGAAAGAAGAAAGAAAGAGAGAAAGATAGGAAAGAAAGAAAAGAAAGAAAAGAAAGAAAGAAAGAAAGAAAGAAAGAAAGAAAGAAAGAAAAAGAAAGTAAGTAAAATGAGTTAGGTGAGTAGCCAGCAGCCACGGCCTCAGTTTGACAGGAGGGCCCGTAGAAGGTGAAAGAGTCTATGTAAAAACTCTTATTCTGGCAAGTAAAATATTCAGCTTCAGGCATATATCAGGGTTCCAGGATCCAGGGCAGGAGCTGGGTATTCAGGAAATCAGAAGGAATGAAACCGTTTGTGACATGGAACCAGGTCAGAGAGTTGTGTACAAATTCAGCAGCAGTGGTGAGGTAGGAGGGTCAGGCCCCTCTCCAGTACCTAGACCACATGCTTCCTAAGCCATCACTCCCAAATGATGGGCAAAGGATAGGTGGACACGGATTTGAAGGGCCTCAATCCAGCGCCTTCCAAAAGCTACAGATGTACTGGAGGCCATAGCCCAAAAGTTTATGACAATCAACAATTTCCTCTCCCATCCACCTGCATAAAAACCTTTTCTCCTGCACTTTCACGGTGCCCGTGATATCTACACTCTAGACCCAGAGTCTAAATTACTGTATACTAAAAAACTGGTTGCTCTTCATTCATGGTCAAGGAGAGTCTAATCTTCATTCAAACACTCCCAGAAGAAGGAAGGAAATACATTCCATCCTTCCTATGCAGTCAGGAAAAGGAGGAGGCTGCTCCGAGGGCAGCAGTGTTTACAGCTCATCGATCACAGCCAGTTGCAGATTTCTTTGTTCCATCTCCACTCCCGCTGCTTCACTTGACTGGCCTAAAGAGAAAAAAGAAAAGGAAGAAAAATTAAACAGCTGTGTTTGAGTTTCCATGCTAAAATAGATTAAATGCATCCCATCGCTTCTCTGCTGAGGTCACTGTCTAAGAGAAAAAGGCACAGGGTAGAAATCCACAGAGGTGAGAGCCTCTCAGGCAAGGCCCACAGCCAGGCTGGGAGTGTCAGCCTTGGGTAAGGCCAGCTGGGCAGGTAGGAGTCTTGGAAAGGGAAAATGTCCCAGCTGCTGGGGCACTTCTCTGGTGTCTAGGGTTTGGCAGATGCCTCTCCTCTCTCAGAGGCTGAGCATTACATTGTCTGGCAGAAACAAGGGACATTGCTGCCATCACATTTGGAAGCCCATACCCACTTATAGTGCATTTACGAGGAATGCAGCTACTGCACAGGTAGATGGGGCTGGAATCCAGCAGGCCATTCAGGAAAACGTAAAAGCTCTTTTAAGCAGAGGATGTATGTTCTCCAGATGCCTGAGTCAAGTACCAAGAGAAACCAAAGAATGAATAAGGGCGGTACAAGGCCAACCAGTTCACGAAGGCAGGGGATGTCAGCAGCTCAGACTAGCTCTTAAAGGAGGGGGCCGCTGAGACCTTTCTGGAACCAAGACTGCAGAGACAGGTCATTCATTGCAGGTCCTGAGAAGAAGGAGCTTCGAGATGCAGTTATCACCAACCATATCACATGCCAGAGCCCACCATGAGCACTGGTGGCCAAGTCACACTTAGGCCACCACTAGGCCACAGGACATACAGCGAAGCAAGACTCAAAGCCCGGGGAGCCTTGTAGCAGCTGCCTGCGTCCTGGAGGAAAGGCCTGTCCCCTCTCTGCCTCTCCATCTTGCTTGGACCCAGGAAAGAACACTGTACTGCCTAGACCCTTAAATATCTCTCTGCAGTGGCACCTAGAAAGGAAGGCAGGGCCCTTGGGTCACCTGGGAAATTCTCAAGGAGTGGCAGCAATGGTGCTGGGTGAGGTGAGAAGACAGCACTCTGAGTTCCCACTCAAAGGAGAGCTCTGCTCAAATCTGAAGACCCTTCCTGTATAAGAAAGAATAATGCTCTTTGAGATAAAATATATGGGTTCTAATCTCAACTCTGCTGCTGTTTGGCACATCATTTCTTCCTGGGTCTGTTTCCCATTCTGTAAAAATGAGGTTACATGAGGTGACAACGACGTTCCTTCCTTCCAGGTCAGATATTTCATTGTTCCAATCAAGCCAACTTTTGGCTACACATCTGCCAGTCTTGCCTGAGGGCTCACAGATCCCTAGCCTTCCCACATTCTGCTTTATATTGCAGAGGGCCAGCGCCTGGGTGCCTGCAAACTATATTTTCCAGTCTCTTTTGTCAACTGGCTTTGGAGGCCCTGGTGGCACATTGGAAGGTGGGAAGAGGGAGAAGCAAGGTGTGATGGTTAATACGGAGCGTCAACTTGATTGGACTGAAGGATGCAAAGTATTGATCCTGGGTGTGCCTGCAACACAAGTTGCCAAAGGAGATTAACATTTGAACCAGGGGGCTGGGAAGGGCAGCCCCACCCTTAATCTGGGTGGGCACAGTCTAATCAGCTGCCATCAAGGCCAGAATAAAAAGCAGGCAGAAGAATGTGAAAAGACTAGACTGGCTTAGCCTCCCAGCCTACATCTTTCTCCCGTGCTGGATGTTTGCTGCCCTTGGACATTGGACTTCAAGTTCTTCAGCTTTGGACTCAGACTGGCTTCCTTGCTCCTCAGCCTGCAGACAGCCTCTGGTGGGACCTTGTGATCGTGTCAGTTAAAACACCTTAATAAACTCCCCTTTACATAGATATATATTCTGTTCATTCTGTCCCTCTAGAGAAGCCTGACGAACACACAAGGGATTTTTCTCCCTTTCTCTTTGCTTTGGGAGGGAACTTAAGTAGTGATTGTGTCTCCATGGTTGCAGATCCTTCTAGACACCCCCTTACCATCCTGTTTGCCTTTTAAACTCTTCTGACACCACAAGCTCCGTGTTAAACTCCCTCCATTGAGCCACTTGGCAAGTGCCATTTTCCTGGCCAGTCCCTGACAAATGCAGCCAGCTTGTGGTTGATGTGTGGTCAATTTCAGTCCCACTGGTGCAGAGCCTTCATTTAACATCCACACAGAGAAGGACATGGAAGAGGAGAGGGAGGAGGAAAGTGAACTGTCAAAAATTTAGCACAACCTGGTTAATTCCAAATCTCTGTCCATCTTTCCACTGCTCACTGCACAGCTGAACAGCTGGAGAAAAAACACACAACCATGCTGTCCAGTTTCAGTTTAAAGTCATGATCACTACCCTCAAGAGAGCCCTTAATGCAGTCCTGCAATCATCCTGAGTTCCCAAAGCCATTCATTCTCCTGCTCTCCTAGACAGCTGTTCGAGTCCTTACCCTCTCTACTCAAACTCCTGATACCACACCTTCTCCCTTATCATCACTCTCAGCTGATGATCTTGCTTCCTCTTACGTGGAGAAATCAGAAGCATTCAGAAGAGAGCAAGCTTTAGGCATCACATCTCTCCACCTGCCAGTCTCTACACATTTATTCTACCTTCTCTCCAGCATCTGTCCACACAGCAGGGAAACGACAACCCCTAGACCTATTTCTTATGCACAACATAAGAAATGGTCTTGTCTACCCAGTTGCACTATTCCAACAACATTTTTTCTTCTCTCTGCATTATCAATTGGAAAGATCCAATAGAAAGCTTTCTATTGGATCTTTCCAATCAACATACAAACATGCCAATGTTTCTCTCATTTAAAAATGTTCCCGGCTGAAGCTCGGTGGCTCACGCCTGTAATCCAAGGACTTTGGGAGGCCCAGGTGGGTGGATCACCTGAGGTCAGGAGTTTGAGACCAGCCTGATCAACATGGTGAAACCCCATTTCTACTAAAAATACAAAAATTAGCTGAGCGTGGTGGCACACGCTTGCAATTCCAGCTATTCAGGAGGCTGAGGCAGGAGAATCAGTTGAACCCGGGAGGCGGAGGTTGCAGTGAGCCGAGATCACACTGCTGCACTCCAGCCTGGGCAACAGAGTGAGACTCTGTTGCAAAAAAAAAAAAGAAAAAAAAAATTCCCTTGATTCTACCTCCTCCTCTGGCCATGACCCCACTTCTCCCCTACTCTTTCAGCAAACTCTTCAAGAGAGTTGTCTTTGCTCACTCATTCTCCTTTCATTCTTTCTTGAGCCCACTTTGATCAAGGTTTTGCCCCACCTTTCCACTGAAACTGCTCTTGTCAAGGTCACAAATAACTTCTCACTACTAAATCCAATGATCAATTCCCAGTCCTCATCTTACCTCACTTTGCCTCATCCTCTGGCACAGCTGGTTCCTCCTCTCCCCCGCCTCTCAATGTTGGAGCACCCAGGATTCAGTCTTTGGATCCTTTCTCTTTTTACCTATACTTCATCAAGTCTCATGGCTTAAGTTCGGTCTACGCTTCTCCTGGTGTCCACATTTATACTTCCAGCCTGGACCTCTCCTCTGAGCTCCAGACTCCACAGCCTGCTTGACATCTCCACTTGATCTGTCACAGACATCTCAGCTTGAACAGACCCCAAACTGAGCACCTGATTTTGCCTCCTTTCAGTAAACGGCAACTTCATTCTTCCAGTTGCTGCTTCTCTTTCTTTGGATGAAGATGGATCCATCAGGAAATCCTATTTACCCTTATGTTCAGAATAATCCAGAAACTGACTACTACAGTCCTGATCATGTCCCAATCATCTCATCCCAAGATTATTTCAGTCATCTCCTATCTGCTCTCCCTACCGTGACCCTTATCCGATTCACTCTATTCTTTTTTTTTTTTTTTTTTTTTTGAGACGGAGTTTCGCTCTTGTTACCCAGGCTGGAGTGCAATGGCGCGATCTCGGCTCACCACAACCTCCGCCTCCTGGGTTCAGGCAATTCTCCTGCCCCAGCCTCCTGAGTCGCTGGGATTACAGGCACGCGCCACCATGCCCAGCTAATTTTTTGTAGTTTTAGTAGAGACGGGGTTTCACCATGTTGACCAGGATGGTCTCGATCTCTTGACCTCGTGATCCACCCGCCTCGGCCTCCTACAGTGCTGGGATTACAGGCTTGAGCCACCGCGCCCGGCCTTCACTCTATTCTTAACACAGCCACCAGAGAGAAACTTCTAACACATAAGCCAAGTTATATCACTCCTTAGCTTACCACAGGTGGAAGCTAAAATTGCTACAGTGCCTATGAGCCCCGACAGAGTCTGACCCTGTTACCTCTCTGACCTCGTCTTCCCCTCATTCATTCTGTTCCGGCTACACTGGCCCCTGTGCCTCTCGGATCGCTACAGGCATGTTCCTGCCTAAGACTAGTGCATTTGTGATTCCTTCTGCCTAGAATGCTTCTCCCTATTCTTTCTCCTTCCTTCACATCAGTACTGAAATGAGGTGGCCATCCCTGACCAGTCTGTTTAAAAGCTGTATACTCCAGGCCGGGCGCGGTGGCTCAAGCCTGTAATCCCAGCACTTTGGGAGGCCGAGGCGGGTGGATCACAAGGTCAAGAGATCGAGACCATCCTGGTCAACATGGTGAAACCCCGTCTCTACTAAAAATACAAAACATTAGCTGGGCATGGTGGCGCGTGCCTGTAATCCCAGCTACTCAGGAGGCTGAGGCAGGAGAATTGCCTGAACCCAGGAGGCAGAGGTTGCGGTGAGCCGAGATCGCGCCATTGCACTCTAGCCTGGGTAACATGAGTGAAACTCCACCTCAAAAAAAAAAAAAAAAACCAAAACTGTATACTCCCCTGGTGCCTTCACTCATCCTTCCCTACCTTAATTTTCCCTACAACACTTATTTCCATCTAATAAACCATACTTTTATGAAATTTATGTCCATTGTCTTTCTTCCCCCACTAAAGTATAAACTACATCTTGCCAGAGGAGTTTTCACTGCAATATCCCCAAAGCCCAGAATAGTGCCTGGAACAGAGTACGTACTCAATAACTGTGGTTGAATGAATGAATGAAGCCACAGAATCAAATTTCCCTGGGTCCTATGCTACTTCTGGACTTCTTATAATGGAAGCCAAGTGTCCATATTGTTAAATCAGACTGAGTTGGGTTTTCTGTTTTCTCACACTTTTAGTGGATGTCAGCCTAACTGATGCCCACGTGTTATCTTGTTTAATCCTCATACCAACTCTGAGAGTTTTATTCTTCTGGTTTCCAGATGGAAAAGGTAAGTCCCAAAGAGATTAAGTTACATGCTAGAGGTCACACAGCTAGTCCGTCGCAGAATCCAGATTCCCAGCCCATCTGACTGATGCCAAAGCCATGAAAACAGCTGCACTTCAAGAAGACTGGCCCTTCCCAGAAACACCACCAGGGCTGAGCTGAGCCAGGATCCACAGGAATGGAAGGTCTGGAGGCTGCCAGGGATCTCCACAAAAGAAACACTTACTTTCTTAAGATCCTCAAGTATCAGATGACAAAATAATCATTGCATTCCTTGGTTTGTTTCATCTTGTTTGTTTCCCGCATTTCACAATTTGTCTTATTGTTGCTTGCATGCTTATTGTCTATTTTTTCCCTTAGCTCTCTATTCTGTGTATCCTCACACCCAGCACAGTGCCTGGTACATTTTAGGCACTTCAATGAACGGATGAACAAATTGATTGGACGAACAAATTTTGCTTACTTCTTCACTCATCAAATACACCCTGATTGAGTATCTGCTTTGCACTAAGCACTGTTTTTATTATTCTTAGTCTAATAAGAGAGGTAGACATTAAACAAATAACCACACAAATAGAGGGGGGAAACCGTAATCAATGCCATAAAGGAAAAGTATGGGGTACTGTGAAAGTGTACAGCAGGTGCCCTAATTTAGATGGGAGAGTGTCAATGCAGGCCTCCAGAGCTGCAGGATGAAGGGGAAGAGTGGTCCTAGAAGAGGAACTATCCTTGCTGCCTTTCTTTTCTTTTCTTTTTTAAAAAATTTTTATTTATTTATTTTTTGTAGAGATGGGGTTTCTCCATGTTGGTCAGGCTGGTCTCGAACTCCTGACCTCAGGTGATTCGCCATCCTCGGCCTCCCAAAGCGCTAGGATTACAGGCGTGAGCCACCGCACCCGGCCCTCCTTGCTGCCTTTCAGGGACTGAAGGATAGTAGGTGTGCAACTAATGGTCTCATCTTCTCCGTGGTGCCCTGTGCTTCCTAAGATCTGCCAGAGATAGAGGGCATAGGCCAGCTTGATCCTGCCTGTTGGACCCAGCTTTATCTTCAGTCATTCTATGTCCAGAAATCCTGAGCCTGGCCACTTTTCCTTGAGCCAGAATAATTCAGAGAACTATTAGCCAGAGTAACGCAGAAAACTGATCACTGCAAGTCACTCTACCTTGGAGCTATTGGAATGGCTCCAGAACAAGGCACTGGGGCCCAAGGCAGAATTCCAACACGGAGGGTTTTACATAAGACAGACTCCACCTGGGAGGGCTGGGGTGGGAACCAAGCACCAAAGAAGACGGGAGGCCAGGTCCACTGATGGCTGTCTCCCTCTTCTCTGTAGCCCTCCCCAACCCCTAAGCAGCCCAGCCCCAGCAGAAGAGGCCTGGGCACAGGAATGGATTGCTGCTAGAAACCTGGCTTCAGCTGGAGGAAGTCGGAAGGCTGGGCTGATGGCTGCGCAGACAGAGCTGTGTTTATCCAGGAAAAGAGGTAGGACGTAGGCAGCAGAGGCCCCTGCCAGCACCTCCCAGAAGGACTGCGCTGGGGGAGCAAGCTGGAGAGGAAGCTGCTCCCCTCTGGCTCTGAACGTGTCAGGGCCTGAGGCCAGAACCCAGAGGCGACCCACAGGTAAGGCCTGCACTCCGGGCGCGCGATGGAGAGGGTCGCGGGCTTGGATCCCAGGGCGGACGGTCGGAACACGGTGCTCTTGGTGGCCCCGCGCAGGGGTGAGGCGATCGCATGCTGGCCGAGCCTTTCGGAGACTGCTCTGGGGTTGGCGGAGAATCAATGCTGCCTTTGTGCTCAGAGATTTCCTAGGGAGAAAAGGAGTGGGGAGTGGGAGGGGCGACCCAACGGCCCGGCCCCGCCCCGCAGACACGGGATGCGGTAGGGCTGGGAGGCGCGGGAGCTGGAGGGTCAGAGCTACCGGGGGTGGGATTCTGTGCCCCCGGGAGGTGCGTCTCCTTGAACCAGCCCTGGGTGCCCTGAGGTCAGTAGCCAGGTGTGTCCCCTGGCTGCCAGGGGCAGAAGTGAGTCCTCTTCTGGCTTCCAGCTACTCGAGGAGGGGAGGGAGGAGCCAGAGGAGGCAGGTGGGGCTAGGACTGAAGGATGGCTCAGGCCAGAGAAGCTTGCGCCGGGGCAGCCTGGCAAAGGGAGGGAGTCCAGAGGAGCGCCAGACTGGTTCCTGGAGGAAAACCCGTCTTCGAAATGGGCGGGGGAGAAGGGTGTGAGCCCGCCTAGGACGAGGTGTCCCTTCCAGGGGATTGGGATCTGGGTCCTTTTGCTATAACGCGGTTATTATCCTATTTGTCCTAATAGTACCCTAGGGTTCTAGTGGGTGTGTTGGGCCCTCTAAAGTCAGGGGCACATCTTTAGTACCAATGGGAGAATCTGTGTGCTTGGTGACCGAGGCCCGTATCTGAAAATGTGACTGGACCTGGTTCCCTCCATTTCTCCCCATCCTCCCAGGCTTCACCACCCTTTCTTTTTATCCTCAAATAGGGGTCTGCGCTCCCAGTGGGTCCGGAGACAGGGGCGCGGTGGCCGACCGTCCGGTGTACCCCAGCATCATCCACCTCTGACTCCTCTTCTCTCCTCGCTTCGCCCCGCTCCGCCCAGCACTCCCATTTGAGACTTGGGATTGGGATCCTCTCGGCCCTGCGGAATTCGGAATTCCATTACCCAGCCCACCGCATGTGGCTCTTGGAAAAAGCTGGCTATAAGGTGGGGGCCGCGGAACCTGGGGCCCGCTGGGCGCTCTCGGGCCTGTTCTCCAAGCGTCGCGCCCCGGGCCCGCCCACCGGCGCCTGCCCCAACGTCCTCACCCCGGATCGCATCCCGCAGTTCTTCATCCCTCCTCGGCTCCGGGATCCCGGCGGCGCAGAGCCCGCGGCCCGGCGGGACTTGGCCGGGCGCGGCCTCCCCGCGGCCTGCTCGCTGCCTCACCTGGCTGGTCGCGAAGGCTGGGCCTTCCTGCCCGAGAGCCCGCACACGCGCCGGCGCGAGTCCCTGTTCCACGCGCCGCCGCCCGCCCTGGCCGCGGAGCTCCCCGCGCCTCAGTCCCGACTGCACGTCTCCGCCCCGGACCTGCGCCTCTGCTGGGCCCCCGACAGCGACACGGCCTCGTCGCCGGACTCGTCGCCCTTTGGCTCCCCGCGGCCGGGCCTGTGCCGGCGCCAGGTGCCCAGGCCGCACTCGCTGTCCCCAGAACCCGCGAGCTCGGCGGACACCAGCCCGCACCCGCCGCGCCGCGCTGGGCCGCCCACGCCGCCGCTCTTCCACCTGGACTTCCTGTGCTGCCAGCTGCGGCCCACGCGCGAGAGCGTGCTGCGCCTGGGGCCCCGCGGCGGGCAGCTGCGGCTCTCCACCGAGTACCAGGCCGGGCCCGGGCGGCTGCGGCTGCGCCTGGTGAGCGCCGAGGACCTGCCCAGGCCGCGCTCCCGCCCTGGGAGCGGCGGCGGCGGCTGCTGCGTGGTGCTGAGGCTGCGGCCCCGCGTCCGACCGCAGGAGCAGCGGAGCCGCGTGGTCAAGTGCAGCGCCAACCCCATCTTCAACGAGGATTTCTTTTTCGACGGGCTCGGGCCGCCGGACCTGGCCGCCCGCAGTTTGAGGGCCAAGGTGCTAGACAGGGGCGCGGGACTTCGCAGGGATATGCTGCTGGGGGAATGCGAGACGCCCCTCATTGCGCTGCTGCCCCCGCTGGGTGCGGGACTAGGTCCCGGGTCCTCCCTGGCGCCCACCCATCTCAGCCTGTAGACGAGCCCCTGGCTTCCTCAGCACGTCTCCACTGAGTCTGCGGTCCGCATTCTTTCCGCCCTGCCTGGCTTGTATTTATTTTTGCTAATAAAGTGTCCGCTTGTTCCCAGCCAGATCTTTCCCCTTGCTGGCACCTTACACGCTCGGGCGTAGAGCCTACCCTTCTTCCTTCTATCTCGGCCATACGCGGGGGGAAGATGCTCATTCGGACGGTCTGAGTAGAGGAGACCCTAAGCAGTGGTCCTCAAGCTTGAAGGAGCGTCAGAATAATCAGACATCAGAAATCCTGGAAGAGCTTGTTAAATATGCAGGGCCATGGGCTCCATCCTCAAGAGATGCTCTTTCGGTAGATCTGGGCCAAGTAGGTCCTAAGGTCCCTGTCCAATAGGGGCTCTGGAACAATCAGCCTTTCAGTCACTGAGTCACTCTGACAGAAACCAACACAAGCCACCTTCCACTGGGGGTCCCTTGGGGCTGCACAGAGGAAATTAACACTCCCCTCCTGTGCCCCTTTGAAACCCATATCTGTCCTGAAGACAGATGAAATTTCTGGGTCTTGGGAGTGAGTCAGGGGATGCCAGATGAACACACAGTGCCCTTTAGTCTTACGACTTCCCTCTTGCCTCTCCACACCTGTGCCTCCCTTGGTGGGGAGGGGGCACACCTGTGCCTCACTTGGGGGAAGGGGCATGTCTGGAGCCAAGAACCAGAGAGGACCTTAGGTACCAAATGAATGAAGACATTCCCAGGGACTGGGAGGAGGGAGGAAGGGTATTACCAAAGTGTGGGAACTGTCCTCAGGAGCTCCAGAGGAGGCTCCTCCAGCCAGAAGGAGGTGGGGGTGGAGGGAGGTGGATAAATGTAGGTCACATCATGTTTACCTCTACCTGCATGTCCCTAACGTCAGCAGTGACCTTCTCTCTCCCTCCACCTTCCCAGAACCCAGTTCCTCTTGATTCAGACCAGGCTTGGAGAAGGAAGGGAAGAAGGGAGGTAGGCACTAGGCCAACCCAGCTTCTTTCTCTCTCTGCCTTGAGCCCTTTCTCATTTTTCTAGGTGCCAGCTGTGGCCTGCACCAGGGCTACGCTTGCTGGATCCAACAAAACCTCAGCACCTGGACACGTTAAATTGCAGCACCACACACACACACACACACACACACACACACACACACACACAGACACGCTTCTTTCAGACAGCTCTCCAGTTCCTTCTTCCTCCCCTACCCACCCCTGGGCCAGAGAACTCTTGCTTCAGGTGTCCACCAGGTGGTGGCATTGATCAAACAATCCTAAGCGCTAACTACTGCACGTGGATTATAACTACACGAGGAACTGTTCCAACAATTAGTCAAGCCATTTGTTCCTCCCGGCACCTCCTATAAGGGTATAAATACTATTGTAATCCAACGTGACCTTGGGCCTCACATAGCTAGTAAAGAGAAGATCTAAGACTCACAGAGCTGGCTAGTAAGGGAAAGAACTCAGAGAATCTGGCTCCAGTTCTGGGCTCTTAATCACTTCACAATGTGCCAGCTGCTGACTCCCAAGGGGCCTCCTTCCCTAAGATGGTAGTGTGGTACCCTGCCAGTTTAAAATCCTACGTTTGAATTCTGGGAAGCCTACGTGTAGATATAGGTCTACCCTGATACTGTATTTCTGTTTTAGCCCACAAATCCTCCCATAACAACCTTTAGTGAGAAACTGGATTTGATGCCCATTTGAAAGTACCTGGAAAGAAAGTTAGAGGCCATAGAACCTTCATTCATGCATTCCTTCAACAAATACTTCGGGAGGGACCGTGCAGTGGCAGGCATTGGATACAGCAGTGATTGAAACAGACATGGGAATCAGAAAAGTGACAAAATGAACCATTAAAATGTAAAGAATGCTACTTGGTGATATGTTACAGAGAAAAATAAAGCAAGAAAGGGAATAGAAAAGAGGGGTCAGATAAAGAGAAAGGAAGATTATAGGGACAGAAAGAGGAATTTTTTTTTTAACCATAGTACTTTGGACCAGGTCCTGAACTTTACCTGTGTTATCTCAGTTCATTGTCGTAACCCTTCAGTAGAGTAGATATTATTTGTTTTATTTATTTATTTATTTTTTTTGGGACGGAGTTTCGCTCTTGTTACAGGCTGGAGTGCAATGGCGTGATCTCGGCTCACCGCAACCTCCGCCTCCTGGGTTCAAGCAATTCTCCTGCCTCAGTCTCCTGAGTAGCTGGGACTATAGGTAGGTACCACCATTTTTTTTTTTTTTTTTTTAATAGAGACGGGGTTTCACCATGTTGACCAGGATGGTCTGAATCTCTTGACCTCGTGATCCACCCGCCTCGGCCTCCCAAAGTGCTGGGATTATAGGCGTGAGCCACCACCCCCGCCCTTAGAGTAGGTATTATTATTCCCATTTTACAAAGAAGGAAATAGATCAAAGAGGTTAAGTAAGCTTGCCTGGGGATCAGCCCTAGCTGGAGGGAAGGATTCTGACTGTGACTCCACCCAAACACCCCCACTGCAACCCAACTGCTTATTTTTGGAGACAAGAGTCTCGCTCTGTCTCTCAGGCTGGAGTGTAGGGCACGATCTTGGCTCACTACAGCCTCCGCCTCTTGGGTTCAAGTGACTCTCTTGCCTCAGCCTCCTAAGTAGCTGGGATTACAGGTGCCCACCACCACACCTGGCTATGAGGGGAGGCTGTGAGGAAATCCAAGGCACTACTCCCAGGAGCAGTTCACTCAGCATTCACAGCCCTGAGGCTCTGTGATAGGGGTCCCAGCGTTGCTGGAGGAACATCTTGGGTAGCCAAAGTACGAAAACATGGGGGTCAGGGAGACAGAGGGGTGTGTGCAAAATAAGGTCCTAAGAAGCCCTCCAGTGTGCAGATTTCTGTGGCCCCAAAGCACTTTTATAAACACTAGTCAGCGGCCAGGTGTGGTGGCTCACGCCTGTAATTCTTTTTTTTTTTTTTTTTTTTAAGATGGGGTTTCAGCATGATGGCCAGGCTGGTTTTGAACTCCTGGCCTCAGGTGATCCACCCACCTCGGCCTCCCAAAGTGCTAGGATTACAGGCGTGAGCCACAGTGCCCGGCCTCATCCCTGTAATTCTAACGCTTTGATAAGTGGATAAATGTGGGAGGATGAGGCTGGCGGATCACCTGAGCTCAGGAGTTCAGGACCATCCTGGGCAACATGGTGAAACCCCATCGCTACAAAAAAATACAAAAATTAGCTGGGGCTGAGGCAGGAGGACCCCTTGAACCCAGGAGGTCAAAGCTGCGGTAAGCTGAGATCCAGCCACTGCACTCCAGCCTGGGTGACAAAGGGAGACCCGGTCTCAAAAAAAAATCCACTAGTCAGGACAGGTACTATTGGCCCGTTTTTACTGATGTGGTAGCTGAGGGCTGAGATTTCCCTCAGGGCCCACAGCTAGTAAATGGCAGACCGCATTCTCACAAGTGCTTCTGCTCCAAGAATGTCAGCACTCCAGCATGTCAACCCTCCTTGCCATTTCCAAGCCTGTGTGACTATAAATGTTAATTGGTAGAGGCGTGGTACAAGCAGGATCCCGGAAAGTTCAAGGCCAGGAGCTGGGGTCAAACTCCCACTGTTCCCTCCACCCACAGTGGCCTTTGTGACAGGAAGGGGGAGGGGCGGGGACTGTGAGATCTGGAGGCTACGGATGTTTCTAGAGCCTGGGCTGTCCTTTTTTAACGGTTGAGGCACTGCCTTTCTCTGAGTCACTCCAGTGAGTTGAGGCTTCCCCAGGCGTGGAAACCCCTAGGACCCAAAGAAAGGTTGTTCCTAATCACTGGATCAGGCATGCCAAGGAGAGGGCCCTCCGAGGATGGGGCTGGGGAAGTGTGTGCCACCGCAGGCTGCCCAGCCACCACAGGTTTTCCACCTTGACCCCCAGGCCCTCCCTGGAAGGGCAGGCTTGTGCTGAGCCTTAAGTGGTTTCTGTGGTTTGGGGTGGGGAGGGAGGGAAAGAGAAGTTGGGGACTGCTCCCCAGTTCCACGCCACCACCGCCACCTCCCACCCCTTCCAGAGTGTTTGCCCCCAGCATGGAGATCGCCTCTGATAAGGAGACTGGGCACGTGGGGGTGAAATGACTCTCCGATCCCTATCAGCCTCTTCCTTACATAAGAATGTATGCGAAGAGGAAATAACCACTGCCCTGCTTTGAAAGGACTGATTCCTCCAGAAAAGGGGATGTGATTGCAGCAAGAGGGAGAAAGGTCAGGCAAGGGGGACTTACAGTAGGAGAACCAAGGGAACTCCTTGCCCTGGGAAGAAAATAAACTCAAGCTATTCACGCTTAGGGCAGGGGAGGGGTCGAGAATGCCTAGGAAGCATGTGATGCTCAAAGGCCTAGAGGCCAGGTTCCTGCCTTCTCAATCTCCAGACGCTTCCTCCCCACCCTACACAGCAGCGCCAAGCAGCACAACCAGGGGAGGCAGCCTCGCCTGCAGTGTCTCGGGATGCCCGTGTAGATCCGATCCGCAGGCATTCTGTGTGACCTCCACTCTGTGCCTGCCCTTGCTGGGCAGTGAGAGGTAGTCAGGGAGGGCCCCAGGAGACCCGGAGTCAAGAGGAAGAGACGCCTAAAGAGGAGAAAAGATAGAGAGAGGAGAGCTGGAGAAGAGCCACAGGCAGGCGGGAGCTGCTGGGAGAGACAGAGATGGGGTAACTGAGGAGTTCTGGGCTGGAGGGGAGCAGAACTGCACTCCCACCCCCTGCATGTTGCTGGCTCCTCCTGTCAGCTGGTGGGTGCTGGGTGGGGGTGGGTGCTGCAAAGCACCTTACCTCTCACTTCAAACCTGCCCCAGGGGCAGAGCCCCCAGACAGACCAACATCCTGTTCTGTGCAGAGAAGCATATGTGGATGCGTGGACCCGCATTTACCAAAACGACACGGAGATAATCAGAGCCTCAGAGGCATAGACACATACCCTCAGACTCTCAGTGCAGAAGGTCCCCAAAACTTCCCCTCCTCTTTTTCACTCCTCATCCATTGTCAATGACCCCAGGAGCTGAAAAGTCCTCCTCCACGTCTACCTTTGTCCCTCAATCTGCAGCCATGGGGAGACTCTGAGTGCCACCTAAGAACGGAGGCGCTGACGGCAGCAGAGGGTGAAGCCCCAGGGTTGGGCAGGAGTGGAGGATGGTGAGATGAGAGGGCAGAAGAGGGAAGGGACAGCTGCCTGCCCTTTCCATGCCAGGTGCCACGTGCACCAGGTGGGGGGAGAGTGGGTGAGTCACGAGGCTGTGGCATGGCTGACTCCTGCTCCGCTGTTTACCAGCTGGGAATGGGAGCAGGAGGAGGTGCCAGGGAGCCTCTCTGCAGCCTGGCCCCTGGCCAGTTGCCTGTTGGGTAACCAGGAGAGCCAGGCCCAGCTAATCAAACTCTGGGCCCAGGCTGTGAAGGAGAAAAGCAGCACCAGGATCCCCAGAAGTCTCGTCCACTTGGACCCCCTCAGAGCCTTCGGTGCAGGCCTGTGCTTGGTCTGGGAACCTCTCCTTCTCCCAAGGAGGCCAGTGCAGCGTCTCTCCTCTCCTCCCCGCCATGGCTCCTCCGCCTCCAGGCACTCCTCCAGGCCTGCCGCTTGCCCCAACAGATGAGGAGCACGTGGAAGCATCAGGGGGTCAGAGAGTCCAGGGAAGAGTAGCAAGGGGCAGAGGCTGGGCCAAGCAGTCAGCGGCCTCAGGGAACTGAGCAGTCACTGGGAGGAGTCTGACTGCATCCTAGAGAAGAGACAGAGTCCCCCACACCTGTCCTCCCCTCCCCATCTCCCATTCACCTGTCTCAGGTACAAACCACAGGATCTGAAGTCATGAAGACTTCGGTCCAAATCATAGCTCACCCATTTATTGTTCCTGTGTGAGTCACTGGGCAAGTCACTGTTTTCACTGAGCGTCTGTCCACTCACTGATCAATCTGGAATAACAATGTTTTCCTGTGGGGGGTGTTATGAGCATTCACACAAAGTAAGGGCATGGATTTCCATAAAGGCCCTGCAAAGGGCCCAGCACACCGTAGGTGATCAATAAATGATTGTTCCCTTCCTTCCTCCTGTTCGTTTTCTCCTCAAGGCTCCATGCACTGGGCCCCTGGTCTCTCCTCATGTCCCCTCCTGGTGCCAGGACACTCTGCCAGCCACTCCTTTCCCCTGCCTGCTGGAGGGCCAGGTGCTCCCGCCCTCCACCCTCCTCCCTCCTCCCTCCTCTGGGCCCTGCTCCCTGCCCTCCTGGGCAGCCAGGGCAGCCAGGCCGGCACCAAGGGAGCTGCCCCATGGACAAAGCCCCACAGAGACAGCACCGAGGCTCACGAGGTAAGAGGCCCATGGCCCTTCTGGCAGGTGGAAGAGACTGCCAGAGGTTCAGAGGTGGGGGGAGATGGGAAGAGACCGCCAGAGGTTCAGAGGTGGGGGGAGATGGGAAGTGAGGTGGGGAGGGAGAGACAAAAGTGCAGAGGAGAGGGTCCCCGGGTTGGCAGGGAGTGCAGGAGGGTGAAACTGGAGGAGAAACAGGAGGGGGGCTGGGGAGATGACAGAGGAGGAGAAATCGGAAAAGCAGAGAAACGGGAGAAGGAAGGGACAGGTTGGTGGGTAGACAGGAAGGGAAGAGCTGAGTCAGGAAAACCAGATCTAGACCCAGCAACGGGTCAGAACGTGGACAGGCCCTCCAGGTGTGGGCTGCCCCAGCAGGCGCGGGGACACTGCCTCCTTGATCCGGCCAGGACCCCAGGCAGCAGTGTCTGGGAGGCGGGCTGCTCCACCTTCTGTTCATTCACCCGTGGAGAAGCCTGTCCTTTAAGGAGTGACAGACTTGGGGAGTGTGGCAGGGGAAACCACACCCTGTCAGCTGCCCACGACCACGTAGCCTGGCGCTTTCCTCTCCACTGGCCCAGGGGTATTTCATCTCTGCAGAGAATGTGGGGCACTGGGCCATTGGCAGAGAGGGACAGAAAGTCAGGCCATCCTCAGCCCCACCCATGATCCAAGTCAGGAACCCCCTCAGAGCAAGATCCCAGGGGCACAGGCTTGGTCAGCTGTGAGCACAGAGGAGGAACGTTTGAGAGCCAGAGGCTCCAAGCTTCAGGGCCACCTGGTGGAGGAAGAACTGGCTGCCTGGGCAAGCAAGGGGAGCACCCCCACCACAGGACTGCTCTGAGGTGCAAGGCTGGGGGCCAGGAGCCGGTGCCACGTCCGGGAGGAAGCTGGGTGGGGCCAGGCAGGAGCAAGGGGAGGTGGGCGGGGCTGGGTGGGGCCTCACCACCTGGGGCAGTCTTTTCCCTCCCTCACCCCAGCAGAGCCCAGGCCATCAGGACACTCGCCCAGTGACCGAGGGTGGATGCCAGTGGGGAACATCAGATGCCAGCGGGGAGCATCTCCCAGGCAGAAGGGCACTGTGTGTGTGTGTGTGTGTGTGTGTGTGTGTGTGTGTGTGTGAGAGTCGGGTGTCAGGACTGAACAGCAGAAGGGAAAAAAATAACAGAATCGAGTCAGAGGTTGGGGAAGCCACAGGGGTATAGGGCAAGGCTGAAGGGCTTTCTGAGACAAAAGGCAGGCCCTGTGCCCGGTGATGAGCTGCCATGTGGGTGCAGAAAATGGATCAAGGTCTGGCAGAGGAAGCCTCTTCCCAGGGGCTCCCTGGCAAGGTGTTTCATGGATGCTAACTGCATGAATGCGTGGCCCTGCCCTCGGCAGCTGCTCCTCCTGGAGGTCGGCGCATCCGCGTGACCCCCCACCGACCATGCTCCCTACTGCCCAGCCTCCACCCAGACGCGGCCACGCAGCAGCAGCAGCAGCAGAGAAGGGATGCCTTCCTCTGCGGGCTGGTAGCCCAGGGAGGCCCGCCTGCTGGAAGCCAGAGAGGGGTCTGTGTTTGCAGCTTTGCCCTCCTCTTCCTCCAAACATCCTCTCCCCCTGCCCCCCACCCCCACATCTCTGAAGCCCTGGTCTTTTCAGGCATAGATGAGCAACCAAGGGATTTCAGTCCCACCGAGATTTAACTCTGGTTGTAGGATATTTTTGTGCACCTCCAATGGGCCAGATACTATGGAGGGCTCTGGAAATTACAAGCTGAACAAGACCAATGCAGTCCCTGCCTTCACAGGGCTTCACAATTTGGCAGGGAAGACCCATTTCCCAGACAATGACACAATGACAGCAGTTAGATGACAGTTAGGTGACGTGGTGAGTGCCAGGAAATAAAATGCAGGGAGCTGAGCATGTCAGCACAAGGGCAGGGGAGGGGCGGTGTGGCTTCTCCAAGGAAGAGACATAATCAGAGACCTGAGAGGGGGAAGAGAAGCTGTCTAGATTCAGGGGCGCAGGAGGGAGGGGCATTCCAGGCAGAAGGAGCAGCTTGGGGGAGTCCCAGAGGCAGTGAGGAGCCCGATACTTCCGGGTACCTGGAAGAGGGCCAGCGTGGGCCAAGGACAGAGGGCACTGCGGGAGTGGCCTGCCCGCCCTCCAGATGGCAGGCTCTGAGGGAAGGAGTGTGGCTTTGGGATCCTAGGAGTGGGAAGGGCCTCAGCCCCTCATGGTCTTCAACTTTTGACACCAACCCCCTCTCTTGTCTTTACAGAGCTGCTGGCTGTAAAGAAGACCCACACCTGTGAGTAGGGGGTTCAGGGCAAAAAAAAAAAAAAAAAAAAGGCGGGGGCAGGATAAGATGGAGAAGAATTCAGCAAGGACTCTGGGAGGGACTGAGGGTGGACAGAAGTGGAGGAGCCAGGAAGGCGAGGGGAGGCGTGAGGAAACCTCAGATCAGGGCAATGCCAGGAGATGAGGAAGAAGCGTGAAGCGTCAAAGGAAACAGTGTGAAGAAACCAGGCGAGGAAGGCAGCAAATCGCACTGCCATGTGTGTACCCGTGCAACAGCCTTGATGTTCTTCACATGCACCCAAAACCTAAAATGCAATAAAAATAAACAAATAAGAGAAACCAGGAGAGAACAAAGGAAAAGAAAACTGTGGAAAAATGCGAGGAGAGATGATGGACAGAGGCAGGGAGACGGCAGGGCGTGGGGGTCAGCTGCCCAGCCAGCCGGGAAGGAAGGAAGGAGATGGAGGTGGGGGGGCCTGTGGAGGCGAGGTGGCCTCAGGAACTCAGCCCCCCTGACACGGGAGGTAAGGAGCCTGCACCAGGCTTTTTTTTTTTTTCTTTTTTTTTGAGCTGGAGTCTCGCACTGCCGTCCAGAGCTGGAGTGCAATGACGTGATCTCGGCTCACTGCAACCTCCACCTCCTGGGTTCAAGCAATTCTTCTGCCTCAGCCTCCCAAGTAGCTGGGATTACAGGTGTGTGCCACCACACCTGGCTAGTTTTTGTATGTTTAGTAGAGATGAGGTTTCCCCATGTTGGCCAGGCTGGTCTCGAACTCCTGACTTCGTGATCCACCTGCCTCAGTCTCCCAAAGTGCTGGGATTACAGGCGTGAGCAACTCTGCCTGGCTTGTACCAGGCTTTGTGGTGCTTAGCCAGGTTTGGTGTTCATCTCTGTGGTTAAAACATCCTGAGGTGTGAATAAGCCCCGAGCCAGCCTGTGCAGAACTAGAGAGCAGGAGAGCTTCCTCTCTGTAGGAAACAGAATGTACAGGGGCACTCTGTGTCCTGGGGCCCTGAAAGCCAGACTACAACAGGGAAGAAGGGCACTGGAGCTCAGAGAGGACTTCCCAGTGGACACTAGTGACTAAGCATCCTCTCTAGGGACTGCTCAGCACATCAGCGCTCCTCTCCTAGTTTGTGGCACAGGCTAGTACCCAGAGAATGCACACAGTCCCAGAGCGATGCCCATCAGGGTCATGCATGCCTTCAACAGCTTCTGTAAGCACGGGTCGCTGAATCGACGAGGATCCCTCCAGGGTAGGAACAGACACACCATTTCTCCATGGCTGTCCCTTGCTTGCCTTGCCAGTTCCTTCTAAGAGCTCACTGCCATCCCTGCCACTGCCAAAATTGTCTAGAGCCTCTCTGTTCCAAGCAGAGACATCTCAGAGGGCAGAGCGTTGCCCTCCTCCCTGAGCTGGGCAGCCCGGGGCTGACGGCCATCCAGGATGCTGCCTCCTCCTGGGTGGGGGTTGCTTTGCTCAGCATAATCCTGATCAGTGCCTCACCTGCCCCTAGCCACAGGGCCCCACGGAAATGCTGAGCAGGGCCCCGGGAGGAAAGCGGGTCAGGGAGTGACGCGAGTGAGCTGGGGGAGGGGGGTCACGGACCGTATGTGGGTGGGAGAAGTAGGGGGACTTTCAGAGCAGCAGAAATGGGGAGAGGTCAAACCCTATTCCTACCCTTAACCCCTGACCTCAGAAACCTCAGCCAGGACCAAACCTCCTTATCCCCCTCCCAACCCGCTGGACCGCATGTCCACACCCCATGAGTGTCGTCCTGAGGATCCAGGCTGGCAGCATCTCCCCCACTCCACGGCCTAGCTCCTGAAGCCCCAGGAAGCAAGGAAAGGCCTGGTCCTGGATGAGAGGGGCTGGAGTCCCAGCACGATCGGATACCTCTCAGGAGTTTGCCCCACAGAATCCAGGGCACATTAAGGCCTCCCCCAGGCTGAGAGACTGAAAATTGGCTCCTGAATTGAGGCAACCCCAAGATGGGGGTCCAAGATGGGGAACCCAGGGAGAACTCCCCAGACCAAGAGGGAGCCTGAATACTGAGGGACCCCGAAGAGGGACTCTCAAAGCCAACATACCCCACAGAGCACATAAGAGGCTGAGAAGGCCTCTGAAATTGTTTGACCCCTGATAAGGAGCCCCCACCAGGCCGAAAAACACTCCAGAGAGACTCACATGCCGGGAGACCTCCCAGGCCGAGGCACCCTAAAAAGCAGATCTGAACCAGAGAGACCCTCCCATCCTTCAAGTGGGAACCGAAGCCAATCTGCCTGGGCTTGAATCCTGACTCTGCCCCTTACTAGCTGTGTGACCTTGGGCAAGTTACTTAACCTCTCTGTGTCTTACTTTCCTCCTTGAAATGAGGATAATGGTAGCTACTTCATACAGTTTTTTTTTAATTCTTTTTGAGACCGACCCTCCGGCTCCCGAGTTCAAGCGATTCTCCTGCCTCAGCCCCCTGGGTAGCTGGAACTACAGGCACCTGCCACCACGCCTGGCTAATTTTTGTATTTTTAGTAGAGATGGAGTTTCACCATGTTGGCCAGGCTGGTCTTGAACTCCTGACCTCAGGTGATCCACCTGCCTCGGCCTTTCACAGTGCTGGAATTACAGGCCTGAGCCACCGCCCCTGGCCCACATGAAGTATTTTGTGAGGATTAGATAATCCACATAAAACATTGAGAACCATTTCTGACACATAACAGTCAGCCCATTATTATGATTATGAGTATGATGATGGTGATGACGATCATTATCTACACTCCAATTTCAGCAGTTTGGCTCCTAAGGAAATTTCTCATTTCCTTCTGTGGACCGTGGGTATTTGCCTGATGATTATTACTGCTCCTATCATTTCCATGTGTTCCCTAGCGCAAGATACACGGGGTGTCTGCAGGGAAGATCATGGGCATGGAGGTGGTGGGGCAGACCCCCAGGCTGCACCACACTGGGCATGACTGTTGGCAGTCCACAGGGTGTCAGGTGGCACATGCCACCACCCCGGGGAAGACATCCTGTGACTTACCTCTGAAAGCATCCTTGTCCCTGAAGTCACCTGGCAAAGAGGGTCAGGCTCAGAAGGTCCTCAGGGGGAGGAGGAGTAGAAACCCGGCCCCAGGCTCGTGTGAGCTCCATTCCGGCTCCCCAGCCAGAACTACCCTGGCGGGTGGAAACAGCTTTTACTGTGTGTGGCTGTCGCATGTGGTTTTGGAATTTTCCAACGCCCCCTACGATTGGCTGCCCCTCCCCTCACACCCTGCCCCAGGCCCAGATTGGCCACGTGGGGCGCCTGTCATCCTACTCACTGCACCCCTTGGGGGTGGGGTGGGGGGTTGTCACTTGGCCACCTGTGTGGTGCGGAGCTTAAACCCCCCAGCCCAGAAGCACTGGGGGAGAGCTAGGTGCAGAGCTTCAGGCTGAGGCGCTGCTGAGAGGGCCTCACCCCGCCTCTGCTGCCAGCTGCACCCCACTCCTGGACCACCCCCTGCTGAGAAGGACAGGGAACCAAGGCCAGCAGAGCCAAGGCTCAGTCATGAGAAGTAAGTGAACGGGGCTACCTGGGGTCAAGAGAGCCTGGACCCTGCCGTCACCCCTCTGGAAGGGAGGATGTCAGTGTGAGCAAAGCTGAGTGCTCTTCCCTGGCAGGGTGTGTCCCAGTCAAGGTCAAGATCTGTTGGGAGATGGGTGGAGCAGCTGGGGAGTCCTGCTGGCCAGGCGGTTCTCTGACAGCAGCGATGCTAAGAGGACTGTTGAGAACTCCTGAGTTCCGAAAAGAACCTTCAAGAGTACCTGAGGTATACGGGCCCCTCATTCTACAAAAAGACGGGGCGCCAGGAGGCTGCGTACTTCACCCAAGGTTGCACAGCTGGTGTCTGACAGAGGCTGGTGATTACTAGGGGCCCTGAACGCACTCTCCTGGCTCCTGCTACCGTGTTTCCCTCTGTGCCTCCAGCCTGCTTGTGAGTCAAAGGAGGCCGGAGTGGTTGCTGTGCCTTGAAGCAGCAGGACCGCCAGAGTCAACTGAGGTTGGCGGGCAGCAGGGCTCAGAACCCCGCATCCAGGCCTCAGCGGCACCAGGCTTTCTGCCCAACCTAGGGGCATGAGGACTATGTGGGATCCAGTCAGGGTGCACCAGGGTGGGTGCCTATGTGTGCGTGTGCGTGTGTGTGCGTGCCTGTGAGTGCGTGTGTGCGCGCGCGTGTGTGTGTGCGTGTATGCGTGTGTGCGTGTGTGCCTGTGTGTGTGTGTGTGCGCGCGTGTGTGCCTGTGTGTGCGTGTGTGTGCATGTGTGCGTGTGTGTCTGTGTGTGTGGTTCTCCAGGGTCAGTGGCCCATTTGATGGGGGAAGCAAGGCAGTGGAGATGGGATTGGAAAGACCTCAGCCTCACCTTCTTCCTGGCTTGGAGCCCTGGTGGGCAGATGTCTGGGGTTCCTGTGCCTTCCAGCAGAGCAAGGGTGGGCAATCTCAGGAAGTCCCCTGTAATTGTTGTGAAGGGAAGCCAGAGGAGCTCTCGGAGCACAAGGTGAAGGAGGAAAAGGGAAGCCCCATGCCCCTATGGCTGAGGCCTGAGGCAGCCCCAGCTTCAACCTGAGCTCTTCCCACAAGCTACAGAAGGGAGGCCGTATTGAGTCCTGGAAGAACCCCTGGACTGAGAGCGTCAGACCAGGCACTTGTGCCACCTGTCACTGGCTAGCCATAGAGACTTAGACAAGCCAAGTCACTGCGTTCTGGTCCACCATCCGCGAAACAAGGGAGCTGAATTTTAAGATAAAGCAACAAAACCAACTATGGAGAGTCTCCCAGTTCCAAAGGCCCAGGGCCAAGAGAGAGCCCAGTGCCCTGAGGCAGGCATCCCAAGGGTGATGAAGAAGACTCAGCTCTCCCAGAGGATAGAAGGAAGGGAAGCCAGGAAAAAATTAGACTTCCTCTTCTGTGATGGGGAGATGGGGACTGAGGCCACGGTGCAGGCGTGTGAGCTGCGGTGGATAAGGAGGGCTAGGGAGAACAGCCAACAGCTTCCACACAGAGGAAAGGTCCCCTTTTCAGTTTCCCTTTTAGCTTCTTTCTATTAGCAGCAAATGCTGGCAGATTGGTCCTTCCAGAAATGGCCCCAAATGTGGAAACCAGCCCTGAAAGACAATGACTGGGTGTGCTTCTAGCCCAGGAGCAGAGCAGAAGTTCCCAGCAGGGGCTGAGGGAGACCTTGGCCAGCTTTCCATCAGATCCACCCCCAGGATACACACAGAGCCCCACCCAGGCTGGGAGGTAGGAGAGGGGGTCTCTCCGACAGGGGTCAGTGCCACTGCACCTTCTCACTTGGACATTCACAGGTATCTCATAGCCCCAAGTTATCTGACCCCAGTGAGTGCCAGCCACCACCAGCCCCTCCAACCACTGAGGACGAGAGTCAAAGCATGTGGGGCTTGGGACTGTGACACACCCAGAGACCAAGGGCCCGACACACAGGAGCAGAAACACAGCAAGAAATAAGGAGGGATGGAGAGGCCCGACTCAAAGGGCAGGTTTCTGGAAGACCTGAGGAGAGGGTAATGTCCAGATGGAAGTGTGAATGGAGAAAACAGGAACAGAGCCACACGCATGGAGGTGTGGCCGGGCGCGGTGGCTCTCACGCCTGTAATCCCACTTCCGGAAGTTGAGGCTTGAGACCAGGAGTTTGAGACCAGCCTGGGCAACAAAGTGAGCTCCTGTCCCTACGAAAAAGTTTTTTAATTAGCTGGACATGGCGGCGTGTGCCTGTAGTCCCAGCTACTCAGGAGACTGAGGCAGGAGGACCATGAGCCCAGGAGTTCAAGGCTGCAGTGAGCTATGATCAGCATCACTGCACCTTAGCTTGGGTGACAGAGTAAAACTCTGTCTCTTAAACAAACAAACATGAAGGTGTGAAGCCCAGAAACAGAGCTGGAGTGCAGAAGATCACAAGGCACACAGACACAGGAGAGGCGGAGAGAAAGGAAGACTGGGGGGAGAGGGAAGACGGGGAGACACGGGGTCTAAGAAAGGATAAGGTGCCCTCTGACCAGGATGGCACCAGCTCCCTGCCATCCGACCTGCTGCTGTCAAGTGGAGGGAATGCTTCTGTGCACCAAAGAGACTCCCAGCCAGCCAGAGGGAGGGTAGCCCAATAGGCACGAAGGCCCTGGCATTAGGCCTGGATGGGGAGGTGGGAGGCCGCGGGGTGCGAGGTCACTGGCTGTGTCCTGATCTTTCTTAGGTCTGGTCGTGATCATGAGGAACGGTGGGCTGGGAAGGACTCCAAGTCCCCAGGGTGCACAGAGCTCACCCTGAGAGCCCAGGGCCATCTGAGGCCTCTGTGAAGGATTTCCTCCTTCCTTGCAGCACTCCAGCGCCCTCCTCTTTCCCCATCTTCCCATTCCTAATAGAAATACCAAGCATCTCGAGCCCAAGGCACTAGACTTTGAAAAGACTCAGCAGGTCCCAGCACAGTGAAAATATGTGGTCCCTACAAGGGGCGCCTCCTGCTCCCCAGCCTCTGTCCTGCTGACTCTAACAGGGAACCGGACTTTTTAAGGGTTAAGGGCTCCCCCAGGCTCCTGTTCCCGTATGGCTAGTTCTTTCTGAGGTCTCACCTCCACACCTGCTGCTGCAGTGCAGCCCCTTGCCTGAGGCTCTGAGGCTCAGAAAGGATGGAGATGTCTATTTTGGGGGAGGGACAGTAACAAGGCAGGGCCTCAGGGCCAGAGCCGAGGTCTTTCTGGGTCCACTACGCTCCTGGAGCAGCAAAGGTGCTCTGGGAAGGGGGACAGATGGCCCTGGAGGCAGGGAAGGCAGCGGTGGTGACGTCTGGGCTCCTGCTCCTCAGAGCTTCCTCCTGGTGATTCATCCCCTCCCCCATTTGCTGGTTGTTTTCACTACCTTTCTCCAGTCCCAGACTGCGGGGGTGGCGGAGGCACCAGGAGGGGGTTTCGGGTGGCTGGCTGGCTGTCATTCATGGCTTTTCAAAACCCCAGACTCTCCCTCGCCCACCTGAGTTTTAGCTTCACTATTTTCTCAGCCCTAGGATCTGGGTGTTTCAGCAGAAAATGTTCACCAGGAGCTGTGGGGGGGCCCTGGTCTGGGCTGGGGGTAGGGTTCACCAGGTAGAACCGCGTCTCCCCCGGCCCCCACCCAGCCCTCCCCCTCCTGCTCCCGTGTGGTGGCACCCACCACCTTGGTTTCCAGCTTTGCAGAAGCTGGGGGAACTGATGGCTGAGAAAGGAGGGAGGCTGGTGACAGGTTGGGGTGTGCGAGGGACCCCGGACTGAGCTGTGTTCTCAGTGGGGATTGAGACGGAGAGTTCTGGCTGTGGGGAGGAGGGGCCCAAGCTAAGGAAAGAGATGCATTCCTCTTTCTCACTCATTCATTCATTCTGCAAACAGAGGCATACGAAGATGTATGCAAACCCCGTCTATACCCTAAAGGGGCTGTTGTGTTCCCGAGGAGTCCCCAGGAACCCTGTTGGGATATATGCCGTCCCACCTCGCCTTTAGAGAAAGGGGTAAGGGCAGGAGGAGGCTGGGACCACAGAGGAAGAGTTGGGACAGGGGAAAAATACCTCTTGGGATCTTTGAATAAACAGGGGTCCTGGCTTCAGCTCTGTGGGTTGCCTCCGTGAATTCTGTTCCTAGACCACCACCCTCACCTCACACTCTTCCCCCTGCAGCCAATAACCATGTCCGCTATCCAGTTCTCCCGTGTGCATTTGGGCATCTTATCCTCATAGAGTATATGGCTTAAGGGTTGAGGGCACTGACTCAGGAGTTACAGGGATCTGGGTCCAAACGCCAGGTCTGCCGCTTCTGGCTATGTGACGTTGGTCAAGCTGCTGCATCTCTCTGGGCCTCAGTTTTCTCGTCTGTAAAATGAGGCTGATACTAGCAGGGCCTACTTCACAGGGTTGTTGTGATCATTAAATGAAAATGCATGGAAAGCCTGGCACAGAGTAAGAATTCAGCCCAGACCTGCGTCTATCGTTATCCTTCCTCCCTAATCAATACCCAGCGGAGAAAAGGGAGAGAGAAAGAGAGGCAAGGAAAAGGCCCAGCTCTAGACTGTCGAGGCGTCAGGACCCGGGGTTCCTTGGTCTGAACCCATTCTCTGCCATGACGGTGGGGTTGGTTCTGGGGTTTGAGGGGAGAGATCCCCCTGGGTGGCAGCCCCTCCCCTGCTCCTACCACTTCCTCTCTGTGGCATAGGGCACCTGGACAGGGCCCAGGGTTGGCTTCCTAAGCTGGCACAGGGCCAGGCTCTGGAAGTACTCAAAGAGCGCTATCACTGAATCTCGCAGCTGTGAGAGGCAACATTAGAGGAGGATGGAGGACTTTGCTTCTACCGTATTTCCCCTCATAGAAGGAGCTACTAGGATGCTCCCGGGGGTGCTTCGGTCTCTGAAGCAGCCCAGAGGAGACTCGGTTTCTCTTCCTAGCATTGTCTCAGAATGCAGTTTTAGAGGTCACACTGGATGGCAGAAAACATACAAGAATGAGCTCGGGAAAAGATCACCAACCTACCCCCACTCCCTGGAAGGAGCGGCCTGGCCAAAGGGCAGGAACAGAGACTAAGTTCTTGCTACTCAAAGTATAGGCTGAAGACCAGCAAGCTTAGGCACAAAGAGCTGACCAAAGTGCGGGATGTGAGTCCCACCTCCGATCCCCAGCTAATGTCGTTTGAGACGCAGAAGGCCATCGGCATTCAGTCATTCGATGATTTAAGGAGCCGGCATGTGCATTTGGGCGTCTGTCTCTCCTTTTGGAAGCATGTGGAATTGGAGAGTTTTCTTGTGGTGAGTCTCAGGAGAGAGCTACAGTGAGGGGGCTGCAGATGAGATGCCAAGATCTGTCCAAGACAGCAGGCGAGGGTAGAGTTAGGGCTGCCATGGGAGCCGCGGTGCAGGGGCTGGTTTGAGGTTCCTGACCTTTGCTTGGCTCTAGTTCCTGGCACTGGCAGGGCCTTAGATGGTAAGTTCCTGGCAGGCCTGGCTCCTGGGCAACAGTTTGAGTAATCCTGTGATTACTCAGCTCCTTCTCCCCAATCTGGGTTCCCACCACCTGCTGCTTCAGGGACGTGTCTCCAGGGGTAGCTTTTGAAGGTGAGTTATCATTAGAGTTGTTTTCACCTCCTATCACCTCCTCCCCAACCAAGTCTACCGGCCCCCTTCCCGTTCTCCCCCACCCCTTCTCCACAAGTAACACACGCTCTCATATACACACTGGTGTTTGCTTTCTGAGGTTTGGGCAGATGGCATTGAAGGGGGTACAGGCGGCAGGGGAAGGGCGGGGAGCATGACTAGAGAGCCTGAAGTGCTGAGGGGGAAGGGGTTGGGCAGAGGCCAGGGTCCAAGTGTGGATTCTCTGTGTTGCTGTGTTTCCGCAGCCGTCTCTCCATCCCTAGGTCCATGCCTCTGTTTTTCCCGGTCCCAAACATCCTGGTGTCTCCAGCTCAGTGAGGCTAGGGGGTCTGACATTCTAGCTCAGAGGCTCTGGCCCTGTGTGCCTGTCTCACTGTGTACCTCTGTCTTGGACGGGGAGGATGGAGGATGGGCTGACCAGGTGGCTGGAGTCCAAGGCTTTGGTGTGCCCTAAACATGGGTATTTGCGAAGGGGGTCCTTGACTGGCCGCATCTTCCTGTGAGAAGGTCAGGGTCTTGGTGACACTGTTGTGAGGTTCCTAGGGCCAGGAGCAACAGTGGGTCAGGCATGGGGCAGGGAGATGTGTCTGGGGTCACCCATGTGGTCAGCACACACACGCACGCGGATGTGGCTCCTGGAGAAGGGAAGAGGCAGGGAGGCCTGTGGTTGACTGCTGGGCCAGAGCCCGAGTTCCCACTGTGGCTTGGCCTAATCTTCCTCCCGCTTACTTTTTTGGGTGGCCCACGTTGGTTTCTCCCGTCTCTGGTCTTAGGCCACTGAAGAGAGAGATGCCGCAGCGCTGGAGAGGGAGGTGTTGGGGAAGAACAGGGTCCACAGGGCCCGAGTGCCCCTCCCAGCCTTGCCAGGCCCACTGGGCTTCTTAGCCTGACCTCTGCTCGGGAGTGACTTGAATACACAGTGCTCTCCGTGGGCGATATCATTTCATTACTCGCTGCTGCCTGCAATCACCCCATGGACAGGCAATAACACCTTTATCGTGATCTGACTGACAAGAACATGCAGGTCTAGAGGGAGAATCTAAGTGACTAGAAGTAGGAGTGCCCCACATTTTCTGTCCCTGTTCTAGGCACCCAATGTCCTCTTATTCTTCCTTCCCCTCCATGCATTAAAATCTGCTGTTAATTCACTGGAAAGAATCTGGAAGACTCACTCACTGCCTGGTCCTGGGGGGACCACAGTTTACTGAGTGAGCACTGGAAGCTTGCTGCC
Organism: Cebus imitator; assembly: GCF_001604975.1. Lineage (NCBI taxonomy): Eukaryota > Metazoa > Chordata > Mammalia > Primates > Cebidae > Cebus > Cebus imitator. The sequence continues at coordinate 4,331,271 of NW_016107503.1, forward strand.
AGGGAGGCGCGTGTGGCTGGGGGTGGGGACGAAATCGAGTGCCAGCGAAGAGATTTCAGATTCCCATGTGCCCTGTCGCTGTGAGGAGGCAGCTACTGCCTCTGACTCACCCTAAGACTGGCTTGAAGGACGATGGTTTAAGAATGGTGGAAATAATATTTTGGGGAATGGTGGGCAAGCCATGGTCTCCCTACCCACTTCATATCAACAGGCCCTACCTGTGACCAGCGGCCAGGCCAGGGACTGGAGGGGAGCTCACAGCAACGAGCATTTGCCCTCCAGAGAGGCTGCCATTCCTTTTGCCGCTTCAGTAGGAGACATGTCATAGATGAAAAGGGGCTTTGGCCCTTCTCTTCACTTTTCTGGCCTGCTCCACCCCCAGAGCTCCCCACTCAGAGGGGAGGCAGCAGGTCAGTGATGGTGGAAAAGAGACGCACGTGCTCTGGGAAGTGCTAAAAACACCTAAACTTACCAGGGATCCCAAGCTTTGCCCAGCTACCTTTCAAGGATGAGCTGGGAGGAGGCCTCCCACAGTCCCTTCAAGCTCAGCAGAGAGCTGTGGGCATTAACAGGGAGGGGGCAAAGCGGAGATGAGCCCAGGGCCAGCAGCAAACCACAGAGGTCCGGGAGCAAGTACAGGTTACAGTGAATTCAGAGGGAGAGAAAACCTGGGGTCCTAGCGCCCCACGAGCAAACGCTAACATGCAATTATGCACGTGTGTATGCAGGAGCAACCAGATCTTTCCTTGGAGGCTCACAAATGACACATACTTTTCATGCATATGCACACGCACAAGTACACCTTCAAACATGCCCACTGATATGTGTACCCCAAAAGACAGGGACACAGAACAGCGTAATGGAAGGCTCAGGGGAACTGGGAAATAGACCCCGCTCTCAGGCAAACCAGCTTGTGACCCTGGGCCAACCACCTGGCCTTATCTGGCCTCGTCCTTCATCAGTAAATGAAGAGGTTGAATGAGATGGTCTCCAGTCTCAGCCAGTTTTAACATTGATGATTCATGTTCACACAAATGGACACAGGTGTCCTTGTACAAACATAAACGTGTACACTCGGACACACCGATGTACACAAAGCCACCCTCTCTCTGCTCTCGGGCCTAAGAGCCTAAGAGTCCTTGTTAATTCTTTCCCTGGGATCTCAGGCATCTAGCAGAGCTGGGGTGTTGAGCCCCGGTCTCCTGGGGTCCTCCCTGCCCCACACCCCATCTCTGTATCGCCCCTCCCTGAACCTTCACTGCCTGGCTGGGAGGGCTGGCATCTCTGCCTAGCCCCCCCATTGTACCTCATCTTCCTGCCATGCCCTACCCTCTGCCCATGGGAGCTGAGCCCCAGTAAGGGAGGGAGGCACAGAGGAAGCCCCTTGGGCGGGAAGCAGGTGTTGCGAGGCAGTGAGGAGTCCTGTGTCCCAAGGTGGGAGGGTGGCAACTGAGCTTTTCAACTTCAAGGGCTGAGCAGGTGGCCTCTCTGCAGCTGCTTTCTCTGCCTCCATAGCGCTGGTACAACTCCTGGCCGCCCCTTGATACTCCCCTCCTCTGTGAAACACACAGCTTCCTCACACCCTTTGCTGAGAAGCATTTGGCATTTCACTTCCCCTTCCATTTTGCAAGAGGGAAATAGCAAGCTGGAGCTGGTTGGAGAAGCTGGGGAAGCACCAGGCACTGTAGCCGCAGCCCAGGTACGTGATGGTTGAATGCAGGAAAGCCTCCTGGGTCGACCTACTTCTCCTTCTCTTTTCCAGCACAAATTGAAGTGATCCCTTGCAAAATCTGTGGGGACAAGTCGTCTGGGATCCACTACGGGGTTATCACCTGTGAGGGCTGCAAGGTGAGTCGCAGGCATGTGTATGTGTGTGTGTGCATACACACACGTGCACACACACAGTGTCTCCTTAGAGATAAACAAGGGGCTTGATGGCCTTTGTGATGACTCCAGGGATGATCTCCTGGGCAGCCAGGGAAATCCCTGAGTAGCGTCGCCTCGGAGGGCCCTCAGCACGGGGACGGCCCTGTCTTAAGCTGGGGAAGTGACAACAGGACAAACTGCAATTACACAGATAGACGGAGGAGAGAGAAAACGGACAGGTCGCAGAATGCAGAAAAGCTGCCAGAGCTTGTGGGCTGGAGGCCCTTGGGAGTGGTCTGGGCCCGGCCAGGATAAGCAGTCCTGCTCTCCACCTGCTGTCCCCAGGGCTTCTTCCGGCGGAGCCAGCGCTGTAACGCAGCCTACTCCTGCACCCGCCAGCAGAACTGCCCCATCGACCGCACCAGCCGAAACCGATGCCAGCACTGCCGCCTGCAGAAATGCCTGGCGCTGGGCATGTCCCGAGATGGTGAGGCCAAGTGGACGGCCCCCTGGGGTTTTCCTGGTGTCTCCAGAGGGGCAGTCGGGCCTGCTGAGCTAGACAAGGCTGAACCTGCAAGACCGCCCGTCCCCTAGGCTGCTCTCCATCCCTCCTCCTTACCCCCCCATCTCCTCCCCTGCAGGGATGGGTGGGTCACCCCCACCAAAGTTCTTTGGAGTCCCCAGCTTTCGGTTTTGCTAGAACAGACCTCCTCTTTCCAAGGTCCCATACCTCTTCATCGCTCCTGACTTGGGATGGATTCTCCTCACTCTGCTTCCCTCTGACCCAGCTCCCATGCGGCTCTGGCGCCTTCCCCTGCTACCCCGTTGTTGCAGTTCTAGCTCCCTTCCTAGTCCCCTGTTCCCATTCTTGGACATGGGACTGTGGCCAGGAATGGAAACAGAATTGGCCTGAGAACAACCACAGGGTGGTCAGAGCGGGGGAGGGCTGGTGTTCCTGGAGCCTTATCTACCTCCTTACCCACCACCCCCC
>NW_016107503.1:4334160-4357786 GCF_001604975.1 Cebus imitator
CCCCCCCCCCCCCCCCCCCCACCACAGAAGGAGCCCAGGGCGGAGCTCCTTGAGGTGATGAGGAGCCAGAAGGAGCCCGTCAGCACTTTTCAGTGCCCAAAATAACAAAGCAAAAGGAAGCACGCAGGGGTGCAAAGGGGCAGGCGGGGCGAGGGGCTGTGCCCCCACACCTGGGAGGGGCGGTGGGGGGAGTAAAAAGGCAGGAAAGAGAGAGCAGAAGAGGATGTTCAGAAACAAGCCGCGGAGCCCGGGTTGGGCTGTGGTGAGTATCTAGGTCACCAGGGAGCCTGCAGGCCTGACCACAGGGAGACCTGTGTTCTCAGCTCTCCTCTTCCTCCGACCCTCCCAGAAAGGCGAGGTGACCCCAATACAGCCTGAGGCCCTCTGCTCGACCACCCCCAGCCCCAATATCGGGAGGCCAGAATCCCCAGCCTAGACTCATTGCTTGAATTCTGCCATGATTCAAAGCTGGCTTAGAACTTAGAAGATTTTGCTTGGAAGATGGCAACGGCAGGCTGGACAGGCCCCAGAAGCAAACAAGAGTAAAGGTGGACGGGGTCTGGGGCATAAGCTCCCTAAAGGCTGGAGAGGCGGTGCTTGGAGTCAGCCATTCAGAGAGCAGCAAGTTAATCCTTTAATACCCAATGGCTGCTGACCCTGCCCTGTGCCATGTTCCCCTGCCTCATAAACCCCTGGTCCCTGGACCTCTTTCAGCTGTCAAGTTCGGCCGCATGTCCAAGAAGCAGAGGGACAGCCTGCATGCGGAAGTGCAGAAACAGCTGCAGCAGCGGCAACAGCAGCAACAGCAGCCAGCTGTCAAGACCCCTCCAGCAGGGGCCCAAGGGGCAGACACCCTCACCTACACCTTGGGGCTCCCAGATGGGCAGCTGCCCCTGGGCTCCTCGCCTGACCTGCCCGAGGCCTCTGCCTGTCCCCCTGGCCTCCTGAGAGCCTCAGGCTCTGGGCCCTCATGTTCCAACGACTTGGCCAAGGCAGGGCTCAATGGGGCCTCATACCATCTTGAATACAGCCCTGAGCGGGGCAAGGCTGAGGGCAGAGAGAGCTTCTACAGCACAAGCAGCCAGCTGACCCCTGACCTGTGTGGACTTCATTTTGGGGAACACAGGCATCCCGGGCATGGGGAACTGGGACAGGGCCCAGACAGCTATGGCAGCCCCGGTTTCCGCAGCACACCGGAGGCACCCTATGCCTCCCTGACGGAGATAGGTGAGCAGCTGGGGAGGCAAAGAGGGTGGCAGAGAGAGAGGGGCTTTCACCGGCACCCCATATCAAACAAACATGAGCCCGAGAAAATGAGGGGTCCCGGATGAGGGCTGGAGGGAGGAGGCGGAGCCGGGTCTGCCAGGACAAGAAGTGCCCTTTTGTGGGTAGGGGTAGGAGCTGGCCGAGATCAAGCCGTGCCTTCCTTCTCTGGCCCCAGAGCACCTGGTGCAGAGTGTCTGCAAGTCCTACCGGGAGACATGCCAGCTGAGGCTCGAGGACCTGCTGCGGCAGCGCTCCAGTATCTTCTCCAGGGAGGAAGTGACGGGCTACCAGAGGAAGGTGAGGCCAGGAGACCTGCAGGAAGGCAGCACATCCCACCCTCATGGGGAGAGTTCAGAGACGGCTACCTGCACATGCCTGGGTGCTGGGGTAGGGCGGCGCATCACAGACACAGGCTGGCCAACAAGCACGTGCACAGCTTCTGCATACGGCTGTGAACGTGTGTGTGTCCGTCTACACCCCAGCAGATGATGAGAGCACGGTCGTGAACGTGTGTGTGTCCGTCTACACCCCAGCAGATGATGAGAGCACGGTCGTGAACGTGTGTGTGTCCGTCTACACCCCAGCAGATGATGAGAGCTTTTTCTTAGTCCTTGCTTATTAAAATTGTACCTGGCCTTTATCCTCCGTCCTCTACCACACAGACCTTGGTGCACTCTCCTTCTTCCTCTTCCATCAACAATAACACTAAGCAGAACGCTGATCACTCTGCCAGGCATCATGCTAAATGCTTTACATAAATTATCCTCAGCCCCTACCACAACCAACCTATGAGAATGGCATTTGTTCCTATTTTTAGTAGACAGAAACTGAGCCCAGGGGGGTTAATAGATTTCCTCAAGGTCACAAAGTGATGGAACCAAAGTCAAATTCAGATCCATCGGGCTCCAAAGTTTATGCTGCCTCCTCGCTCACACTCTCATGATACCACCTGCTGTAAACACATTCATTTGGCGCTTCCCATTTGCTTCTCTAGGTTACCGAGACCTTGGGCATAACCTTTGTGGGGGAAGGGGCAGCAGTATGTCCTTCTCACCTCAACAAGATGTACCTTTTTGGAGGGCCAAGCTGTATCTCATACGTTTTTTATTCCCTCACAATAGCTAACTTGGTGTCAGCAGCCAGTGGGCGCTCAGTGTGTGGGACCCACGGGCAGGAATCGCCCCGAGTGCATTTGTGCTAAGATCAGGCTTTTAAAAATGCTAGTTGAGAACATGGGAGTTCAGAACCTAACCCCTTGCAGTTTATTAGGTGGGGCTCCAGGGCTCAGGAGGATCACGGGGCCACACAGAGCGCTACAGCGGGACCCTCCTCCCTCCCTGCAGTCCATGTGGGAGATGTGGGAACGCTGCGCTCACCACCTCACCGAGGCCATTCAGTACGTGGTGGAGTTCGCCAAGAGGCTCTCGGGCTTTATGGAGCTCTGCCAGAATGACCAGATTGTGCTCCTCAAAGCAGGTGCTCAGGGAAGGGTGGGCAGACCTGGGGGCAGGGGGACGGAGCACACCACGGGGCAGAGCCAAGTGGAGGGAGGTGGCTTAAGGAAACCAGGCGGATGGAGTCAGCCTCTGGCTTTGCTTGACCCTGTCTCTGCATCTTCTCTCCCCACTGCCCAGGAGCAATGGAAGTGGTGCTGGTTAGGATGTGCCGGGCCTACAATGCCGACAACCACACGGTCTTCTTCGAAGGCAAATACGGTGGCGTGGAGCTGTTCCGAGCCTTGGGTGAGGGGCAGGGGGAAAGGAGAGAGAAGATTCTGATGCCAACCCCAGGGAGAGCTTTGTGACCCAGGGCACCCTCTTTTCAGGGCAAATTGCCCCTTCTGCTCTAAACACCAGGAGGGTGGTGTCCTCGGGCGCCATCACTCCAGTGCTCCCTTACTCTTCTCATTTCCACTCCATCAGGCTGCAGCGAGCTCATCAGCTCCATCTTTGACTTCTCCCACTCCCTAAGTGCCTTGCGCCTTTCCGAGGACGAGATTGCCCTCTACACTGCCCTTGTTCTCATCAATGCCAGTGAGTGTTGCTGGGCTTGGGTAAAGGACATTCAGGTGGCAGAGGCATGGCAGATATTGAAGAAGAGTCTAGACCTTCAGATGTGGTTAAGTCTGGGAAATGGCTTTAAATAGCAGAATGCGCCCTACTCAATATTGCTATGAAATAAAATGAGTTAAAATAAAGATTCAGAGGAGCCTCAGAGAGGGACAAGAGCAGCATAAGACGGGGTTGTGGGAAGTGGGGAGAAATGAGGCTGAGAGGAAATGAGCCCTTCCCTGATAGAAATGTGTCTGATTGTTAGTCTGTGGCAGTGATTTCATTGTAGCACACATTGGAATCGCCTGGGGAGATTTAAAAACTATTGCTGCCTGGGTCCCACTTCCAGAGTTTCCAGTATACATGTGCTCCAGGACTTATGATGGGGTTATGTACCAATAAACCTATCATAAGTTCAAAATATGGTAAGTTGAAAATGCATTTAATATGCCTAACCTACTGAACATCATAGCTTAGCCTAGCCTACCTTAAACGTGCTCAGAACACTTACATTAGCCCACAGTCGGGCAAAATCATATAACACAAAGCCCATTTTATAATAAAGTGTTGAATAGCTCATGTAATTTATCGAATAGGGTTCTAAAAGTGAAGAGCAGAATGGCTGCATGGGTATTCAAAGTATAGTTTCTACTGAATGCGAATGACTTTCTCACCAACATAAAATCAAAAGATAGTAAGTCAAATCATCATAAGACTAGGACCATCTGTAATTGATCAGGGGTGCACTGAATTTTAATAGCTACCCCCTGGCCACCAAGATTAAGAATCACTGCTCTGTGTGAACTGATTTTAAGGCTGTATGCCAATAATGGGAAGACTCTGGATGATATCCTATCCACTCCCCTGGCATGGAGTAGCTGGGCTGAGCCAGCTGAATGCTAAGTATTCAGAGAACCTAGAGAAGTGGATCAAGCTGCTAACCTGAGTTTGCAGACCGAGACTATCCGTCTTTTGGCTCTGCCAGTGAGTAGACACCTAAACATGCCCCTCAAACTAGAGATGAAGACTTTAAAGACAACTTCTGGCTATTTTATAGAATCAGGGCAAAAGTTAGCTACAGATTGCTGCAAAGCCCCCAGTGCAGGCCTGGGCACCTTCAGGAAGGCCACCTCCTTTTGGGAGCCTTTTTGGTACATGGGGGAGCTCTTTTCCAACTCTTGCTCCCGCTGTGGCAGAATCCTAGTGCCTAACATTGAATGGGCTAAGTGGAATATCAGGTTACCAGAGAGAAGGTAGCTTGGAGTCAGGAGATGAGAAGTTCTCATGTCTTTCAGCCCTTCCCAGTTTTCCTTGCAGACGTCTAGCCAAGCCCAAGGTCCCAGAGCTTCCCGTTATCAAACCAAGGCACTCACATGCACACGCTCAGCTGAAAAGACCTCTATCCAGCACAGTTGTCCAAAAGATACGTCCTTTTGTTGGGAGTTAATGTCCATGTTCTTTCTTGTTCTCATTACGGTCCCACCCCCTCCTCCAGACCGGCCAGGGCTCCAAGAGAAAAGGAAAGTAGAACAGCTGCAGTACAATCTGGAGCTGGCCTTTCATCATCATCTCTGCAAGACTCATCGCCAAAGCATCCTGGCAAAGGTAGGAACAGTGCTTGGGTTAGAGGAGGCCAGGCCCATCGCCAGCTCTGTGACATCGGAGTTTGCGGGGGCCGGGGTCTGCGGGTACAGAGGAGGGAGTGTGTGAGTGCCACGTGGTATTAGAGAGCTCGCATCAGCAGTGAGAACTAAGGGAATGAACAGCTGTTTCCATGTGCATAAAGGCTGGAAAGTTAGAGAGCCTGGAATTGGGAGGGACCTCCAGGGAACAATTCAGTTTAATATAGCCAGCACTTACCCAGCACCTGCTTTTACAAGGCACTGTGGAAAGATACAGAGATTCGGTCGCTGCCCCCACCAAGAGATTTTAATCTGGTGTGAAGAGATCTGTGTATCACTAACGCTAACATAGAGTGGAATGTGGTATGTGATATAATAATAATGCAATAAACAGAGTGCTTTTGCTGACATGTTTTCTCATCCTCATGACAACCCAGTCAATAGGACAGGTATTAAACGCTCCCTGTAGCGGCTGGGCGCCGTGGCTCACGCCTGTCATCCCAACACTTTGGGAGACCGAGGCAGGCGGATCACCTGAGGTCAGGAGTTTGATAGCAGCCTGACCAACATTGTGAAACGCTATCTCTACTAAAAATATAAAAAATTAGCCAGGCATGGTGGCAGATGCCTGTAGTCCCAGCTACTTGGCAGGTGGAGGCAGGAGAATTTCTTGAACCCAGGACGCAGAGGTTGCAGTGAGCTGAGATTGTGCCATTGCACTCCAGCCTGGGCGACAAAACAAAATCAAAAACCTCTGTGTAGCTAGAAGGAGACTTCAGTGACTTAAATGCAAGACTGAATCCCAGTGTTCTTTCCGCTCTTTCTATCCCTGGGTCCCCTATGTGTAACTATAATAAGAGACACTGGAAAAATGTTATCAGAGCATAAAACAGGGATTAAAAATAATTTGGGGGTAAAAGGAATGGGTCATAAATACTTTCTAGGGACAGTGACATTTATACTAGGCCATGAATGATATAAGATTTTAACAGGCACTTATGGGCGTGGGGCAGGCATTCCAGGCTTGGGGAACAATAGGAGCAAAAATAAGGAGGCAAAATAGTGCATATGCACCCTAACTAAAGTGTAAAATTAGGAGCTGGGCCAGACTAATGGGGCAGAAGAGCACCAGAAAATCAGCCTGAAAATTAGGTCAGGGGCAAATCAGAGAGGACTTTTAACGCCATACAAGAGTTAAAGCTTTATTTCTAGGCCACAGGGAGCTCCAAAGGCTAGAAAAATGACACAGAGATGTTATTTAGGCAATTTACTTTGGAACCAGTGTAAAGGACCCATTTATGTAATTAAAGGCTCTTGCTATGTGCCAGGCACAGGGCTGGGTGTTAAGGATACAGCAGTGACTTACACAGTCTGAGCTCTGAAGAACTCAAACTTTAATCTGCTACAGGATGGATTTGAAGGAGGAGAGACAGGAATCTGGGAGAGCAATTGGAAAGCAAATCTGGTTGAATCTACTTTCAAAATAAATCACTTCCCCTACAATTACCACCACCCCAGCCCCTACCAGCTCTCAGCTCTCACTTGGACTTTAAGAGGGGCCTCCTACCTGGGGCCCTGTTCCACCTTCATCTGCCCTGTAGGAACCACACCGCACCTGCTCAGCACCCACAGTAGCCCTTTTAAAAATGCAATCTCATCATGCCTCACTCCTGTTCTTTTTTTTCTTTTTCTTAGGCAGTCTTGTTCTGTCACCCAGGCTAGTTCAGTGGTGTGATCTCAGCTCACCGCAACCTCCACTTCCCAGGTTCAAGCGATTCCTCTGCCTCAGCCTCCTGAGTAGTTGGGATTACAGGCACCCACCACCATGCCCGGCTAATTTTTGTATTTTTCGTAGAGACGGGGTTTCACCATATTGGCCAGGCTGGTCTCGAACTCCTGACCTCAGGTGATCCTCCTGCCTCAGACTCCCAAAGTGCTGGGATTACAGGTGTGAGCCACCACGCCTGGCCCCCACTCCTGTTCTCAGCCCTCCCGTAGCTGCCTGTCATGTTGAGAATCAAATCTAGAGTCTGTGTCATGCCCAAGTGGCTCATAACATGGTCCCTGCCTTCTTTTCTCACCTGATCTTCCACCGCCCCTTCAACCACCCATTCCAGCCACACTTGCTTCCTTGCTATTCCTTGAACACATCAAGCCCAGTCACAGGGCTTTCGTTCCTGCCATTGCAGTCACCTGGAAGGTTTTTCCCCCAGTTTTCCAAATGGTTTGCTCCATCTCTTCATTCAGGAGAGGTTTTTCCTAACGAGTAACCCCTGACGAAAAGCTTTAGTTTTCTTTTAAGAACTTATTATCTGACACGTGACATATTTATTTTCCGGGTCCCTCACCAGCATGTAAATTTAATCAAGGTAGAGATTATACTTTATTAACTGATATATCTGATATATCACCAGATTCAGGTGGGTTCTCAGGAGATATTTGTTGAATGAATGAAGGAAGGAAGCTATTACCATAGCCCCCAAAAAAGCTCCAAATAAAGCAGTGGAGAGGAAGACAACGGATCCAGGAGACATGAAGGGATCATGCCCTGCTGCCTGCTTTTCCCTGTCTCTTTCCAAGAAAAGTAAGCTGAGTGAGGGAGGCGATGGCTGGCAAGAGACATTTTTTATTTTTATTTTTTTTGAGACGGAGTTTCACTCTTGTTACCCAAGCTGGAGTGCAATGGCTCGATCTCGGCTCACCGCAACCTCTGCCTCCTGGGTTCAAGCAATTCTCCTGCCTCAGCCTCCCGAGTAGCTGGGACTACAGGCACGTGCCACCATGCCCAGCTACTTTTTGTATTTTTGGTAGAGACAGGGCTTCATCATGTTGACCAGGATGGTCTTGATCTCTTGACCTTGTGATCCACCCACCTCGGCCTCCCAAAGTGCTAGGATTATAGGCGTGAGCCACCGTGCCCGGCCAAGAGACGTTTTTCAGCCCCTTGGTTATAGAGGAGACTGCGAGAGATAAACTGTTGTTTCAGCCTTGCTCCGGTGAGGGCTCCCTGCCTCCATCTGCTCACGGGTTTCTGCACCTTTTCCAGCTCCCCTTTGGCTGAGTGCAGGCAGCAGCGGTATGCTACTTGCAGTGTTAGGTGCTGCTTAGAAAGTCTGTTTAGTTCAAACAAAGAGTTATTGAGCCTTTGCCATGTGCTAAGCATGATGACAGGTACAGAGGAGACAGAGAAAGACCCCAGCTAGAGCTGAAATCTAGGGTGGGAAGGCAGACACATTGGACCGTTTTCCTGCAATGTGGTAAGTGCTGCACAGAGGAAAGCCCAAATGAAGGGCCCTCAATTCAGATGAGTGTAGTTAGGGAAATAGGAGAGGTGACACTAGAGGGTAAGAATTAGGAACGGGAGGAAGGGAACAACACGCACAAGGCGGAGGCATGTGACAGCATACAACCAGAGTCACAGACCATCACTCTTACAAAAGCCTGAAGTGCTTGTTAGAGTCTTTAACGAGGTTCATTCTAGAAGTTTTGGGAACATAATTTGAGGGCTTCACTTCACCCACCCACTCTCGCGTCTCTCCGATGTCCAGAACACACACATACTTCTACCAGTGGGATTTGGCTGATGCCAAAGTGCCAAGTCCACAGGGGGAAGACAAGGAGGGTTTGTCCCAGCCCAGGAAGGACCAGAGGACTTCTCTTCTCTGAGGAGAGCGGAAGTATTGACTCTCCCTTCCCCATTAACCCATCTCCAGCTGCCGCCCAAGGGGAAGCTCCGGAGTCTGTGTAGCCAGCACGTGGAAAGGCTGCAGATCTTCCAGCACCTCCACCCCATCGTGGTCCAAGCCGCTTTCCCCCCACTCTACAAGGAGCTCTTCAGCACTGAAACCGAGTCACCTGTGGGGCTGTCCAAGTGACCTGAAGGAGGGACTCCTTGCCTCTCCCTATGGCCTGCTGGCCCACCTCCCTGGACCCCATTCCACCCTCGGCCTTTTCCTTTTCCATGAACCCTGGAGGGTGGTCCCCACCAGCTCTTTGGGAGTGAGCAGATGCTGCAGCTGGCTTTCTGTCCGCAGGCTGGGGCTGGCACAACACCATCTCCTGCCTCAGCTTTGACTGTCTTGTTTCCTGTATTCCTTCACACCCAGCTTCTGGAAGGCGTGGGGTGGCTGGGATATAAGGACTTCTGGGGGACCAAGGCATCCTCAAGAAAGCAGGGGCATCCAGGGCTCCCTGGATTGATAGAACACAATTCATTCAGAAGCGCAGAAGCTAAGAATAGGCCTTTGAAATACCTCATTGCATTTCCCTCTGGGCTTCGGCTGGGGGAGATGGATCAAGCTCAGAGCCTGGCGGTGAGAGCCCAGGAGGACCTGTATAAAATGAATCTGGAGCTTTACGTCTTCTGCCTCTGCCTTCCTCCCAGCTCAGCAAGGATGTGTTTGGGCACCCTGCCCTTTTCCTGGGTTCTAACCAAAAACTGGATGGGATGAGGATGAGAGGCTGGGGATCATTGTTTTGTGGGATTTAGGTGTGGGATTAGGGTACAATGAAGGCCAACAGCATCTTGGATATAGAGTTGAAACTCAAACCTCTTACGTGCACTTTAACAATAGACTATAGGGGCTGGCACAAAACAGATCTGAGACGCACACCCATACACAGGTGAAACACATACAGACTCAGCTGCAGTCATGCAGTTCCAGAGACACGTGAACCTGACACAATCTCTCATCCTTCAGGCCACAGCTTGGAGGAGGCTAGTGGCCTCAGGGAAAGTTCCAATCCTGAGGAACTCCCCCAGACATTTCCATGGTGCTCCTGTCCACTGATCTTGGGCCTGGGGTGATCCAAACACCACCCCAGCTCCAGCTGTCTTCTACCATTAGAAGCCCCAAGAGAAGCAGAGGTGGCTGGCACTGGTCAGTCGGAAGGCAAGGACAGACCCCGGAGGCCTTTCCTGGCCTACCCACTGGCCCTGCCCTTGTTGCAGAGAAGGAAGCAGATGTAATCACAGCACCCCGTCATGGGACACCGCTGACTCCAGCATGGAGGACACCAGGGATCGGGGCCCGGGCCTGTTTCCCCAGCTGTGATCTCGCCCAGAACCTCTCTTGGCTTCATAAACAGCTGTGAACCCTCCCCTGGGGGATAAAGAGCAATGATGGGTGGTCATGGGGTTGGGGGGTGGGGGGTGGGATTGTTTCCTCTCAGGGGATGGGTTCATCTGAGTAAACATAAACCTCAACTTGTGCCGTTCTTGTAAAATGATTTTAAAGGCAAGAGGTGTGTGTGTTGGGGGTGTGGGGGGGAATCCTTAAATTAGATCACCTGCATACCTGCTCTCCAGTCTCATTCCTCCAGCAAGACCCAGGTTTCCAGCTCAGCAATCCCTCAGCATTATACAGATCCAACCCACCCTCACCGCACCTCTGCAGTTTCTCCCCAGGTGGAGCAGTTCCCCAGTGAGGAACCCCCACTGTAGGAGCCTCAAACTGAGCTCCACAGGAGATGCTGTAGACTGAGAACGCTCCACAGATGATCCCCACAGGGAACATTTAGATTTATAGATTGCACAGAATTGCTCCACATCTGGGAGACCAAAAGACAATCCTCTGGAAGGTGGCTGGCCTAAGCTCCCCAGGGGGGATCAGGATGTCAGAGAGATCCTCTAGAGGCTGCCGCTCTTGCCATTGCCTGACCCCTCCCTGGCACCAGAGCCTGCCCCTTAGATCCCTCCCCTGCCACTCGCCAGCCTGTAGTGGTGCTTGCTGCAGCCCTCCCTGGTTGCTTTATTTATTTATTTTGCACCAACAGGGTTGCTGCAGACTCATTCTCGCCTGGTTTAAAAAGAGAGAGAGGAAAAAAAAAAAAAGGAGAAATGCTTTCTGGCTCTTTTCTCCACCTCAGTCTTGGCAGCAGCGGCCGCAGCAGCAGCAGCGGCAGGCAGCAGGCGGCTGGCGGGCAGCGGGCGTGAGGCACGCGGGGAAGGTGCAGGGGCCTGAGGTGCAGCTCGAATGGGACAGGGCCCCCAGCGCTGGACAGATGCAGTGCCCAACTTGATGCCACCCTCCAGCTTCTCCGGTAAGTGCCCCCACCCTCTGTCCCAAAGATGCAGCTGCCCTTTTCCATAACATTCTTGGAGACAGGCCAGACTAGTGTGCCCCTCAAGACAAGAGGATTTGGGCACCCACACTGCCAACAATTAATCCTGACCCCATGGGACTTTGAAGGGGAACTAAAATGTCCTAAGTGCCCCTGGGTGGAAGGACTCCAAGGAGGCCTCCCTTCCATCTCCCCAGTACTCCCCCTTTTTCTGGAAGGGTTTTTCTCCATAACCAGTGTGGATCTTCCAGAAATCTTTCCCCCAGGAACCCCTCTCCCCACAGTTCCCATCCATCAGTCAGGTGTGCTTTAAAGAGGATACAGGATACCCAGGTCCAAGGTGTCTCTGGACTGCCACGTAAAGACAAGAAGAAAGCTCTCTATCCTTGAGAGGTGATGCCCCAGACCCCATCCCACTGAAGGAGAGAATAAAGTGATTCTGACATCTCTCTTTCTGCAAAGTGGCCGGAAGCCGGTCCTGCGGCCATGGAGGTTGGCAAGGGAAGTTTGTGATTAAATTAGCCACCGTAGAAATAAAATAGGTTGCTCCAGCTCCCTCAGCCCCTGGCCCAGCAGGCTTTGGGACTCAGGGGAACTCACCGGAGCAGGAAGGAAGAAAGCTGGGTTACATGCTTCACTGCACTTTTGCTGATGGCAGAGCAGAGGATGAGCAGGAACTGCAGCAGCAGTGACGAAGAGCTAGCTGTCAGGTGGACTTCCCAGAACAAGCCCAGGGAGAACAAGGGAGGCTGGGCCACCTCTCCTGGGAGAGCTCTGGGCATGCCACACAGACCTGTTAGGTCAGGCTGGGAGAGAGAGTCTGCCCTGCGGTCTTTGCCCCATGTAACTTTCTCATCCCCAAGCCTCAGACCAGTGTTCTGTATTCCTCTGCTCTTTGGGCCTCTTTCTTTAGTTCTCCTAGCTGTAGGATAGCCACTAGAATGATCCTTCCAGAGGGTGGAGAGTGGGAAGGAAAGGGGAAGAAATGACCGCCTCTTAAACTGCCTCTCCTAAGTTCCACATGGGAAAAAATAGGGCATGTAGTAGAAAGCCGACCCTGTAGAGCCCAGAGAGCCTGAAGCCCATAAGCCCAAAGGTGATCAGGATTGCCGCTCAGGAGAAACTCAGACGCACTGTCTCCCAGGGAGCATCCGTGGGCTTTTGCTCCTATCTCTGTAGCCATCCCTTGCCAATTCCACTACTCCTCCCCTTCCTTGGGGTCCCTGTTGACATTGAACAGGGTGAGTCAGAGGCCCTCACCAGCTAGAGGGCCCCTTCTCCTCTGTCACCTCAGCCATTGTAGTCACCATCTTCCTGAGATTTCCCAGACCCTGGTAGCCGGAAACCAGCTGTAAGTCGACAGGCTTTGCACATGGCCTGTGCCCAGATATCTGCTGCGCCAGCCAAGGGCTCCCTTCCTCCCCACCCTACAGCGCCCGGTCAGATGCTCTGTCTCCACACTTAACTATGCTCCTGGGTCCACAGTCTGTCTTGTGGGAATTCCTCAGGCAGCTCAGGCCAAAAGGGGCAAGGGCTCTCCCTCGGATCCACACACGGGACCAGAATCAAAACACCATTTAGGAAGGATATGAGGGAAGCCCAAGACTGAAGACCAAGCCACAGAACTCAAAATCCGGGCATCCTGTGGGTCCCTCGCACATCCAACTTCATCTGCAGTGGAGAAGCAGTTGCCACTGGGCTCTTGCAGGGGATTCCCGGCTCCCCAGTCAAGCGCCCCCTGCATCCTACGCCACAGCTAATGTACAGCTTGGCCGTTGTCCACACAGGCATTTTGGGGAGATTGGATTTTGCTAGTCTAGGGCTCAGGCCTTGGGCCAGGCTGGAGGAGGGCTCAGCATGGGGGTGGAGCTGAGGCCTGCATGTTTCCCAGCCTTGGGTGAGCTAGTCAAGGTGAGGACCTCCCCAGTCAGGACAGGGAACTCTGGGCCAAGGACACAATCTCCCTGAGCCTTAAGCAAAAGCTATGGGTATGTAATATGGGAGAATAAGGGTGGGCAGAGAGGGACAGAGCAGAGCTTGATAAGAGCAGATCTCAGGGAGAGGAAACCTGAGATACTCCTGGATCTGACAGACATCGGGAAACCCCATTACAGAAAGACTCAGTTACCTCCCTGCTGTTCCCTGCCCTATTCCTGTAAGTCCTTCCCCAAAGAAATCAGACTTGGCTAGGGTTCCAGGAGCCAGTAAGCACTTGGCTGGTTATCCAGGGCTGGAAGAGGAAGGAAAGTAGAGATTCCCCAAAGAGAAGCTCCAGGAAGCCCCTGGGAGGTGGCACACAAGAATGCTTCCTGGTTCTGTGCCCTACTTGTTGGCCATGCTGAGACAGACAGACCAATTTCTCTCCCCTCTAAGAAGGGCCAGGAAGTCCAGGGTCACCATCATCTGAAGCCTCTTTCCAAAAAGAGCCATGTCATCATCTGTTCCAGGACTGAAGACGGAATGGGTACGGCCACAGCTCCAAAGCCAGCCTGGCCCCCATGGCACCCGCTCCTTTTCCTCCTCCTCCTGCCCGGAGGGAGCCGTGGCAGCTGCCCTGCTTGGTGCGACTGCACCTCCCAGCCCCAGGCTGTGCTCTGTGGCCACAGGCAACTGGAGGCTGTACCTGGAGGACTCCCACCGGACACTGTGCTCCTGGACCTGAGTGGGAACCGCCTGTGGGGGCTCCAGCGGGGAATGCTCTCCCGCCTGAGCCTGCTCCAGGAACTGGACCTCAGCTACAACCAGCTTTCCACCCTTGAGCCTGGGGCCTTCCATGGCCTGCAGAGCCTACTCACCCTGAGGCTGCAGGGCAATCGGCTCAGAATCATGGGGCCTGGTGTCTTCTCAGGCCTCTCTGCCCTTACCCTGCTGGACCTCCGCCTCAATCAAATTGTCCTCTTCCTAGATGGAGCTTTTGGGGAGCTAGGCAGCCTCCAGCAGCTGGAGGTTGGGGACAACCACCTGGTATTTGTGGCTCCGGGGGCCTTTGCAGGGTTGGCCAAGCTGAGCACCCTCACCCTGGAGCGCTGCAACCTCAGCACAGTGCCTGGCCTAGCCCTCGCCCGTCTCCCGGCACTAGTTGCCCTAAGACTTCGAGAACTGGACATTGGGAGGCTGCCAGCTGGGGCACTGAGGGGACTGGGGCAGCTCAAGGAGCTGGAGATCCACCACTGGCCGTCTCTGGAGGCTCTGGACCCTGGGAGCTTAGTTGGGCTCAATCTCAGCAGCCTGGCCATCACTCGCTGCAATCTGAGCTCGGTGCCTTTCCAAGCACTGCACCACCTGAGCTTCCTCAGGGTCCTGGATCTGTCTCAGAATCCCATCTCAGCCATCCCAGCCCGCAGGCTCAGTCCCCTCGTGCGGCTCCAGGAGCTACGCCTGTCAGGGGCGTGCCTCACCTCCATTGCCGCCCAGGCCTTCCACGGCTTGACCGCCTTCCACCTCCTGGATGTGGCAGATAACGCCCTTCAGACACTAGAGGAAACAGCCTTCCCTTCTCCAGACAAACTGGTCACCCTGAGGCTGTCTGGCAACCCCCTGACCTGTGACTGCCGCCTCCTCTGGCTGCTCCGGCTCCGCCGCCGCCTGGACTTTGGCACGTCCCCGCCTGCCTGTGCTGGCCCCCAGCATGTCCAAGGGAAGAGCCTGAGGGATTTTTCGGACATCCTGCCTCCGGGGCACTTCACCTGCAAACCAGCCCTGATCCGAAAGTCGGGGCCTCGATGGGTCATTGCAGAGGAGGGTGGGCATGCGGTTTTCTCCTGCTCTGGAGATGGAGACCCAGCCCCCACTGTCTCCTGGATGAGGCCTCACGGGGCTTGGCTGGGCAGGGCTGGGAGAGTCAGGGTCCTGGAGGATGGGACACTGGAGATCCGCTCAGTGCAGCTACGGGACAGGGGGCCCTATGTCTGTGTGGTCAGCAATGTCGCTGGGAATGACTCCCTGAGGACCTGGCTGGAAGTCATCCAGGTGGAACCAGCAAACGGCTCGCTCTCTGACCCCAACATCACCGTGCCAGGAATCCCAGGGCCTTTTTTTCTGGATAGCAGAGGTGTGGCCATGGTGCTAGCAGTTGGCTTCCTCCCCTTCCTCACCTCAGTGACCCTCTGCTTTGGCCTGATTGCCCTTTGGAGCAAGGGCAAGGGCCGGGTCAAACATCATGTGACCTTTGACTTTGTGGCACCTCGGCCCTCTGGGGATAAAAACTCTGGGGGTAACCGGGTCACTGCCAAGCTCTTCTGACCCTTCCTTCCCCAGTGAGGAGCCCACCCAGTCTGCTTCAGATACCAAAGGGGATGACAGAACCAAGGCTGCTTGGACCACAACCGAATCCAGAGCAGCACCGCCCTCCTGCCTCTCCCGCCTGCCTTCTGCCAGTAACTAGCAATGCCTCCTGCTAGAGAGGCTGCTTCCCGAGCCTTTCCGGCCTGAGGATGGCATTGCCGTTTCTTCACTGAGGGTCCCAGGGAGCTGCAGATGCAGACCCCGTCGTTACTCCAGCCCCCCCTTCGTCCCCCCGCCACGCACAAGACAGGAAACAGAACCAAAGCTCTAGTCTGCTCATCCAACCACTTGGCTTTCTTCACACACGCTTATATCCTTTAATAACCAGCACCAACCGCCGGCCACAGCTCTCAGATTATTTCAGAGGTGGAGCTGGGAAGTGCCACTTGCTCCTTGGAGTCTCCGTTTGTCAACCAGGCAGAGTCCCTTTCTTTTCTGCTCCCCACCGCAAACCTGCCCCTAGGTGCAGGAATAAGAGGCAAGGAGCCGGAGGCTACAGAAAGGAGGAGGTGTCCCTACAGAGGGACACAATGTGTGATGGGGAGGACAGGCCACACGCTGCACTGAGTCTGCATAAGCCTCCACCACCCCCCTCTGTCTCCCAGATCATTAAATCTGCTGCCAAAGGCCCACAACAGTAGCTGCCAAAACTAATGTCATCTCTGGCGTTTTCTTGACTTCAGTCTATTTCCTACCCTCATGTCTGGTGTATCTCCCCCTCCTTCTCTTCCTGCTTCCCATTGATCCTGTGTCCCTGTGGCCTTGCCTCCATCTAACCTGCCTGACAAACAGGGTAAGGAGTGCCCTCCCACCTCCACTCTCCTCACCCCCCAGCACCCCACCACCATGCCTGGAGGGATCAGCACTCCCAGCCCTGGTTTCAGCCTCAATCCTTTACCTTTCACTCCCCAACTCTGGAAGTGGAAAAGGAGCGGTCCTCCACCTTCCCGGGGATCCCCACATAGAAATTCCACCTGGGACACCCAGCTGCTGCCCCTCTTTGCCATTTCTCCATGGGAGCCCCCCCTCATTTTTGTGTCACAGATCCCTAGTGCCTTTGGGGGAAAGTCAGAACTCCAAGTTAATGACTGACAAATGCAAGAATCCTGCAGTTGTCAAAGGAGAGAGACCCAGGACACTGCAGAGACGAGGCTTGGAGGAACAGGGAGGAGGGCACAGCAGGCTGTAGTGAGAAGCGGTGGGAAGCGGGAGCAGCAGTAGCTGCCTGTCTAGTTAATTTCCACCATCCTTCTGCACCTTCCTCCGGTTCTGTGCTTCCCGCGGTGGGAAGCTCTCTCCCGGTAGAGGTCAGTGACTTACAGAGAACCCCAGACGGGGAGGTGGAGTGGGAGGTGAAAGTGCTGAGTACCACTGGCTGGGCTTTAAATAGAGGGCAAAAAAGAGCCTAAAAAGAAGTAGAGATGCTGGCAGCTCAAGGGACAGAGCAACAGCCTCAGCATCGCTGGGAGGGAGGAGTCACAGGGAGAGGAGATGAGTGGGAGGAGGGACTGAGAAGGGAAGAATCACGTGGCCCCAGGGAACCTTTCTCCGCAGCAGCATCTGCCCAGCGTCCTTAGTTTCCTCCTACCCATCCCTACACCAAACCAGATGCAAGCATTGTGAGCTTTCTGGTTGATTCCTGCTGCTGTTGTCCTTGCTCTGAGGAGACTCCACTCATTAGATTCTCAGCCCAAACTGCCCGATAGGTGAGACGCTCAGTGCCACTGAGGAGGTGAAGCTGGACTTCACAGGCAGGCCACTCTTTAGTGAGACAGAGATAGGAATATGTGGGTAGGACCAGAGGTGAATATGAGAACCGGGCAGACAGGAGAGTAAGGCTGGAGAAAGTGACCTGCTTGAGAAATGAGTTTCCCTGAGCCTGCAACCTCCCCACCCACCATGCACGCACAACCCAGTTAGCATCCCAGCAACTTCCCCTTCTCCAGTTTATAATGTACCAGAGAGGTTTTTGGGGGCACAGCCCTCCCCCTCCTCACCATAACCTCCCACCAGCAGCTTATTAGGTTGGGACTTGGGACTCAGACGCTGAAGATTCCCACTCTCGCTGCCCTCTCTGCAATGCGGAAGCAGCAATGCCGTTCAGAGAAATCTTCTCTGGGAAACCCCTGCCGCAGTGAGGAACAGATGACTGTCTGGCGCTGGGACATGCTGCTGCCCAAAGTCTCTGGAGTCTCAAAGTCTCCAGAGCAGCGTTATCCAGCAGACATAGAATCCAAGTCACCTATGTAATTTCAAGTTTTCTAGTAGCTACTACATTCAAAAATCAAAATGAAACAGATACATTTAATTTCAATACTTATTTTATTTAACCCAATGTACCCAAACTATTATCATTTCAATATATTATCAATATAAAATCAATCATAAAATATTTAACACTTTTTTTTTTTTTTTTTTTTTGAGACGGAGTTTCGCTCTTGTTACCCAGGCTGGAGTGCAATGGCGCGATCTCGGCTCACCGCAACCTCCGCCTCCTGGGTTCAGGCAATTCTCCTGCCTCAGCCTCCTGAGTAGCTGGGATTACAGGCACACGCCACCATGCCCAGCTAATTTTTTGTAGTTTTAGTAGAGACGGGGTTTCACCGTGTTGACCAGGATGGTCTCGATTTCTTGACCTCGTGATCCACCCGCCTCGGCCTCCCAAAGTGCTGGGATTACAGGCGTGAGCCACCGCGCCCGGCCACTTTTTCATATTAGGTCTTTAAAATCCAAGGTATATTTTACAGTTACAGTACATCTCAACATCACAATTCAGTTGCTAAATTTTCACCAGAAAATCTGTATTTGGATTTCATACAGGTCACTATAGAGAAAGTGGATTCACACATCCAAGTTTTTTTCAGACATAAAACGTTTTCCAATAAGGGAATCAAAATCTGTTTTAAATTTTAAATTAAAATTATATAAATTTAAAATTCCATTCCTCAGCTGTACTACCTACAGGCATTCGATGGCCACGTGTGGCCAGGGGTACCATACTGGACAGCAAAGCTTCAGACATCACAGCCCGGGGCACAGACTAAGGTCTCATTGGCAGCGATGGGTGGAGAGTATCCCTCAAGAAACACATTTAATCTCAGGGAAATGCCTGTGGAGCTGCTCCCATCACAGCCCCTTTGTCTCCTATCGCAGCTTCTCCAGGATACTTTTGAAGGGTGAAGCCCATTAGTGTAACAAGCTTACTAAGACGAGCAC
Source organism: Cebus imitator (assembly GCF_001604975.1). NCBI lineage: Eukaryota > Metazoa > Chordata > Mammalia > Primates > Cebidae > Cebus > Cebus imitator. Next base: position 4,352,663 of record NW_016107503.1, read on the forward strand.
TTCCACAGCTTGTCCAGGCCTCAGCAAGCCGGTTCCTCATCTCACCTATCAGAAAGGCTGCCCTCAGCTCAGCGGTGACGGTACAGGCTGCTGTGTGTGTGCAAATGAGTGTGTAAATGCAACAAAGGATATAAGTAGGGGGTGTGAGTACAGAAGTTTTGTGGACCATGTGCAGGGATGTATGGCACCACACGATGGGGACAATCCAACGGAGACTCTGTCCAGGGTGGGGCACACGTTCAAAGCAAAGAAAATAACATTGATTGAGGGCCTATTCTATGCCAGTGACTTTATATGTTTTCTTATTTAATCCTCACATCAGCCCTATAAAGTAGGGAGGCATCTTAGCTGATGAAACTAAAGGTCAAAGAGTAAGCGCTCAAGTGTGCAGAGTTAGTAAATAGCAATTAGCTATTTGAGCTCAGGGCTGACTGAAAACTCCCACTTTCCAGCACGCTGCCATCCTCACTGCCACGCCCTCATGGCTCTGTCTCCCAGGGCCTCTCAGTTGCAGGACACAATCTGTAAGAAGGGAAATCTTCCAGCCTATCCACTCTGAACTTTCAGCAGGGACTGGGCTGTTATTGGTCCTCACCTTCTTTACTAACTCTAATGCACCTGATACACAAGATTGGGGTTTTTCTTTGTTTTTACTCTTCTCAGTCCCCTCTCCCAGTGTCCTTACAGCCTCTGCCTCAGGGACTGGTAGAAAGGAGCAGAAATTCCAGGGAGCAGATGGCCTGCAGTGAAATGCCTGGCTTCAGCAAAGGATTCTCTGAAACGGAGGCTTCAGATTTCCTAGTTCCTTTCTGGGTTCTGACCTCAACAACCTCCTAGGTTAGAGAGAGGTTGCACACATTGGCAGAATAATCTGTGAGCTATTTCAGATTGGAGAATTTGACTCTGCCTACCCTCTGCCCATCCCTGCTTGACAGAACCTTTCCAAGGGCACTCCCGCCTGCCCTCCTCCCACTCCTCTCTCTTCCATCTCAGACACGGTCCCACTTAAGCTGTGAGATAACTTTGGACCCAAAGAGACTGTGGCACCGTCTCCACGCTCCACATTTCCATCCCCGATCGTCTTTCTCTATTTCTGACTTCTATTTCCTGTGCTGTGCTGGGTCCCTGATTCAAGAGATGAGAGACCTGCTGAGCAATGATCTTCAACTTTTTTGAGTCACAGACCCCTCTGAGAATTTCTGATGCAAGCTATGAACAAAAATATTTGTAAATTATCCAGTCAGTCTGAAGCCATCACAGACAGGCTCCATCGAATATTGGTTAAGAAATTCTGCTATAAGAAGCCACAGGTTGCAGGGGAGACTGAGGCCTTAGGCCACATTTGCTTTCCAGGGTCCATTAGAGGCAAAGAGATAAGGCTGAGAAGGATTACAGTTCAAAGTGGATGTCAGCACAGGTAAGAGCAGGTATTCGCATGGGCCCGGCAAGGACACACGCAAAAATGCCTCCAGCATCCTCTCACCTGTCCCCTTCTCCCACCAGCACCCATGTGAGGGAAAGGCAAGAGACTTTGGGTGGAACTCTTGCTGTAAAAAGTCAGTATGGTGGTGACTCAGGCTGGAGAGCATCTGAAACCAGGGACTCCTGGGTCCTGTTCCTCCAAATTGCTTTGTAAGGGGAATTAAGTAGGAAGACAGCTGGGCGGTGGTTATCAGAGGCTGAAGAGAATTCTCTCCTAGAGCACCTGCCACAATTCAGTCTGGTCTGAAGACTGAAGAGTAGCACCACCATAAGTTAGGACACTAAGGCTTATGCTCCCAGTTGCTGGTTTCTGGTGAAGAGGCTTAAGCGGGGAGGAGGGGTGACTCCTACGATGGGCAACAAGAGAGATGAGTGCTATTCTCCAAAGACTCAGACAGCTGAACAGCATTTGAATAGATCATTCATATATCATGCAGGGAGGGAACTCTGTGGGCAGCCAAGGCTCTGGGAAGTCTCCTTGTACTTCAGAGCCCCTCACTGCCCGACCCCTAGCTAAGGTCTACTTTCCTGTTTCAGTTTGCTAAAGGTAACACTTGCTCACTGAACCCTCTGGGCAATCCAGACCTTAACTCACTCCGCCTAATGCCATCCACAGCCTGTTCAGAACACCCTTCAGGGAAAGAGTATAGACTCTTAGGACTGGAGATGAGAATGAAGAAATTATAATTCATCCAATTCCAGCATCCCACAATTCAATCTCTCCATCCTGATTTGGGATCTGAGAGGAGAAATGAGATGATAAATCCCAAATGTACAGTGACTTGAGGGTGAGGGGTAAGCTCACTTGAATTTATTCCTTCTGCTCCCCAACAAGTTAGAAGTCAATCTTATTTTTAGATAAGATAAAATCAATCTTATTTTAAAATAAGATTATGGTGGCTCACACCTGTAATCTCAGCACTTTGGGAGGGTGAGGCTGGTGGATCACCTGAGGTCAGGCGTTTGAGATCAGCCTGAGCAACATGGTGAGACCTTGTCTCTACTAAAAATACAAAAATTAGCTGGGTGTGGTGGTGTGTGCCTATAATCCCAGATACTCAGGAGGCTGAGGCAGGAGAACTGCTTGAACCCGGGAGGCAGAGGTTGCAGAGATCATGCCACTGCACTCCAGCCTGGATGGTAGAGTGAGACTCCATAAAAAAAAAAAAGAATTCCAGGAAAAGGATGCTACTTGGTTTTTCACTGCTGGGTGCATTGGCTCACTCCTGTAATCCCAGATGCCTTGAGCCCAGGAGCTGGAGACCAGCCTGGGCAACATGAAACCCCATCTCTACTAAAAAAACAAAAATTAGCCAGGCATGGTGGTGCATGTCTGTAGTGTCAGCTACTTGGGAGGCTGAGGCAAGAGGATCGCTTGAACCTGGGAGGTGGAGGTTGCAGTGAGTAGAGATCATGCCATTGCCTCCAGCCTGGCAACAGAGTAAGACTCTGTCTTAAAAAAGAAATAAACAATTCCTCTTGTGGTTTAACTATAAATTGTAACCCCCTTTTTGGACTTCATTTCCTCCTTTTTGCCCATCCCGCCTTCACTGAAGCAGGAAGATAGACCCATAAAGTAGGTCTGTGTTATGGCAACACTGGACACATTTTACCCTGAATTTGAACTACCATTTTGCCTTTTTAAAAGTAAAAAATAGCTATAGCAATCAAGGCACTCAAATACCTAGGAATAACTTTAACAAGAAATATGTAAATTCTACATGATGAAAACTAAAATTCTACTGATGGGCACCAATGACTTAAGTGTGTAGGCAGAGTCTATATCATACATTCTAGTTTAGATAATCCAAGAATATGTGATTCCAGTCAAAATAACAACAGAATAGAAACATAAGTTATGGGTCAATATAGCCCCACAATATTATAGTACACAGTAGTCAGAAGGAAGGGACTAAAACTATCCACAATATGGCCGAATCTCACAGAAATAATTTGAACAAAGGAAGCCAGACACAAAAGAGTACATACTCTGTGATTCTCTTTATATAAAAAGCAAGAACAGGCAAAATTTGTTTCTGGTATCAGGAGTAAGGAGAGTGGTTGTCCTTGAGAAGAGCAGTGCAAGGGGACACACAGGTGGCTTCTAGGGCACTAGTAATATTCTGTTTCTTGATCTCCTGCTGGTTACACAAATGCATTCCATTTGTGAAAATTCAAGCTCTCAAGATACACACTTGTCATTTGTGCATTTTTCTGCATGTAGATTGTACATTAATTTTTTAAATTTTGGTAAAAAACCATAATATATATAACTTTTAAAAAATTTTAGGCCGGGCGCGGTGGCTCAAGCCTGTAATCCCAGCACTTTGGGAGGCCGAGGCGGGTGGATCACGAGGTCAAGAGATCGAGACCATCCTGGTCAACATGGTGAAACCCCGTCTCTACTAAAAATACAAAACATTAGCTGGGCATGGTGGCACGTGCCTGTAGTCCCAGCTGCTCAGGAGGCTGAGGCAGGAGAATTGCCTGAACCCAGGAGGCGGAGGTTGCGGTGAGCCGAGATCGCGCCATTGCACTCCAGCCTGGGTAACAAGAGCGAAACTCCGTCTCAAAAAAAAAAAAAAAAAAAAAAAAATTTTAAATGAATAGATCAATGGAATGAAATGAAAAATCTAGAAATAGACCCAAATACATATGGCAATGTGGTATTATAAAGATAGCATTCAAAAACAAGAGAGAAAATGTGGGTTATTCAATAAGAAGGATTTGAATAATACAAAACAAAGTTGGATCTCTGTCTCACACCTTTACACCAAAATAAATTCCAGGTGAATCAAATATTTACATATCCAAAAAGACACTATCGAAGTAATTTTTAAAAACATAGGAGCTTTGAGAATAATCTTAAGTATTTGGAGACTTTTCTAGAAGTTATATGAAACACAGAAGTTGGCCAGGTGCAGTGGTTCATGCCTATAATCCCAGCACTTTGGGAGGCCAAGGTGGGTGGATCACTTGAGGCCAAGAGTTTGAGACCAGTCTGACCAACATGGCAAAACTCTGAGTCTACTAAAAATACAAAATTACCCAGGTGTGGTGGTGCACGCCTGTAATCCCAGCTACTCAGGCTGAGGTACAAGAATCTCTTGAAACTGGGAGGCAGAGGTTACAGTGAGCTGAGATCATGCCACTGCACTCCAGCCTAGGTGACAGAATGAGACTCTGTCTCAAAAAAAGAAAGAAACCCAGAAATCATCAAAGAAAATACTGATAAATTCAATTACATAAAAATTTTTAAAATTTTCAAAGAATAACCATAAATAGGTTAAGGTCAGTGGCTCAGGCCTGAAATCCTAGCACTTTGGGAGGCTGAGGTGGGCAATTACCTGAGTCCAGGAGTTTGAAACCAGCCTGGCCAACAAGGTGAAACCCAGTCTCTATTAAAAATACAAAAATACAAAAAATACAAGCATGGTGGCCTGTGCCTGTAATCTCAGCTACTTGGGAGGCTGAGTCATGAGAATCGCTTGAACCCTGAAGGTGGAGGTTGCAATGAGCCCAGATAGTGCCACTGCACTCCAGCTTGGTAACAGAGACTGTCTCAAAATAATAATAATAATCACCGTAAACAATATACATAGAACAAACTGGGAAAACTGAATTTCTTTTTTTTTTTTTTTT
>NW_016107503.1:4358336-4360343 GCF_001604975.1 Cebus imitator
AAAAAAAAAAAAAAAAGAAAGAAAGAAAGAAAAGAAAAAAAAGAAAGAAATGAGACTATAACCAATAAAAATATGAACAGCATATATAAACAGAGAATTTACCCAAAAAATACAATTGCCATTTAAATATATTAAAAGATTCTCTATAAGAGCCATGAAATTTTATCTTGCGATGAGATACCATTTACACTATCAGATTGTCAGAAATCAAGAAATTTAACAGCACTAGTGTGCTATCGAACACGTTATTTTCATACATTGCTGATGGGAGACAAAATTGGTAAAACTCCTGGGGAAGGCAATTTGGTAATACTAACCAAAATCATTTTCAAAAATTGCTGGTGGCATGAAAATTATAAAAATCTTTGTGGGAGGAAGGGAATTTGCAAAATTTTATCTTTCCAAATGAAAAAAATGCACACACTTTTTAAACTTGACACTTGCATCCCTAAGTATTTATCATACAGATATGCAAGAGGGAAATACAGTATGCTTGCATATCAATAAAATGTTAAAGGACTGGTTAACTATATCTTCATATACATCCCTCAGGCATACTATGAAACTATCACTATGAGGCAGATACTTACGTGCTGCTATGGAAAGATTTCCAGACTGTATCAAAGAAAGTTGCAAAATAGTAGGTATCTCATAACTGGGTTGAAATATATACTTTAAATATTACATATATACACACGTTAACTATAGAATATCTTGTGAAATTTTTCACAAAAAACTGGTAACCCTGGTTGCCTTGAAGGAAAGAGGAAAGGCGTGAATTCACTCTAATAACCTTGTTTCTTCTGAATTTTGTAGAATGTAAACCTATTACTTAAAACGCACACACATTTTTATATTAATAGAAAACAAAAACTGAGGCCCAAAGGCATCTCCCTAATTGACAAAAGATACAACCTTGCGTTCTTTCAGCAAACGTTTATTGCTCATCTGGTGACAGGTATTGTGATGGAAGCTAGTGCAGAAGATCCCCCAAAGACCAGGAGCGCCCGACGCCTGTCCCCAGGGTGAGCCCCTAGTGCGGGGCGGGGACAGGGTGGACAGAGTAGGGCGCAGGGCTGGGCTCGCGAGGCTCCCCGCCGCGCGGAGGCGGTAGCAGGACCCAACCGATCTTAACGGTCCAGGGACCAGGACAGCGTCTGGAATTCAATCTTCCCGAGCAAACTGCCGCCTGTAAAGACCAGCTCCCTTCCTCGCCCCCACAGAAACGCCCCCGGATTGGGCTTTTACGCTGTCGCCTTGATCCGTTTTCCCGAATCCCCAGGGAAGGACAGGCCCCTGGCGCCCCCACGGTCCGCAACCCCCTCACCACGGCGGTCGGAGCTCGGGTCTCTCCTGCCGCTGTTTCGGGCCACACGGTGTGTCCGTGCCTCCTCCGCAGAGGAATAGAAGAGTGGGTCCTCGCTCTCTGCGGCGCAGTGCCTGTCCCTTGACCTCCTCTCCATCTACAAAGCCTATTTCATGTTTTCCAAAACAAAAAAACGTTTTCCGTGTCTCTTGAGTCCCGGTCGCCACATGCGGGGCAGGACCGAGCTACGCAAAAGATCTCAAGAGAAACAACGGACGGAGCATCGCCCATGATGAGGCTGCTCTACCGATGGTCACTGAGTTGTGTTGTGGCACTGTCTTGGTACAAAGACACCAATTTTGTGAGAACGGTGATACGCATGATTCAACGCTCTCACGCCTTGGTCCCAGCAGCTGGAGCGCCGATTTTTCCCCGGTGGGTTAGCAGGTAGAAAACTCCTCGATATGGCCGGGCGCGGTGGCTCAAGCCTGTAATCCCAGCACTTTGGGAGGCCGAGGCGGGTGGATCACGAGGTCAAGAGATCGAGACCATCCTGGTCACCATGGTGAAACCCCGTCTTTACTAAAAATACAAAACATTAGCTGGGCATGGTGGCGCGTGCCTGTAATCCCAGCTACTCAGGAGGCTGAGGCAGGAGAATTGCCTGAACCCAGGAGGCGGAGGTTGCGGTGAGCCGAGAT
>NW_016107503.1:4361433-4365327 GCF_001604975.1 Cebus imitator
TCCTGCCTCAGCCTCCTGAGTCTCTGGGATTACAGGCACGCGCCACCATGCCCAGCTAATTTTTTGTATTTTTAGTAGAGACGGGGTTTCACCATGTTGACCAGGGTGGTCTCGATCTCTTGACCTTGTGATCCACCCGCCTCGGCCTCCCACAGTGCTGGGATTACAGGCTTGAGCCACCGTGCCCGGCTCCCCAGCTTTTTTTTTAGTTAATGCTAATAGGACGGCTATTTACAGTCGTCAGAATAATACTTCGGGTTTTTTTTTTCCCCCGGTATCCCTCCTTGTTTCTTAATGCAGGTATCATCGTAGGGATTGGCTGGAGACCCCCATTTCAAAGACTTTTAGACCCTTTCCTTGTTTTAAGAGAAAGGGGTTGATGCCTTTTTTTTTTTTCCCCCTCCCCTCTCCTCAATTTAAAAGAAACGTACCAGGGATGAGAAAATTGAGCTGATTCGATTCAGGCATGTCACCGTGTTGTAGGTGTTTTGTAGGTTCTGGTTATTAGATGAGTTATCTGTGCTTTCGTGGAGCTCACAAGGTGATTTGACTCCTGATCTCATCCTATTTGACTCCTGTCATTTAAAATGATAAAGTAAGCCTTAGTGATGCTTGTCAAATAGTTGTTGGCAATTGTTCAATACGAATGTCGGGAAATTTCAAAGTTCGCTTTTACAGAAAACCATTATCTAACCACATTTCTCATTCAGCAATGATCTGCATGTCCTTCTTTTCTTAGCTTCCCCTAGGAACTGTGGTCTTAAGTTCTAGTTTCTTCTTCCTTTCCATTCAATTTTAAGTAATAAAACACAAGCTAGTAGTCAGTACTATGCAGCTACCCCATTTCCATTATATTATTTTCCATTTCTCTTTAAGAGAAGCTTGTAACTAAAAGGATATGAAAATTGTGAACAAAACTGTATTGACTGATCAAGCGGATTCTTATTTTTTGAGACATCAGCTGGTAGCACAAATTCATTTGTAATATCTGAAGAGGAGTTAGTGAAATTTAGCTTTTGCTTCAAATAGAGGTCGGCCAAAAAAAGCTATGCCCATCTCAGCTACGCGGGACGATTGGGGGAGTTCAAGGCTGCAGTGAGCTGTGATCATCACTGCATTCCGACATCAGTGACAGACCAAGGCTCTGTCTCTAAATAAACAACAACAAACTCTCCAGTTCATCAACTTCTGTCCGTCTCCATCATTGACACCTGGACTAGTCCCTGACTGGTCTCCTGCAGCCACCATTGCTGCCTTCAATCCATTCTCTTCACCACAGCAACAGATGTTAAGAATGATAAGCATGGCATGTGTTATGAAGGGATATTGGGGATGCTGGAAAGCCCATAGCAATGTAACTCAACCCCCAATGTAGGGGTTCGAGATTGAGGGGCCTTGGCTGCAGAGGCCCCTCTGCACTTGATCCTGATAGTGTCAGAACTGGAAAACAAGGCCGGGCACGGTGGCTCACGCCTGTAATCCCAGCACTTTGGGAGGCCGCAAGAGGATCACCTGAGGTCAGGATTCAAGACCAGCCTGGCCAACTTGGTGAAACCCTGTCTCTACTAAAAATACAAAACATTAGTTGGGCGTGGTGGCAGGTGTCTGTAATCCCAGCTATTCAGGAGGCTGAAGCAGGAGAATCACCTGAACCCGTGAGGCAGGTTGCAGTGAGCCAAGATTGCACCACTGCGCTCCAGCCTGGGCAACAAGAGGGAAACTCTGTCTCAAAAAAAAAAAAAAAAGAAAAGAAAAACTGCAAAACAAAAATGCCACTTGTCCTTTGGGCCTCTGTAAAGAGGTGTGATCATGACTGGCCAGCAAAACAGACTTATTTCCCTTGCACATTGTGTTGCGTAGAAATGACTAATTAGCTGTGTGACCTTAGATAAATCCATTTCTACCCCTGAGCCACAGTTTCCCAAATTGGAACATTGTTAATGGAATCAAATAAGTTCTGTAGTCCTTTCTAGTTATAAAATCTTGTGATTTCTATGCTCCATAAGCATTAATTATGGCCAGAAAGGTGTTTTTAAAAGCAGACAGCATGAAAATACAGATCCAGTTTATTCTTGTTCACAGGGCTAGATTTCAGTTTCCCCAAAGCCTTTAAGACCTACAGACTCCTGCCTGTCAATATCTTCCTTGACAGACAGGAAACTCCGTGAAGGCAGCTGCCAAGTCTGCCTTGACTGTCGTGTCCCCAGGGCCAAGCACACATCAGAACTCGATATTTATTGGTTTGAACAAATGTCCATTTACTGCAGTTTATTCATGTAGTACTGGTTTGCAGAAGGAAAATGAGTAGTATTTTAATGAGATGATTTTCAACTATGCACCATCTAAGAAATAAACCTTAAAGTTCTAGCTTCTTTCAACTCTTGCATTGACCAAGAATTTATACAGTCGTCCCTCCCTTCGTCATCTGCAGGGGATTGATTCCAGGAACCCCGAAGAACCCAAATCCATAAATGCTCGTGTCCCTTGTATAAGATGGCATAGTATTTGTATATAACCTACATACATCTTCCCCTATACTTTTTGATTTTTTACCCCTTGAGCAAAGTCTCGCTCAGTCGCTGAGGGTGGAGTGCAGTGGTGCGATCAGTTTACTGCGGCCACCTCCTGTGCTCAAGCCATCCTCCCACCTCAGCCTCCTGAGTAGCTGGGACTGCATGCGTGCACCACCAAGCCCAGCTAAATTTTTTTTTTTTTTTTTTTTTTTTTTTTTTTTTGGTAGAAACAGAGTTTTACTCTGTTGCCCAGGCTCATCTCGAACACTTGGTCTCAGGCAGTCCTCCCTCCTCAGCTTCTCAAAGTGCTGGGATTAATTGGCATGAGCCACTGTGCCCGGCCTGTTTTGGTGTTTATCCTTCCTACTATAATGTGTTTTCAAGTAGAAATTCTTATTCCTCCTCCTGTTCCCAACATGCTCAGCATGTAAGAAAGAGCTAGTACTATTTAACCAAGACACATTAATAATGGAGACAAGCTTTGTACTTTACTGATCATATAAGAAAATATCTAAAGTAACCAGGGGACAAAAGTCAAATCCTTTCTAGATACCAAGAATAAATCATCCCTTAATGTAGGAAAATAAGTTTGAGAGTTATGTATTCAAGAATTATAAGCCAAAAATCTCCTTTATGAAACAACTTGTTTCCTTTTCTTTGGTATATACAAACATGGTTACATAATACCATCCAAACTTTCAGAGTGGTGAAAGGTTTCCTTTGCAGCCTATTTAAAAAAAGAGAAGCTAATGTTTATCCAATGAGTTGGGCAAAGAACCTTATACAGGAAAACAAACAGCCTACATTAAACTCAGCCCTTTCTGTTCTACATTCTAAAAAGGGTGGGAGAGAACAGTATTCCCTCAGATTGATAGTCTCCAAAAATGATATACTGAATTTACTGAGTAGCTAATGACCCAAAATAGACAACACACTCGAAAAGAGGTACCCATTCCCCACCCCGGGTAATAAAAGGAGGTTTTATTTTTTGCTCAGGCCGTGCGTCTGGCCAAGAAGGTGGATTAAGTTTGCTTAAACCAGGAAAGAGAAAAAATAGATTTGGCAAACTTGTAATTCTCTGAAGAACTTTATTCAGTTCTATTGATCAGTAAAACTGTGAGGCCAGATGCAAATTATGGTCATCTGTATGACCGTGTAGTAGTGTCCCCTTCTCCATGATTTTGTTTTCACTTACCCATAGTCAATACTGGTCCAAAAAAAAAGAAATGGAAAGTTCCCTAAATAAAAAATTCTTTTTTTTTTTTTTTTGAGACGGAGTTTCGCTGTTGTTGCCCAGACTGGAGTGCGATGGCCCGATCTCGGCTCCCCGCAACCTCCGCCTCCTGGGTTCAGGCAATTCTCCTGCCTCAGCCTCCTGAGT
>NW_016107503.1:4366168-4368469 GCF_001604975.1 Cebus imitator
AAAAAAAAAAAAAAAAAAAAAAAAAAAAAAAAAAAAAAAAAAAAAAAAAAAAAAAAAAAAAAAACCAGCTTGTTTTGTTCCACCTGATTGTAATATCTGGAAATACTGATATTTAGTTTTCCGTTTTTTATCACCTATCTTAGGTTTTTAGTCTTTAGTGTATTTTTTTTAACCACCAACAGTGCTTTCTACCAGTATTAATTTTGAACTGAATATGTTGATCAAAGTAAATAATGAAGATACATGTACTGTTACCCTGAGAGTTTAGGTAAAAGGGAGGATGGGGAAGGATTTCTAAAATCACTTAAAAGGTTTTTCACAAGCAAGTAATAACCCAGACTCTGGGTTAGAGATGAGATAACCTCTTCAAGCATGTGTACTCTTCTATGGTGTTATTTCCTACCTTATAGGGCTATATGACTATTAAATAAAATTATTTAATGTGCCTGGCATAGTAGTATCTACTCAACATATTTACTTTTCATTTTTGTGTCTTTAGTGCCACAGTAGCTTACTCCAGCTCTTGTGTTGACAATAAACTGAATGGACAGTGGCAAATGCAGGGACATAATAAAGCAATGCAATAATCTAGGCGTTTTAGCGCAGGGTCATAGAATTGCAAAGAGAAAAAGTGGTGGTCAGATTCTGGATAATTTGAAGGTAGAGCAAATAAGACTTATTGACAGGCTAAGTGTGCAGTTTGAGTGAGAGGATGACTAAGGAAGTAAAGAATGCAGTGGAGGTGGGCGCAGTGGCTCACACTTGTAATCCCAGCACTTTGGGAGGCTGAGGTTGGTGGATCACTTGAGCATAGGAGTGTGAGAACAGCCTGGACAACATGGCAAAACCCTGTCTCTACAAAAAATACAGAAATTAGCCAGGCATGGTGGCATGCACCTATAGTCTCAAGCTACTGGGGAGGCTGAGAGGTGGGAGGATTGCTTGAGCCTAGAGGTTGCAGCTGCAGTAAGTCATGTGCCACTGCACTCCAGCCTGGCGACAGAGAGAGAGCCTGTATGAAACAACAACAAATGGAATTGCCATTTGCTGAGATGCCAAAGATTATGGGAACGGGGTGAATCAGGAGTTCAGCATTAAGCTTGAGTTGTTTATTAGACATCAAATGGAGATCCATGTAGGCAGTTGAGAAAGGTCCTAAATAGATCTATTAATTTGGAATTTATCAGTATATAGATAGAAGTTAAAGCCAGGCTGTGAATGAGACCAAAGAAATGAGGTAGAACAGAGAAGAGGGCAAAGAACAGATCCCTGAGGCACTGCAGTGTTTAGGGGTTGGAAAAATGAGAAGAAACCAGCAACTGGGAGACTGCTGAAGCAGCCAGAAAGGAAAGAGGAAAAGTGGGAGGAGGGTGTGCTGTGGAGCAGGTGTTTCAGAGAAGAGGGAATCACCAGCTGTGCCAAAACTATGGGGACATCTGGTATCAGTCTTTGGATTGAGCAATATAAAATCATTGCTGACCCTGATGAGAGCAGTTAGAATGGACTTAAGATAACTTGAGGACAGATATATTGACACTTGAGTTTTCCTTTAAAAGGAAGAAAAGGGAAGTAGTTGAAGTGAAATCCAGGAAGAGTTTTCTTTAAGAACGGAGAATGTTTGTCTGCTGATGGGAATATCCAGTAGAGAGGAAAGAAAATATTAATAATGCAGGAGAAGCAAGGAGAACTTGTGGAGCAGTGCTTTTATGAAATACTTCAGTGCACAGGAGAGAACATCAAGCATTTAGGCATAGGTGGAGGTAGGTGGCAAATGTGTAGAAGCTTGTGGATATTTTCTTTGAATGCTATACTTTCTCAATGAAATAGAAAGCAAGAACCTCAGTTGAGAAGTTGGAGGAGGTGACATGAGAGGTTTGATGGAAAGGGAGGCTGAGAAACTGTGGAATGAGGAAATATAATGAGGAGCATGTTAAAATATGCTTGGCAGCAAAATGAAGATACAGTGTCAGAGAGAAACTCATAGCAAGAAAGCCTGTAAGAAAGCCATTGCAGTAGTCTAAATAAGATTAAAGCTTCTGAATCAGGCCAGATGCAGCATTGTTGGTGTCATTAATATATAGGTAGAAATTGAACCCACATATGTGGATAAAATTGTCTAAAGAAAGCAGAGTGACATTAACAGTTGATGGCACAGGAAGAGAAGCCCAAACTTGTAAGGACCCTGCAGGGAAATATGAGAGGAAACTGTTGTATTTGACCAGAGCGTAGAAAGTTACCACAAGACAAAAGTATGCCAGATTGCAGGGTCATTTATTATGCCGGCGACCACAGAGGACTCAC
>NW_016107503.1:4371256-4377106 GCF_001604975.1 Cebus imitator
TTGACCTCGTGATCCACCCGCCTCGGCCTCCCAAAGTGCTGGGATTACAGGCTTGAGCCACCGCGCCCGGCCCTTTTTTTTGAAGACAGAGTCTTGCATTGTCACCAGGCTGGAGTGTACTGGCGTGATCTCAGCTCACTGCAACCTCCGACTCCCAGATTCAAGCGATTCTCTCCTGCCTCAGCCTTCTCAGTAGCTGGGATTACAGGCACGTGCTACCATGCCCAGCTAATTTTTGTATTTTTAGTAAAGATGGGGTTTCATCATGTTGGTCAGGCTCGTTTCAAACTCCTGACCTCGTGATCCATCTGTCTCGGCTTCCCAAAGTTCTGGGATTATAGGCGTAAGCCACTGCGCCTGGCCAATTTTTTTGTCTTTTAAAACTGATCAGTTCTCCTTGGGTGGGGAAAGCAAAGTATGCTTCTATTTAATCCTATGTGTGTGTGTACCTTAGCTAACTTTAAAAAAATACACTGAGCCCTTTTTTAAATGAAATAAATTTTGAAAAAGCTTTTGAAATTGGAAGGTAGGCAGTATTATTTTCCATAATAGTGTGCTCCCATGCCTCTCTGCTATTCATACAAGTATTGGATGAAAGCTCCTTCTTTTCCCTGCTTTGCTTGTTTCAGAATGTAAGAGTGCAGCAGAAAATGTCCACTGAACGGACTTCTTGGACAAGCCTGTCCACCATTCAGAAAATAGCCCTGGGCCTTGGGATCCCAGCCAGTGCAACAATTGCCTATATCCTATACCGCAGGTATAGGGAAAGCAGAGGTAAGTGAGCCCTATGACTCTGCATGTGAAAATGTTCAGACATGCTCCTGCCTTGTTAAATTGAAAAAACTCTTTCCTTGCCAGATGTTGTGTGGGTTTTGTTTTGGGGTTTTTTGAGACAGGGTCTCACTCTGTCACCCATCCCGGAATACAGTGGCACGATCATGGCTCACTGTAGCATCAACCTCCTGGGCTCAAGCAAGCAGTCCTCTTACCTCAGCCTCCAAGTAGCTGGAACCACAGGCATGTGCCACCATGCCTGGCTAATATTTGTATTTTTTCTAGAGATGGGGTTTTGCTGTGTTGCCCAGGCTGGTCTTGAACTCCTGAGCTCAAGCAACCTGCCTGCCTCAGCCTCCCAAAGTGCTGGGATTATAGGCATGTGCCTCCATGCCTGCCTGAGGTATTGCAATTGGCTTTCTGAGAGGATCTTTGACCAAAATTACTCGTCTTTTTTCCTTTGAGACAAAGTCTGGCTCTGTCACCCACACTGGAGTGCAGTGGAGTGATCTCGCTCACTGCAACCTCCGCCTCCCATGTTCAAGCCATTCTCCTGCCTCAGCCTCCCAAATAGCTGGGATTACAGGAATGTGCGACCACTCCTGGTTAATTTTTATATTTTTACTAGAGATGGGGCTTCACCACCAGGTGGCTGACCTCAAGTGATCTGCCTGCCTTTGCCTCCTAAAGTACTGAGATTACAGGTGTGAACCACTATGTCTGGCGTAGTCTTTCTATGTTCTTACATAGCAAAGTAAGCTAGTCTATGAAATGAATTCATTTTATAACTCCATTGATCTGTTTTCTTCAGAAACAACCACACAGCAACGGGTTCTTTTTTAACTTCTATACTCTTTTCTCGTATATATTCCTTTTCTCTACGTAGTTGTTAGAAGGCACTTTCCTCAAAGGCTGGATCTAGAGGATAGGACCTAGAGAAATGACTTACGTACATATCAGTCAGGAGAAGTTCTGAGCCTAATGGACACCTCAGGCGACTTTTGCCCTTCATTCTTCTCCAGTAGTCATGTCTTGGGAGAAGTAGTTTGCCCAAACCCCACCACCCCTTTATTGCAGAGTCTGCTTTTTCCATTTTGGCATCTGAAACTGTGTCCCAGAAAAAATGCCCATCTCTGACCTAATACCTGCTGAGATGCCACTTTTCCTTGTTATTGTGGTTGAGAATCCTCAGTTTATCTCTTGGATCGGTGTCTCTTCGACAGCCAGATTCTGGGGAGGACTGGTAGTTATAATAGCTTTGGGTGTTATCTAAGTCTGATCTGATGAATGATGATCTGTGCAGAAGAGCGGCTGACATTTGTTGGGGAAGACGACATTGAGATAGAGATGCGGGTTCCCCAGGATGCTGTAAAACTCATAATTGGCCGGCAAGGAGCCAATATTAAACAGGTAAGTGTGTGAGCAGGAGTCCACTTCTCTAAGGATTGATTCTGTTCATTGATTTCATGTTTTTTTCCTCTGACTCCATATCACAAAATACTCCCATGCTTGCTCACTCGCTCGGTCTCTCTCTCTCTCACGCTCTGTGTGTGTGAGTGTGTGTGGGTGTGTGTGTTTTTTTTTTTTTTTTGAGATGGAGTTTCACTCTTGTTGCCCAGGCTGTAGTGCAATGGCGCAATCTCAGCTCACTGCAACCTCCGTCTCCTGGGTTCAAGCGATTCCCCTGCCTCAGCCTCCCAAGCAACTGGGATTATAGGCGCTTGCCACCATGCCCAGCAAATTTTTTGTATTTTGAGTAGAGATGGTGTTTCATCATGTTGGCCAGTCTGGTCTCAAACTCCTGACCTAAGGTGATCTGCCCGGCTCAGCCTCCAGAGTGCTGGGATTACAGGCGTGAGCCACCGCATCCAGCCACTATGTATATTTTTAAAAGAACAAATAGAGGAACTTTTTAGCTAACTAAACTTGTTAGCTACTTCCCTTTTAGAGAAGAGTACTCCCTAGAGAAAGGATGACTTAGCTTGAAATAAGGGTTTTTGACTGGGTGATTATCACCATGGTGGTATAGCTTGAATTACCCTTTTCTATGGAATTAATGAACTCATTAATTGACAGTAAATACTGAATGGCTACCTGGTTCTTACCATCTTCCATTGTTCAGCTGAAATGTCAAGAAAACAAAATATTTGATTCTCCAGTCCAAATAAATTAGCAGGCAGAAAGGATTCTATACACAAAGATAAATGGGTTCGAATTCACTGCTGTTTGGGGTTACATTTGTTACTACTCTCCTTACATAAAGTAACTGAGGACTGGTTTAGCCAATTCCTTTGGCTAACACTACTTCCAGGATTTGGTTTAGAGTATCTGTAGCTGACTGGGCTCAAATGGGAGCTCTTCTAGAATGTACTGCCAAATGTCCTTTTCTCTGCAGCTGCGGAAACAGACAGGTGCTCGGATTGATGTGGACACAGAGGATATAGGCGATGAGCGAGTGCTGCTTATCAGTGGTTTTCCTGTTCAGGTGTGCAAGGCCAAAGCAGCAATCCATCAGATCCTGACAGAGAATACCCCAGTGTCTGAGCAGCTCTCAGTTCCCCAGAGATCTGTGGGCAGAATCATAGGTACCACTGGATGGCTTCCTCTACTGTTTCCTTTATTCTTTACCTTTGCCTCTCTTCCACACCTTCCCAAGGGTTTCTTCTGGCTTAGTTCCCCTTCAACGTGTAAGGGAAAAAAAAGACAGGGACATTAAGACCAGAGGTTTACTGTTTGGCAGAACTAGTGGTAAAACCCTGTTTCCTCAAGAAGTTGTATGATTTGAACCTTATAAAATGATTCCTTAAGGGTTCTAGTAGATGTATTAAATTTACCTGTTAATTGATTTTTAAAGGTAAGCTTGGGATGCTCATGTTATCTCAGGTCTTTGAAGATAGTGCTCTAGAGAGTACCTTTTATGCTTTCCCCTAGAGCATCCCTTAGTGCTGCTGTTAGAGGCAGAGAAACGTCCTGCCCTTGATCCAGTGTTCTGACACACCATGTAGCATATCTTCTTGTGACTTGGTATGGCCATGCTGAGCGGTCAAAATGAAAATGACGTGAAGTTAAACTAGCCAGAGTATAGAGTTTAAATAA
This sequence comes from Cebus imitator, assembly GCF_001604975.1. Classification (NCBI taxonomy): domain Eukaryota; kingdom Metazoa; phylum Chordata; class Mammalia; order Primates; family Cebidae; genus Cebus; species Cebus imitator. The sequence goes on from NW_016107503.1 coordinate 4,375,127, forward strand.
AATGGATAAAGCAAATAATATGGTATTCTCCTTTTCACAGTAATGATTTCAGTAGCTCCTGCTTCCCATACAACATCTTATATTTTGTTCACTTTAGAAATGAGAACTCATTCTCTTCTCTTAGTATATACAAAACAGTGATATTTCCAGTCGCTAAGGTTGGCCAGGAGGGAAGGGCAAGTTTTTATGTATTGTTCAATGTAGGGAGAGGCGGCGAGACGATTCGTTCTATCTGTAAGGCCTCTGGAGCCAAAATTACCTGTGACAAAGAATCAGAAGGGACATTACTACTATCAAGACTTATAAAAATCTCAGGAACACAGAAGGAAGTGGCAGCAGCCAAGGCAAGTAGCTGATAGACTTGAACTATACCTAAGCATGAGAAGATCCTTTTACTCTATCCTGGGTCAGAATATCATCCTTTCTCTTATTTTCTACAGCATTTGATACTGGAGAAAGTTTCAGAAGATGAAGAACTTCGGAAGAGAATTGCTCATTCTGCAGAAACTAGAGTCCCACGCAAACAGCCAATCAGTGTGAAAAGAGAAGAAGTGAGAGAGCCAGGTGGAGCTGGAGAGCCAGCTTTATGGAAAAATAGCAGTTCTAGCATGGAGCCGGCTGCACCCCTGGTGACTCCTTCACCCAAAGGAGGAGGCGACATGGCTGTGGGAGTGCCAAAGGAAGGTTCCTGGGAGAAACATAGTGATGACAGCTTCCAGAAGTCTGGAGCCCAGGCCATCCCAGAGATGTCCATGTTTGAAAGTATGTAACAAAGAGGGAGCCCATTAATCACAGAAGATAGAAATACTGGCTTAGACATTGAGAAAGCATTCCTTGTAATCTCTCCAGTCTGTGAGCAGCCAGTATAATATGGCTGGAGTCAGGATAGCAGATTCAGTAAGATATGAAGGTAGGATAGTGGTAGAGGCTACACTAACAGTTGCTGGGCAGTTTGAGGTTACAGATGTTGATCACTGAAAATGATTTATGCAGGTTTAAGATTCTGCTCCTAACTGCAGGAGAAAACTTGGTGCCTCTTCCACTCTGGACCAAAGTTGATGGAAGTCTTCCTTTTCCAAAACCCAGCCGGAACCACTTCTTTCTTGAGACAGACTATACTGAGACAAGTTGTCACCAGCAGAAGATAGATATTAACAAAGATGAATTTTATTAACAAAGATGAATTAACCAAGAGAGTATTTGTAGTTTATTATTTACCCTAAAACTTTCTGTGTCTGGGTACCCTCTGAGTAGACCTGTAATTCCTGCCTTCATTGTAGGCATTTTCTGTAAACTAGCAGACCTATGTGGTGAAAACGCACAGGAGCTTGGAGGTATAAATAGACTGGTGGGAAAGAGAGAGCTCCTTCTGCCATGTTTTACCAGCCTGCTCTGTTATAACCTCTTAGGTTATATCCTTTAATTTCCAACCTTTTAGGTTAGTTTCTGTAGCAGAACAAGTGAGTCTAGGATAATATCCTCAAAGTACTTCAAATGTTTTGTTTTTGTAACAACTTGAATAAACACAGGTTTTCTTAAAAAAAAAAAAAAAAAAAACTGGCTTAGGGCATGGTAGTGCGACCTGTGGTCCCAACTACTTGAGAGGCTAAAGTGGGAGAATCATATGAGCCCAGGAAATCGAGGCTACAGCAAGCTGGGATCGCACCACAGCGCTACAGCCTGGGTGACAGTGAGACCCTGTCTCAAAAAAAGTTTTTTTTTTTTAAAAAAGAAATACTGGCTTAGATTGCCCAAAATAGGAAGCAATAAAAAATCTTTTCTGTTTTCATGAATACGCTTATGTTTATCATCACAGATATTCCTTTCTGGTAATATTTTATTTGGATTAATACTACACATAATATTTTTCTAAATATAAAACAGTTGATGATGAAAATGAACAAAATATGCTGACACAGGAAACAAATGAGTAATATATCAAACAATTGGATTTACATGATACTATTTCTCTAGACATAC
>NW_016107503.1:4377517-4382641 GCF_001604975.1 Cebus imitator
TACATAGGTGCTGGCCTGGGCGGACCTGGGTCCCCAGGAAGCTCACAGACTTGTCCAGGGTCACACAAGGAGTCAGTGGTAGAATAGGATCTGGAACAGGCCCATATCCGTCGCTGTCCATGTGAAGGTTGCTGTCCATGTACCTTTTTTCTGCAGCTAGCATATGGAAGATTTACCTTCTTTATAATTAGTGACTTGAATACATAGAACATGACAAAGAATGTAAACTGTTATTTCTTTATAATTGGTGATTTGAATACGTTGCACATGACAAAGAATGTAAACTGTTATTACTCAGTTTCATGGAAAGGTACAAAGGATAGCTTAGTATCTTTCTTTTTTTTTTTCTGGAGAGAGTCTCGCTCTGTCTCCCAGGCTGGAGTGCAGTGGCGTGATCTTGGCTCACTGCAACCTCCACCTCCTGGGTTGAAGTGATTCTCCTGCCTTAGCCTCTCAAGTAGCTGGGATTACAGGTGCCTGCCATCAGGCCCAGCTAATTTTTGTATTTTTAGTAGAGACAGGGTTTCACTGTGTTGGCCAGGCTCATCTCAAACTTCTGACCTCATGATCCGCCCGCCTCAGCCTCCCAAAGTGCTGGGATTACAGGAATGAGCCACCATGCCCAGCAGTACCTTTCTTTAGGATATTCTTGTTTGATTCATCCAGTTGTCCTTCCAGCCATTTAAAATGGTAACAGCTGTTTTGTAAAAAAATACAAAAATGGCTGTATTTGTACCTCTCACTCCCCGATGTAGTCTCTTTATTCCAACCAGAGTGGTGGTCTGATATGGCCACCATCGTTATCTCTGTGTTCAGTCCCCAGTCCTGACTTCAGTTTCCATGCTGATGAGTACCTAGAAGTCTACGTCTCTGCTTCTGAACACCCCAACCACTTCTGGATCCAGATCGTTGGCTCCCGCAGCCTGCAGTTGGACAAGCTTGTCAATGAGATGACCCAGCACTATGAGAATAGTGTGGTGAGTTGCCATGGGGACAGGGCTGGGGTTCAATGAAAAGGAAGGCATATCTTTCTCATTACAATCTCATCCTTTCCCTGTGGAGCAACTACTTGTTCTTTCTTTCTTCTACTATTCTATTTATGAGCACTACCGCTTTGTAACTCTATGCTCTCCTGACTCATCCCCATGTACAGCCCGAAGACTTGACTGTGTATGTAGGAGACATTGTAGCAGCACCTTTACCTACAAATGGTTCCTGGTATCGAGCCCGGGTCCTTGGCACCTTGGAGAATGGAAACTTGGACCTCTACTTTGTTGATTTTGGAGATAATGGAGATTGCCCACTGAAGGACCTCAGGGCTCTCAGGTCAGTGCTGAGGCCAGGGTGAAGTGCTTCCCAACTATTGACTCAGTTCTGGCCATAGGGTGGTGAGCTGTTGGCATTTGTCAGGGGGATTTGGAAGGGAACCTGTTTATAGAGAGCAGATGGTTATCATCTCATGTTAGTTGGTTCTGTCTGAAAGCAGCAAAATAAGAAGTTTCTGGCCCCAGGATTCTAATTTTAGTTTCTTTTACTTCAGGAGTGACTTCCTAAGCCTTCCATTTCAAGCAATAGAATGTAGTCTGGCACGGATCGCCCCCTCAGGTAAATTGATCATGCCATCTATTGAGCTTACCTCCAAATAGAATGATTTTCGTACAGTTCATTGGAAGGAATTCTCACGTTCCCAGGCTTTTTGAATTCTGGGGGCTTGGGTGCCTTTTCCTCACCAGCACTAGCAGCAGCCAGAAACTTGACTGGCAGACCCAACCCCACCAGAGAAGACACAGGTGCCTTCCTGAGTAGAAAAAGGTAGTTCCAACTTCCTTCCAGGGTATAATCCCCACCCCTAACAGCAATAAACCCTACAATCTTTTGCCAGGTGACCAATGGGAAGAGGAAGCTTTGGATGAGTTTGATAGACTCACTCATTGTGCTGACTGGAAACCTCTAGTAGCCAAGATCTCTAGCTATGTCCAAACTGGGATCTCAACTTGGCCAAAGATCTACTTATATGATACTAGCAATGGGAAGGTAAGACTGGCATTCACAAACTGCCTATTATATCTTCAGTGTATTTATAGCCTAATTTATTTTTTCTTTCCCAGAAACCCTTATCTGATATTACTCTTACTTTATAAGATCCTTCTTACCGTCTCACCAAAGGAATGTCTTTAAAGTGTCAGTCCTGCCTTGTTTTCTCAAATTTGCCCTTGCTTACTGAGAGAACATCATTCCCTTTTCATTTTTCTTCTCAGAAAGTTGATATTGGGCTAGAATTAGTACGCAAAGGATATGCAATTGAGCTTCCTGAAGACATGGAAGAAAACAGAGCTGCCTTAGACATGAAGGACATGGTGAGCCATTGTAGTTTACAGGGTACTTCTTCCAGGCAAATGTAGCACATAGACACTAAGGGCTTCTAGTCCTGACACTGTATTAGCTTTCTTAAGGACTCTGAGCTCCTACAGTACTTGACCCAAGGAGCATTTTGTCCATCTTGGTAGCCAAATGCAACTGCCTTAACCAGGTCCTATGAGAGGAATGAAAGGGTGGCCTCTTTTGTCCTAAAAGCCAACATGTTCCTCCTTTTTTCCTCTTTTCCTCCACTCAGGCCACAGAAACAGATGCCTCTCTCAGCACCTTGCTCACTGAGACCAAAAAGAGCCCTGGAGAGATAACGCATACCCTTTCCTGCCTCAGCTTATCAGGTACAAGCAGCATTTCCTCCCTAGAGCGTCTTTGGAAGTTAACTTTTCTCATTCAGTCTTTCCAAACTAGGGAGGTTAATTGAAGGCTTAGTTCCTAGTCAGGTCATTGAGCACTAAGAGGTCCACTTTTCTTTTGAGGCTCGCTGGCAGTGCCTGCTAGAATAGGGCAGTGTCTAACTTTCTCCTTCTTATCTCTCTTCAATAGAAGCTGCTTCCATGTCTGGTGATGATAACCTTGAAGATGACTACTTACTCTGAAGTCTGGGCTTCAGCTTGCTCAACCATGTGCTTTGCTGTGTGAGTGTAGCTATTCTCTATCTGTAGCAACAGGAAAGTAATGAGGGTGACACTGGGGCACTTGCTCTGATTCCCTCTTCTCTACCCTGTCTTAATATACTTCTCTGCTGCTGCTTTCCTGCAGCTTAACTTGCTCTCAGATTGAGCACTTTCAAGCTTTTTTTGTATTTCTGTCTTTGGCAGGATTTGGCAATAGAACGTGTGCCTGGAGGAGAGGAGTGTATGATAAAGGATCCATGCAGTCCTTCCTTTATTACACATACAGCCTGGCTTGCTGTGGACCAAATTCATGTTCTCCTCCCATTGGACTACCAAAAAAGGTGTGGCACAGAGGGAGACAAGTGTGTCTCCCCCATTCCACCTCCCTGCTCTGTCTCCAACCCTTCAGGGTTTGAATACTGCTGTGTTACTTCCAGACTGTTCAGCATCAGGCTCCGTCCCCTCTACCCAGTCATAATGCGCATCACTGCTAGGCTGGGTCCTTTTCAAGGCTGGGAAACAGTCAGGCTTTGGTCATTGGAAGTGATGATTCTGCAGACTTCTGACTTACCTTTTCAGGTGACTCTGGTTAAGGAAAGTTTTTGAGTGGTGAACTCAAAGACTGTAGTTGAATTAGGAGGCAAAGGCAAAAATTAGCATAATTATATTTAAAAGCCTCAGGAAGTGGGAAGAGAATACTGCCTCCCAGCCTCAATTGCTAATATGTTATTGGAGACAGGTTTTTTAAACTGCTCCAGCTATTTCTCTGTAACCTTTAGTTAAGATATAAGTAGAAAGGAGACAGAGGCTCAGGAAATTTTCTAAATTGCTAGTGTAATATCTATATGTATACATACATATACACCCGTGGAGAGAGAGGAAGAATATACAGTTCTGTTTAAATCATTTGGAGGATTTTTTTTTTTTTTTTTTTTTTTTTCTTCTGAATAAAGTTCTCAAGAAAATTTTCTAAAACCAAATTCTGATTGAATCACAAGGTGGAAGCAAGCTGTGAGCCTAAATCTGATGAAAACTGCCTCACAGAAAGGGGCCCATCTATGAAACAAGTGTCCCTCCCTCCCATATAGACATTTATATTCTTTCCCTAAAGTCACTTCAGAAACAACCATTTGCTGGCCAGAAACGGTAGCTCACACCTGTAATCCCAGCACTTTGGGAGGCTGAGGCAGGCGGATCACTTGAGGCCAACATGGTAACCCCATCTCTACTAAAAATACAAAAGTTAGCCAGGCATGGTGATGGGCACCTGTAATGCCAGCTACTTGGGAGACCGAGGCACGAGAATCACTTGAACCTGGGAAGCAGAAGTTGTCACACCACTGCACTTCCAGCCTGGGCAACAGAGCAAGGCTTTGTCTCCAAAAAAAAAAACTATTCACTAAGAACCAGAACCAATTCAGGTTTAGGCTGTGTGAATAAGACCCCACCTATACTATTCAAAAGAAAAGGCCCAGATTAAGATTCTAGAAACCAGGATTCTAGGAGCAGCTCTGGTGAGTAGCTCATGTAGTCTTGGAGGAATCTTTAAGGAAGAGATCTCTACTCTACTGTAAACTTTGTACAAAACTTTAACACCACTTGAGGTACTTGAAAGTAAATATAAATGTAATGTGGATGGTAGAAAAATGGCAAGTGAGGGTGCTGTCATGGCGGGTGTGCTGAAGAAGACCACTGGCCTTGTGGGATTGGCTGTGTGCAATACTCCACACGAGAGGCTAAGAATACTGTACACAAAGATTCTTGATGTTCTTGAGGATATCCCTAAAAATGCAGCATATAGAAAATATACAGAACAGATTATAAATGAGAAGCTGGCTATGGTTAAAGCGGAACCAGATGTTCAAAAATTAGAAGACCAACTTCAAGGTGGTCAATTAGAAGAGGTGATTCTTCAGGCTGAAAATGAACTAAGTCTGGCAAGAAAAATGGTGCAAGGCTGGGCGCGGTGGCTCAAGCCTGTAATCCCAGCACTTTGGGAGGCCGAGGCGGGTGGATCACAAGGTCAAGAGATCAAGACCATCCTGGTCAATATGGTGAAACCCCGTCTCTACTAAAACTACAAAAAATTAGCTGGGCATGGTGGTGCGTGCCTGTAATCCCAGCTACTCAGGAGGCT
>NW_016107503.1:4383096-4393488 GCF_001604975.1 Cebus imitator
AAAAAAAAAAAATGGCAAGTGAAATGAACTTTTTAAAGGATAAAACAAGATAAACTAGAAAACTTAATATTAGTACATAAGATTTTTTTTTTTTTTTTAATTTGGGGATTAGTGAGATCTACCTGTATACTACATGGAAATTTTCTCACAACCACAATTCTCAAAATTTATTTTCTCAGAAAAATCTCAGTATTAGCCAGGCACTAGTAGCTCACACCTATAATCCTAACACTTTGGGAGGCTGAGGCAGACCTGCCTGGCACCATGGTGAAACTCCATTTCTAACAAAAATACAAAAAAATGAGCCAGGGTTGGTGATGTGTGCCTGTGGTCCCAGCTACTCGAGAGGCTGAGGTGGAAGGATCGCTTGAGCCCGGGGAAGCAGAGGTTGCAGTGAGAGAGCTGAGATGGCACCACTGTACTCCAGCCTGTGTGACAAAATAAGACACTGTCTCCAAAAAAAGAAAATAGAAAAATCTCAGTACCGATTAGCAGAAAGGCTCTAGTGAAGGAACAGCTCTGGTGAGTAGCTCATGTAGTCTTGGAGGAATCTTTAAGGGGCTTCCATTTATTTGATGTTTCAGACGTTGGCTGCAGTGAACTTGTTGAAGCATGCTCAGCCCTGGAATTGGTGCTACCATACAGGGTCATGAGGCTATTTAGTCCCCAGTTTCCATAGTTCCTTAGGGAACCTTTACTCTTAAGGATAGAGGTCCCTGATATAATCATTCATAAGACTTCCTAATCTGGAAAATGAGTAATGTCTCATTCCTACCTAGGGTTTACTATGTATAAGTGTCTTTAATATGCCTTTAAGTCTTACCTGTTTACATCCCTTTCTGTCAGTACAGCCCAGTAATTTTCCTGCTCCTGGAATGCCCTCTTCTATGTTACCTATTGTTCTGTCTTTTGAGATCCCCACCTTGGGCCAAAGCCAAGGGATCTATGTGCCTTCTAGGGTTTTCTCCACATCTACAGCACCTCTACTGAAATATATGAATAAAAACAGCCCAACAAAGCTTAGTCTTTCTGAACTAGGGAGTTCACTGATTGATCAGTAAATGGTTAGAATAAATGGGGAAATGGTTTGGGGCATGGAGGAAGGCAAAGGGAACCGAAAATCCTTGGGTACTTTCCCTCTCTAGTTCAGGTCTTCTGTGATCTTTTCAGTGAATTCAGCTTTGTAAGGTGTTTGTCCCACTCCAGCCAACCCTATTATCCCCCCAAGAAACAGTGAACACTTGATGATTGCACTGCCCTTTATTCCTAGGATGGAAGGTGTCCGGAATCACATCCCAGGCCCCTGATTCCCATGTGTCAAGGCTTCCAGCCCCTCAAAGCGTTGGAATAAGCATGTTCAGGGAGGCTCACTGGGCCAGGTGGCCAACATCCCTTTCAAGGGGATACACCATAAAGATGACATTGTCCCAGGGAGGGAGGGCAGGGTGACCTGGTCTGACCACCTCAAAGCCCATGTAGCTGAAGGCCCGCAGCAGGGCACCTGTGGAAGAATAGAACAAATGATCAGAACATGCTTTAAAACTCAATACACATATGTCCCCAGATTTGATTTCTTCCACTAGGGAGTGGCCCTGGGAAGCAGTGTAATGCAGGCACATAGGATGTGCTGTAGTCAAACAGACCTAAGCTCTAACCCTGGCTTTAACACTTGTAGCCCCTCAGAACTTCAGTTTTCCATTTATAAAATTTTCCATTTACAAATCATAGAAGCTTCCTTCCTCACAGAATTTAAGATTAAATGAGATGTTCATGAAGTGCTTACCACTAGAGATTAGTGAAGTCTATATCCTAATACAATGATGGCATAGTAAGCTCTGAAATAGTATCTATTACTTATGAATGGTTATTCATCCCTTGTATCTAGGAGAGTTTGAACTCCTTGAGGCAAGAGGCTATAGTTTCTGTAACATATGCTCCAGGCATCTGCTTAAATATGTTCCCGTTCCCTTTGCCTTATGTCTGACCCTTTCACATTGTAGGTGCTCAGTATATTTGACATCCATTTTGTCCTGCTGACCACATCCCTTGAATGGATTCTTTGTAATTTCAACAGTGCTCCTTTAGTCTGGCCTCTAACACCCCCTGCAGGGGCTTCTTGAGAGTTCAATTGTAACTTAATGGAAAAGAATGCTAGACACTTTAACTTCCTTTGTGGTGGGTGGGAAGAAAAGAATCCCTGAAATGCCCAAGGGTGCATATTTAAAGATGAGCGGAAGAAGAGGGTCTCCTATAAAGGAATAGGAGTGATCCAGCTGCCTCAGCTCGAAGAGCAAGGAATAACAGCAGATTCCCCACCTCTGTCGCTCCGATCATTCTGGAAGTTCACAAACACTGAGTCCACATTTGTCTTCTCTTCCACGAACTCCAGCGTTGCAGTCAAACTAAGAGCCACAGAAAAACAGTTAAGGAAATGTTTGGCCAACTCAGAATCCAGAAAGACACCTACCTGGAGCAGAAAAAAATCTTATTGGTCATTTTCTACCCTCCACCCACCCAAGCTGGGAATGAAAGTTGCTAAACTAGTTTTGGGAGATTTTTCTCTGAAGCCAAGAGATTGCACACCACTGATGTAAGCCACAGTAGGGATCTGAGGAGAAAGGACTACTGAGATGAGCAGCTAGAAAGCACTTCCCATTATTCAGCCATTTCTGGATCTGAGTTCAACTTCCCATGGACTCTTATCCCTTGAACCCCGGATCCTGGCTCAGTTCACAGGCTTATCTGCATGCCCAGTGAATGAATTTCTTATATCCAGCTCCAGAATCAGCCCTATGTACTGTGACACAATAAGATGGGTGAAATCCCCTATCCTTCCCTCCCCATTCTCCCATCCAGGGTCAGTCACCTTTCTCGGTTGCCTTGGTCCAGGGCCCGATATGGGATATCCAGGAAGAGTCGATGGTCACAGAGAAGGCCGTGCCAATGAGCAGAGGTCTGGGAAGTGAGGCGGAAGTGAAAGTCTAACTGTACTGGGTCCTGGTGGAGCAGGGGGTCAGTAGCTAGCACCGTCAAGTTTCCAGCCTGGAAAAGGAGTAAAAATGCTCATCTAGTCTTTAAATTAGACTTCAGGAAGATTTGGGTGTGTCCATTGAAGCAAAGTGGGCGTTGATGGTGGAAGCCTGGAAGAATTGGAGCCAGGATCTTAAAGATGCAGTAATATCCCTTAGTCCTAGGAACTAATAATCTATGCCTATTATAGAGTTCTCCTATATATCAAACAGTCCAGTTAAGGCAGTATTACTGCATGCTGACTTCATTCCAGGAGTACAGTAACCATTTAGGAACTTGGAAATGTTTACATCAGAGAGTTTAGGATTAAAACAAAGCTTTATAATGTGCTTCCTTTCTCACTAATAATTTCTACTTTTTTCATTATATGGGTTTTCTCTAAAGTCTTCTATTTAAAATGCCGTGGTTATAACCAGACTTGTTAACTGCAATATGATACGTGCGCAAGTTCTGGATCCCAGATCCTGCTTAGCATCTGAACGGCTTTAGGTCCCAGAAGTCCTATAGAGTTTGTTCTACCTTTGTCCCCACTCCCTCTTTTCCTACCGTGATTTTCACTACCACCTGTATGACCTTGATTTACAGCCTGTGGGCCAGAATCCTTGTCCATATAACAAATAGCTTTTACACATGCATTCCAAGGTCCCATCTACCTCTGTCTATAATTCATCTTTCAACTTGCTGATGTCCCTTTGCCAGGTATCATTACAGCAAGCAAAAGGCTGCCCTGTCACAGCACCAGTTCAGTCCACTTACCGAATACAGTTCTTTAAGCTGGTTGTGGTTACTCTGCTCGGTGCTTTTGCCCACCTGGAGGCCTACTGGGGACTCAGGAGCACTGGAGGCAGGAACGGGGCTGGAGTGTCAGGTCCTCCTCTTCCTTATAAGTGATGCTGGTTGGGAAAGAGACCCAAAATAGTTTATGTTGGAATCGAGGTGGGAAGACATAACTTCTAGATACACAGGACCAGGCTCTGGTATGATCTTGTGTATTTTCTGTTGTCCAGCCTGTTTCCATGTTCCTGGGCCAGCCAGATGGAAAAATTGTAAAGGTTTCATGCCAGCTTTCCACCCCCTATTCCGCTGTTATTTCTTGCCATTTGGGAAATTCTTTCAAATTCTTTTACTTTTTCCTTACATTTTATATAATCAACTACAAATAGAGATGAACACAAGTACCTTTTATAACAACAAGGCAGCATCTTCTCCCGGAGGGTGATCCGGTACTTGTAACAGTAAAGGTAATAGGCGTATGGTGACCAGATTGGGTAGAGGTAGTTTCGTGTTTTTCCCCTCTTGATATAAGAAAGGGAGTAGACGGAGGGGCGCCACCTGTTACGAGGCAGTTTTTCAGTTCAGTGCCTCCCTGTGGCAAAGTGAGGTTCAGTGGTGAGTGGCAGAGATTTAGGCAACCTGGTGTCATTGTGACCTGGATGGCATTATGACATAGACAAAAGGGTCAGCCCTTATGTCACCTCAGGACTCCTGCTGCTCTCCTACCCTACCTTAATCTTTATCCAAGGCTCATATTCAACTAGTATGCACATTATGGCTGTATGAATAAAAAATAGAACTTGAAGACTTCTATGCTGGGTGGCAAACAGCCCTGCCTGAGCACTTGTGCCTACCCACCCTGCTCCTCTGGGGACACTCCCCTTCCCCTAAAATCCAGCAACTAAAGAGTTGGTATCTGACACTGCAGGAGTCTTCCAAGGCTCTGATCCAGTGGTGACCTGATTAGTTGGTTCCCAGCTCCTACCATCTGAGTATTTTTATTACCATTCCTATCCTTAATAACCCAGGGTTGCTACAGATTGTTGAACCCTTGTAGGATGAGAATTCCAAACTAAATGCCTTCAGGGACCTAGACAGCCTATGGAAATTAGTGGAATTGCAATGTGAGGCTGTAGCAAAATGGGAAAGCTCACACCTTATCTCAAAGAAGTCCATACAATGTAATTCCATCCAGTTCCATGCAGGAATGCAGAATTTATGGTGCTGTATCGTACGATTTTTCAACAGAAACTGGAAAGACAGTTTTGTAGTGAATCTCTCCAACTTTAAAAAATATCGACTACTAGAAAAATTGTTGATTTGGTTCTGGGGCTGCCAGTTTGAGACATCTGCATATTTTTCCATTCAAATATTTATCGAAGGTCTATGAGCCACACTATTCTAGGTGCTTGAGATACATCAATGAACAAAACAAATCCGCCCTATGGGACAAATCTTCTAAAAGAGGACAAACCTAGAAAATAAACATAGTAAATTATTTAGTATGTTAGAAGGTAACTGCTTTGGGGTGGGGTGGGTGGAATAGAGCAAGATAAAGGAAGATCAGGAGTGTGAAGGGGATGGGTAGGGTTACAGTAACAAATAGGATGATCTCTCACTGAAAAAAAAGTGGCATTTAATTAAACACTTGGAGGGTGCGGAGTTGTTAAGCCAACGCCTGAACTGAGGCTAACGGCATCCAATGCAAAAACAGCTAATGGAGAAGTCCTGAGCATGAAATGTGCCTGGTATTTTCAAGAAACAAGGAGGCCACTGTGAGTGAAGCAGTGTAAACTATAGAGAAGGAGCTAATGGGGTCAGATTGCATATGGCCTTGTAGACCTTTTTGATGGCCTTTTTCTTTTACCCTGAGTAAAGGAAGTTATTACAAAGTTTTGGGTGGCAGAATGACATCTGACTGAGGCTTTAAAAACGTCATTCTGGCTGCTATAAATAAGTGATTGATAGAGAATGATAAACTGTAGAGAGTTAAGGGTGATCTTTTAGGGGACTATTGCAGTAATCCAGGAGAAAGTGGTTCCAGAGCATTGGTGGTGGTGACAAGTGGTTGGATTCTGGAAATACACTTGCTCCTTGACTTACAATAGGGTTATGGCCTGATAAACCCATCGTATGTTGAAAGTATAAGTTGAAAATGCATATAATACACCTACCAAACTGTTAAATGTGCACTCTGAATGAAAAGACCCCCTCTGAACAGGCTTTGTGTAAGAAATATTGCTGTTTATTCACTGAGGTGTAGGCGGGCTGAGTCTGAAAAGAGAGCACAGGGCAGTGGGATGAGTTGGTTTTATAGGTTTGAGGTAGGCAGTAGAAAGTTATAAAAGTTACAGTTCAGGGCAGTTGTCACAAGCTGGGAGGGGGTTGTAGGGTCTGGAGTCACGAGGTTGACCAAGGTCGGTTATAAAATCCCATTGCCTTATCAGTTGAGGCGGGTATAAGGAACAATAGAAGAATGTCTTGGAGTTAATTAGGCACCACAGGGGTTGATCATTTCTTCTCCTTTTGTGGTTTTCCAGTTACTTCAGACTTTCTCGTTCCAGGAACTCATCTGGAGTGCATGTGCAGTTCACAGAGGTTACCATGCTGTCCATGGCACAGTCGGCCTAAAAGACCTTACACAAACACCGTAGCTTAGCCTAGTCAACCTTAAACATGCTCAGACAACTTAGCCGACAGTGGGTAAAATCATCTAACACAAAGCCTATTTTATAATAAAGTATTGAGTATTTCATGTCACTTATTGATGTCCTACTAAATGTACATGACTTTCACGCCATCACAAACTCAAAAACTGTAAATCCTAGTCAGGGACTATCTGTAATTTAAAGGTAGATAGAACCCACAAGATTTCCTGATGGAGTATGAGAGAAAAAGAGTTAAGGTCAGTCCAAGAATGGAAACAATGGAGTTTTATCCGCTGAGAAGAGAAAGGCTGCAGATACGGCAATTTTGGGGGAGGGGGCATAAATGAGTTTAGTTTGGGACATGTTAACTTTGAGGTGTCCTTTAGACAGAGGAAAATGATAAGCAGTTGAATACTTGAGTTTGGGAGATGTCTAGGATGGAACTAGAAATTCGGGAGTCATTGGCGTATAAATGGTATTGTAACCACGAGACTGGATGAGATCAACAGTGAATATGTACTGAGAAGAGTAAGGGTCCAAAAACGGAGTCCTGGCTTGGGGGGCGGCGCATTCTAAGAAGCGGGGAAAAAAGGAGAAATCGGCAAAGGACACTGAAGAAGACCGGTGTCGTGGAGGCCAAGTAAAGAGTATTTAGGAGGAAGGAGGCCTGGTCAGGATGTTTAAGGCCAGTCTTTCCATATTGCCTGCCAAACGGACCGCCTTTCATCCAGTTTTTATGGTCTTCTGTCCATTACTGAGACCCTTCCCAGAGGGTACTGTCGGGGCCCTACCATAGTTGCGTTTTTTTTATGGCTTACATAGCTTGTGATTTCGAATTCTCCTTTTTTAGCTTAAATATTGCTGTGTAATGATTAAGGGCTAGGCTCTTCCCGGAGCTGGCAGTTTTCCAAGGAATCCCATCCTTTACACTTTTAGGTAGATTTGAAGTAAAAAGTGAGAGCATCATTCTCCCATCAGTATCCTGTCATCACAGAACGTCAGAATTAAGTTACCTCAGACAGCAGCTAGAGCTAAAGCAAAGCCCACACTTTAAAGAGGAAAAGCGTCTTTTCTGGCGTCAGTCCACCAACACTCATTCCATTATCAGTCAGTAATTCTGGGCTCCTCCCCCACGGGGGCCAAAAAGAAAAAACAGGCAAGCCGCGGTGCCATCTGTCCGCGTCCACTCCCCACTCCCCATCCCCCGTCTCGGGCCAGACCAAAGCCGTGCCGGCGCGCCGCAGGCAGCCCTGGCGGGGCCTTTCCTACCTCCTAACGCTGGGCCCCTCCCTCACGTTGCCTCTGTGCCTGCGAACATGGCGGCGCCCATTGTCACGGCCCCGGGCAGAGCTCTGCTGCGGGCGGGCGCGGAGCGGCTGCTGCGGGGAGGCCTCCGGGAGTTACTGCGGCCGCGACATGAAGGGAACACCCCTGGCCTGGAGCGCGACTTCAGCCTCTCTCAAAATCGGGTAAATGAGGGGCGACTTCAGCTTCTCTCAAAATGAGGGCTGTCTGCAGTAGGGGGTAGATACAATCGAGTATTGTTTTGGGGGGTGCATCGGGACCCGGAGGTCCCGACGTGGGGGTGGCGGGCTTTCCTTGGGCTGGCGGCAGTGGTGGAGGGAGAGGGTGTTCCTTGTGGCGACTAGTACACCGACGCTTTCCTGGCCACCAGGACACGGTCGTCGTGGAGCGCTGGTGGAAGGTACCGCTGGCCGGGGAGGGCCGGAAGCCGCGCCTGCACCGGCGACACCGCGTCTATAAGCTGGTGGAGGACACGAAGCATCGGCCCAAAGAAAACCTGGAGCTCATCCTCACGCAGTCCGTGGAGAGTAAGGCCCGGGCCGAGGCGCCTCCTCTCAGGCTGGTCGGGTTTGGCATCAGCTTTTTCCTGCCCATTCCCCTCAACTATTTGCCTTGGTTTTTCTTTGTGGAAATAATCAGCTCTATATGTGAGAAGAGGAAGCCATAAAAACTGTGATTGTGACGTTGGCCTCCAGCATTGAAAATTAAAACATAAAGGCAGCAACCTCATTAAGTGTGTGGGGAGAGGGGCCTGACAATTTGTGCCACCGTTACTGAAATCCTCTCATGGGACAACTCCTCCCTCTATACAGGGGATCTTAAATTTATACATCAAGTCGTAAATAAACCGGTTAATAGTGTCTTAAATCTTGTTCCTAGTGAATATGAATTAGCATTTCTTTTAGGAAAAATAAGCACTGTGAGAAAGCAAGAGGTGCTTTTCTCTTTGATCATCTTTTCTTTAGGGACTCCTAGATAGTTCTAATCCCCCGTCTCTGTTCTGACAGATATTGGAGTCCGGGGTGACCTGGTCTCAGTGAAGAAATCTTTTGGCCGGAATCGACTCCTTTCTCAGGGACTGGCTGTATATGCATCTCCTGAAAACAAGAAGCTGTTTGAAGAGGAGAAATTGGTGAGCTTAAAGGAAGGACAGAGAGACTTGGAGAAATAAAACTTCTTTTCGCTCGCAGCTTCCTTCCCTTTGATATTTACCTTGAAAATGAAATAGGAATTAGAAGAACAGGAATCCAGAAGCCCAGCCAATGCCCAGCATAGGAATAGTTTGATAGTATTTAACATGAGCTCATTTTTCTTTTACTGCTTTTCATCTTTAACTTTCTTTTCTAGCTGAGACAAGAAGGAAAATTAGAGAAGATCCAGACCAAGGCAGGTGAGGCGGTGAGTAGAAATGTAAAAAGTATTTATTGGTCACTTTCAAGACTTACCAACCTCACCCTGGGAGTCTCCCTGATTCCCTTGAGGCCTCCTGATTGCAGACACGAGAAAGAGGAAGTGCTGTGGCTGCCCCGTAAAACCGGGTATGGAAACCTCTTGGGAGATCCCTGATGCATTGGGTGAAGTGCCCTAGAGTACCGAGGGAGGTCCCAATCTGGGCATCAGGGAACCCACAGCATAGTCTGAGATAAGGGTTCTATCTTCAAAGATATTTACATACAAGTTGGAGAGAACACAGACACATGAAAAGATAGTAAGTACAGGTGCCCACCACCACGCCCGCCTAAATTTTGTACTTTTGGTAGAGAGGGGGTTTTGCCATTTGGTTGAAGCGATCCACTGACCTTGGCCTCCCAAAGTGCTGGGATTGCAGGCATGAGCCACCATGCTCTGCTCGCATACCTTGTGACTCTTGCTGACATATTTCCTCTTCTTTGACTCCAACTCATAATTCCTTTCAGACAGTGAAATTTCTAAAAAGCTGTCACCTGGAGGTAGGGATGAAGAACAATGTCAAATGGGAGCTGAACCCTGAAATTGTTGCCCGCCACTTCTTCAAGAATGTGAGTGTCCCCAAAAACCACTCTACCCCTGAGGTAGAAGCTACCTCTGGGAAGGAGGCCCAGGATTGATCCCTTTGTTAGGAAATGGTGTGATCATCCAGCTGTGGTTAGGGGAAGTATTCTTGGTTAATTTGCAGGAGTATGGGAGGGAAAATGGTTAAGGACTAAGGGTTTCACATAGAATTTGAAGACTGGTAGGAGAAGGTGGTGGTTTCCATTTATTTCCTGCCTACCTAGGGAAATGCTGGGGATTTGTTACTCACTGGAGGATTGTTACTTTTGTGGATGAAGTGGTTTTGGCTTCAAGGCCTGTTTCTCTTTGTAAATCCACCTCCCTAAGAGATCAGAACTGAATTTCGTCTATGAAGGTCTATGCCCTCCTCTCCCATGGAATCAGCCAGAGTAGGCACCCCAGTTTTATTCACCCCAGTACAGGAAATTCTGTAACCCTCTTGATGAGTTTACCTAGAGTGGCAGCCAGGAAGAGAGAGTCCATTTGAACTGAGTTGTTGTTGTTTGCAGCTTGGTGTTGTGGTCGCCCCACATACATTAAAGTTACCAGAAGAGCCTATCACACGGTGGGGCGAGTACTGGTGTGAGGTGACGGTGAGTGTTTT
>NW_016107503.1:4395064-4397450 GCF_001604975.1 Cebus imitator
AGCTGGGATTACAGGCATGCGCCACCATGTCCAGCTAATTTTTTGTATTTTTAGTAGAGACGGGGTTTCACCGTGTTGACCAGGATGGTCTCGATCTCTCGACCTCGTGATCCACCCACCTCTGCCTCCCAAAGTGCTGGGATTACAGGCTTGAGCCACCGCGCCCGGCCCGAAAAATAAGATATCTTAATTTCCTAGATCAAGATTAAGATGTGAAGCTAGTCATAAGGTAACTCTGGAATGGATGTCTTGATGGGAGATAAGGAAAGTAGACAATTTTCTGTAAGTTCAGAGTTTCATTAGTAGCAAAAAGAACATCCGTTTACAGGTGGATGATGCCAGGGTCACTCAAATACAATGTGAGGTCATGCACTTTCGGGCGGTAACAGTGGGATCACTGACTCCTTTGCTATCTGTACCAGATGTTGGTTTCTATCCTATTTGAGCTCACCTACCACTCTGAGTCAGTTAATCACTTTCGTCCCGTCTCTGTTAATGAGACGTCTGTCATCAGTAGTTGTACTGACAACCGTAGCCAACTTCATCCTTGACGGAGCTCTATAACTCAAGTCTGGCACTGGCACTATCTGACATTTAGCATTTCTTCCCCTCCTCCCCTTTTTTTTTTGGAATGGGAAAATAACATTATTTCTTTTTTTTTTTTTTTTTTTCTCTCTTTTTTTTTTTTTTTTTTTTTTTTTTTTTTTTTTTTTTTTTTTTTTTTTTTTTTTTTTTTTTTTTTTTTTTTTTTTTCTCTTTTGCTCTATCCACCGAGGACACAGCAACATTATTTCACATTAGGGAGGAGGCAGGCATCCAGGCTCAGAACAGGAATTGCTTCTTGGTGGCTTTGGGGACCTTGAGCATGTTGAAGTGTACCATCTTGCTCATGCTGGTGCTTACCCAACCATGATTGTGCTGATCTGGACGTCCCTGAAGCAAGGGTGCATGAACATGCTCTTGGGGTGCTTCTTGAAGAAACTGTACTTACAGACAGAATGGAAATAGTCTTGGTGGATGACATTGATCTTTTGAATCTTTATCTTGGTCACCATGCCAGACAGGATCCACCCTCAGATGGACACATCACCAATGAAGGGGCAATCAGTGTAAATATAGGTACCCTCAATGGCCTATTGGGGCATCTTGAAGCCCAAACTGATCTCTTTTTTTTCGAGACGGAATTTTACTCTTGTTGCCCAGGCTGGAGTGCAGTGGCACGATCTAGGCTCACTACAGCCTCTGTCTCCCAGCCTCCACCAGGAGTTCTCCACCATAGAACTCCTAACTTACCTTTTTCCCTGGTGTGAGTCCATCCTGGGCTGCTGTTCTTTTGAGCAGTGGTCGTTTATCTCCGTCTGCCTTCTCTTCCACCTAAGTGCGTGTTGCCACCCGATGGAAGATTCGATGGACATGGACATGAGCCCCCTGAGGCCCCAGAACTATCTTTTCGGTTGTGAACTAAAGGCCGACAAAGATTATCACTTTAAGGTGGATAATGATGAAAATGAGCACCAGTTATCTTTAAGAACGGTCAGTTTAGGAGCTGGTGCAAAGGATGAGTTGCACATTGTTGAAGCAGAGGCAATGAATTACGAAGGCAGTCCAATTAAAGTAACACTGGCAACTTTGAAAATGTCTGTACAGCCAACGGTTTCCCTTGGGGCTTTGAAATAACACCACCAGTGGTCTTACGATTGAAGTGTGGTTCAGGGCCAGTGTATGCTAGCGGACAGCACTTAGTAGCTGTGGAGGAAGATGCAGAGTCAGAAGATGAGGAGGAGGATGTGAAACTCTTAAGCTGATGAAGATGATGATGATTTTGATGAGGAAACTGAAGAAAAAGTGCCAGTGAAGAAATCTATACACGATACTCCAGCCAAAAATGCACATAAGTCAAATCAGAATGGAAAAGACTCAAAACCATCATCAACACCAAGATCAAAAGGACAAGAATCCTTCAAAAAACAGGAAAAAACTCCTAAAACACCAAAAGGACCTAGTTCTATAGAAGACATTAAAGCAAAAATGCAAGCAAGTATAGAAAAAGATGGTTCTCTTCCCAAAGTGGAAGCCAAGTTCATCAGTTATGTGAAGAATTGCTTCTGGATGACTGACCAGGAGGCTATTCATGGTCTCTGGCAGTGGAGGAAGTCTCTTTAAGAAAATAGTTTAAACAATTTGTTAAAAATTTTCCATCTTGGCCGGGCGCGGTGGCTCACGCCTATAATCCCAGCACTTTGGGAGGCCGAGGCGGGTGGATCACGAGGTCGAGAGATCGAGACCATCCTGGTCAACATGGTGAAACCCCGTCTCTACTAAAAATACAAACCATTAGCTGGACATGGTGGCGCGTGCCTGTAATCCCAGCTACTCAGGAGGCTGA
>NW_016107503.1:4397470-4412141 GCF_001604975.1 Cebus imitator
AAAAAAAAAAAAAAAAAAAAAAAAAAAAAAAAAAAAAAAAAAAAAAAAAAAAAAAAAAAAAAAAAAAAAAATTCTATCTTATTTCATTTCTGTGACAGTTGATATCTGGCTGTCCTTTTTTTTAATGCAGAGTGAGAATTTTCCCTACCGTGTTTGATAAATGTTGTCAAGATACCATTGCCAAGAATGTGTTGTCCAAAATGCCTGTAGTTTTTAAAGATGGAACTCCACCCTTTGCTTGGTTTTAAGTATGTATGGAATGTTATGACAGGGCATAGAACTGGTGGTCAGACATGGAAATGGTGGGGAGACAAAAGTATACATGTGAAATAAAACTCAGTATTTTAATAAAGTAAAAAAGAAAGAAAGAAAAAAAAAAAACTCCTAACTTAGGTGATCCACCCACCTTGGACTCCCAAAGTGCTAGGACTACAGGCGAGAGCCACCGCGCCTGGCCCCAGACTGATCTTGTACGTAAGTCCTATAGGAACTTCTCATTGCCAGTGTCTCCCAGCAGGATCCTCTTGTGAAAGATGGTCGGCTGCTTTTGGTAGGCACAGTCAGTCCTGGATTTAAGAGAATGACTTCTTTAAAGGTTTGAGCCTCCATTAACTTGCAGAGACCCCAGCATTTAGGAAGCACTAATCTAAATTGGGGCAGATGCATACACTTTTGCACCCCACTTATCCCTAGTGAGTTGGGGACACCCAGAATTAACCCCCAAACTGAAGCACAGAGTTCTGCCGTCCTGGACATGCCCTTGAGGTCTGGGGAGGACCTGAAGCCTTGGCATGAGCCCCAAGCCCACTGAAATTTGCCATTTCAATGATTCCCATTCCTACTGTCCTTGAAATGATAGGCTCATTAAACACCATCTCTCAACATGACCAACATGAAGCTCTCTGAAATTGAGCAACAAGCACACATTTCACACAGCTACCTTAAAAAACATTTAAATACCTGCCATAGGTTGAGTTCTTGGCAAAAACGCCAAGTTGGAGATTCACGTGCAGAAAGTTTATTGCAAGGAATTATCTGCGTCAACACCTGTTGGGGAGTAAAGGCAGTAAAAGGGTAGAGGAAGACAAACGCCTCAGTCAATCAGGAGCTCAAAGTAGGATGGCAGCAGGATGCCCCAGTAGGGCAAGTGGGCTGGACCTATGTCTCCCCACCTGACCAGAAAAGGAGTATAAGTTTGGGTGAGTGGCTGACTTCAGCCAAAGGCAGTCCCCGGATGGGGCGTGGGTGACACCTGTGCTGTCAGCATTCTCAGCAGCTTCAATCCTGAAGGGGAAAATATGGGCCACATACCACAGTCAACATGACAGTCCCCCCCCTTGCACTGCTCAGATTGACTGGCTTCATTAGTTCTGGGATGGTTTCTTCAGGATTCTGATGGATCTCTTTCTGGGGAAACTTAAAAGAGGAAGGTT
Source organism: Cebus imitator (assembly GCF_001604975.1). Lineage (NCBI taxonomy): Eukaryota > Metazoa > Chordata > Mammalia > Primates > Cebidae > Cebus > Cebus imitator. Next base: position 4,398,904 of record NW_016107503.1, read on the forward strand.
TGGGACAGACCACAGCCTCTGCCGCTGTGGCTTGAGTTTGCAACTGACACTCACCTCCCTCCTCTACTTCCCCATTGTTGATCTTTCCCCAACCCCCTCAGACTTGTACTTCTGGTTCATGTGGGTTACCAGATGACATACCTGGCCATCATGCCCTTCTCAGGCCATGACTGCACTTGTTCATTTACCATCAAAATTGGGTAAGGAGAGGCCGGGTGTGGTGGCTCACGCCTGTAATCCTACGCCTTTGGGAGGCCAAGGTGGGTGGATCACCTGAGGTCAGGAGTTCAAGACCAGCCTGGCCATCATGGTGAAACCACATCTTATAAAATATATATATGTGTGTGTGTGTGTGTGTGTGTGTGTGTGTGTGTGTGTGTGTGTATAAAGGAGAGAAAAAAAGAAAAATAAATAAAATTGGGTAAGGAGAGGCTCCTCCAGGCACAGCCTGTGGGTGGCCCTACTCTGCAAGGAGCGGTCAAAAAAAAAAAACTGGGTAAGGAAAACCATACTGAAATGGATGATCTGGGTGTCAAGTATATTCCTCCCTGTTCCCACTGAGTAGTAGTAGTTCTGCCTCCTGACAGCGACTCCTTTCCTTGCCTTCTTGTCTCTTGGTAGTGATTTGAAGTAATCTAGTGCCTGCCATAGCTTTAAAGTTTAGTGAGACTCAGTGTGTCCACTGGTGCAAAACATTCCCATTCTGGGGACCAGGACTTCTAAACCCTTAGAGTCCAGAGTTGAGATAGAAGGCACAGATTCCCCTGTCGCGTCACTGGGAGCGATGACAATGGCAGGCTGCTTCTACAGCCGCCCCTTGTTCCCCTGAGCCACTATTTTCCTTAAGGATACACTACTTGATGGCTGTTGATATCAGATATGTACTGCATCATGGAGGATGATGCCTCCTCCTTACAGGGTATCATCTCCAATCTGGTGCCACTGGACTTCTAAAAACTTCACTGATCCTTTAGCAAGCACTCTACCAGGGAGCAGCTGCTGCATATTATGGTATGTGATTAAAGCAGATTCCATCATTGTGTACCCAGTGTTGTACCTTCTTGCTATCAAGTGGGTCTCTTGGTTTGATGCAACGTTATACAAGATTTCAGGCAAATGGATCGAAATTTTGTAAACCTTTGGATGGTGTTGCTGACTGAGGCTGTGCAGGCAGGAGAGGCAAACCAGTTCCAATAATATACATCAATGCCCCCTCAAGATAGAACACTTCCCCTTCCAAGGTAGCAGGGACACAGTGGAATCAACTTACCACCAAGTGGCTGGATGGTTTCCTTGAGGAATGGTGATATCAGGCTGCGTGTTGGTTATCTGTTGCTGGCAAGCTGGACATTCACTGATGCAGTAGTTAGATCAGACTTGATGAGTCCATGATGTTGAACCCGATGAATTACCTCCACCGTGGTCCCTCCATCCATATGATCACTTTGCCAGCATTGGGGTGCCAACAAAGCCTGGTTAACATTATTTGGCTAAATCATTCCATCTGCTTGGTTGGTGCCTTTCCTGTGGTGGATGTTATCTGAGGTACAAAAATCATCATGCTCTATACCCATTCTCAGGTACATTATGTGCCTTTTTTCCAGACTTCCTTGTGTTTGATCTTCCAGGCTCCTAACCAACTCGCTAATTCATTAACCATTGCCCATGAGTCTTATATATACTTCCTTCTGGCAGGTGCACAGATCATCTCTAAGTGGGGCCATAGCGCAGCCACAGTGTACTTCCAGCTTACTTTCACCAACTGAGACAGCCCGTACGTTCACCACACTCAACCTTTTTCCTCTTCTGTCATCAGGTCATGAGGGATCTCTGATCCATGTGGCTACAGATGTAAATTGAGAAGGAAGCACCAGTGCAACAGTGGTGGGTGACAGGGATCTGGGCACCTGCTTATGTAGCTCACTTTTGCCTTGCAGCCCTGCTTGTGCCCAATTCTATATATGCCACTTTGATTTTATGAAGGATGACTGGTAGACCCACCCAGCCTTATGACTTGTGGGTTTGACAGAAGCCAGGTTATCATACATCACTTAATGTCCCAGAGCCAAGCACACTGTCCCAACTCGGACTCAGGAGCATTCCAGGAGCTATCTTTTGAAAGGTGTGTAATGCTCTGTTTCAGATGGCACGGCATTGCTCCAGCACTATAGGGGGCTGTGTGTGACTTCCTATTGGGATTTGTCACGAACAGTATATGATCTTTTCTCACCATTGAAATCTCAAATATAATACGCTGTCTTGTGGGCCAAGCAGCAGGGCCGTTGGTACCACAGTCCTGACCTGCTGCAGAGCTTTTTCCTACTCTGGGATCCACTCAAAGTTGGCAGCCTTTTGTGTCACCTGATATTTTGGTCCGAGCAATATTCCCAAGTATGGAATATGTTAGCAATAGACCTCAAGACCTTTGCAAGGCATCGTGCTTTTTAGTGGTGAGAAACGTGAGATGCAAAATTTCTCCTTATCGTCTTGGGAGGAAACGTCCTGGTACACTCCACACCACTGGACTTCTAAAAACTTCGCTGCTCTGGCAAGATCCTGAATATTTGTGGGGTTCTGGCACTACCATTTGAAGATCTATCCTGCTGAGGCCTCTGATACGGGATCCTTTCAGGTTCATCCTGTACAATTACTATGATCTCATCAGTGCAGTCATGGGATGCCCTATGGAATGTTCAAATGGTCCAGGTCCCTTCGGACTGTATTATGACAGAGGCAGGAGAGTTGACATGGTCCAGATGTAAAACTGTACATGTATATTATTGCACATCTCAGTAGTGAAGGCAAACTTTTATGATCTTCCTTTTTTTTTTTTTTTTTTTTTTTTTTTTTTTTTTTTTTTTGAGACGGAGTTTCGCTCTTGTTACCCAGGCTGGAGTGCAATGGCGCGATCTCGGCTCACCGCAACCTCCGCCTCCCGGGTTCAGGCAATTCTCCTGCCTCAGCCTCCTGAGTCGCTGGGATTACAGGCACGCGCCACCATGCCCAGCTAATTTTTTGTATTTTTAGTAGAGACGGGGTTTCACCATGTTGACCAGGATGGTCTCGATCTCTTGACCTTGTGATCCACCCGCCTCGGCCTCCCACAGTGCTGAGATTACAGGCTTGAGCCACCACGCCCGGCCTATGATCTTCCTTTTTACAGGGATGAAAAAGGATGCACTGTCCAAATCAATACATAACCATGTAGCCTGCGTTAATCTTTTTTAGCAAAGATACCACATTTGGAACAGCAGATAGAATTACCACCGTGTGTTGATTGGGAGTACAGTAATCCATATTCATTCTCCAGGATCTGTCTGATTCTAGCAGGGGCCAGACTGGTGAATTAAATGGCAATATGATGGGCACCACCCCTGCATCCTTTAGGTCTTCAAGAGGGGCACTAATGGAGTAATTTTTATTTATTATATTGGTCTGGAATGGTGGAGGCAGTTGCAGGCACTTCATGTTGGCCTTCCTCACTATGATAGTTCCTACCTCACACACCAAAAAACCAACGTGGTGGTTCTGCCAACTGTCAAATATGTCTATTCCAACTTTCCATTAAGGACTCGTGACATAACCAGCAGGTGAGTCTGTAAACCTAGTAGACCTACTGAGAGCGAGACCCGGGCAGGAATACATTTATTACCTACCCTCCACACCCTGCCACTCTAACACAAGTGTTGACTGCGGTCCATAATGGAGCTTAAGATCCTAGGGTGTCAGTGTCAATGGACTCTATCCAACAGTGCTTGAAATGTTTGGATAGTCCACTTTCTCTCATGTGTGATATGAAAATAAAAGGTCATAGGTCCCTGTGGGTTAGGATTGGGAAAACCACCTTATATACTTGTCATGGTGTCTCAGGGTCCTTTCTGCTAGAGACGTAGCCTCTTTAATAAATCGTTTCCAGGTCAGGTATGGTGGCTCACACCTGGGAGGCCGAAGCGGGTGGATCACCTGAGGTCAGGAGTTCAAGACCAGCCTGACCAATATGCTGAAACCCGTCTTTACTAAAATTACAAAAATTAGCCAGGCGTGGTGGCATGCAACTATAGTCCCAGTTACTTGGGAGACTGAAGTAGGAGAATCGCTTGAACCTCGGAAGCAGAGGTTGCAGTGAGCTGAGATTGTGCCATTGCACTCCAGCCTGGGCAACAGAGACTCTGTCTCAAAAATCAAACAAAATAAAAATAAATAAATAGTTTCCAGCTGAAAAATTGGCCCAAGAAGACTTTCACTTCTTCCAAGAAGGAATTACAGCCACAGACATTGCCCTCCCACTATAAACAACTATGAAACCAGTTAAAATTATGAAAGAAATATTTCTAGACATTGGAAAGCAGGCAGTACAGAATTTTAACTTTGAAAAGGGAAACGAGATGAGCCACATGACTGCCTCGGCTTACTGCCTAGAGGCAGTCTCCTGTACTGTGCTGTAAGGAGCAGTGCAGAGAGGGGAGCCCCAATAGAGAGCCATCAGTCTCACTGAGTGGAGAAAACAGGGATTACAGTTGGTAGAGGATGAGTTGGCTAGAAATTAAGAGGGAAAATGCTGGAGACAAGGGAATGACACAGAGAGAGCTTTGGAGATCTGCAGAGAGGTCCCAGACCTCAAAACTTTGGCTGAATACTGATATGTACCTCACTGAGGTAAAATTCCACAAGGCAGGGGGTTAAAAACAACAGAAAATGACAGGCCAAACAATTCTTAGAGCTTCTACAACATTTGGAATCTTTTGTTTGTGTTCCTGACAGCCCATATGAATCGATCCTGTAATACACGGGATATCACAGATGAGACGTTAAAAGGATGCAGTAGTGGTTGCTGGAATAAAGGCTACTCTGGATCCACCATGCAAAGCCTGAAAGCAAGCACTGATGATCAAACTGATACCAAGCATGCCAAAACCAAGTCCAACGCTCATCAGAGAAATGCAACAAAACCTAGCACTGAACAAAATTAAGTTCCCAGTGTTTGACATTGAATTTCATATTGTCATACTGAATGTGGTGGCAGGTACCTGTAGTCCCAGCTACTCTGGAGGCTGAGGCAGGAGGATCGGTTGAGGCCAGGAGTTTGAGGCTGCAGTACACTATGATCACACCCAAGAAGAGCCACTGCACTTTAGCCAGGGCGACACAGTAAGACTCCGACTCTTAAAAAAGAAAGTATTATAAAAAGAGATAGGAAAACACTACCCAGAACCAAAAGAAACAGTCTCAGAAATGTCAGCAATGGCGAAATTAGTAGGCAGAACATTAAGAGGGATATGACTATGCTTCATTTTCTTTTTATTTATTTATTTACTTTTGAGACAGAGTTTTACCCTTGTTGCCCAGGCTGGAGGGCAGTGGCGTGATCTTGGCTCACTGTAACCTCTGCCTCCCGGATTCAAGTGATTCTCCTGCCTCAGTCTCCCCAATAGGCAGGATTACAGGCACCCACCACCACGACCAGCTAATTTTTTGATATTTTTAGTACAGATAGGGTTTCACCACACTGGCCAGGCTGGTCTCTAACTCCTGACCTCAGATGATCCTCCTGCTTCAGCCTCCCAAACTGCTGGAATTATAGGTATGAGCCACCAGGCCTGGCCTTCATGTTCTTAACAATAAAATACAGAAAATGAAAGTAGACCCTTATCTCATGCCATATATAAACATCAACTCAAAATAGGATAAAGATTTATATGTAAGACCTGAAACTGTAAAACTACCAGAAAAAAACATTGGGGGAAAGCTTCATGACACTGGTCTGGAAAGTGATTTAGATATGAGTCCAGAAGCACAGGCAACAAAATCTAAAGTAGACAAACAGAATTGCATTAAAATAAAAAGCTGTGTCCATTTGCCTTGATACCAGCGGCGACATGTCGGGGTATACTCCGGATGAGAAACTGCGGCAGCAGCAGCTGCGAGCGCTGAGAAGGCAATGGCTAAAGGACCAGGAGCTGAGCCCTCGGGAACCGGTGCTGCCCCCAGAGGCGAAGTGGCCTATGGACATATTCTGGGATAAGTTTTTGGCAAATAAGTCCCCTTGGAGGAACATGGTCTATAAGGTATACCGAAAGAGTATGTTTTTTTTTACTTGTGTACTTATACCTGCCTGGATTGTTCATTATTACGTGAAATATCATGTGGCTACAAAACCATATGCCATCGTTCACTCAAAGCCCAGAATATTCCCAGGTGATACAATTGTGGAGACTGGAGAAGTAATTCCACCAATGAAAGAATTTCCTGATCAACATCATTAAAGATTATATAAAAATTTAAAAGGCTTATGAGCCTAAGTTTGTTCCTACATTACCATATTTACCGAATTTTCTGGAAGAGTGACTTAATAAAGTTTAATCTCAGAAAAAAAAAATAAAAAATAAAAAATAAAAATAAAAAGCTGTACGGCAAAGCAAAAAATCAACAGAGTGAAGAGACAACCTACCCAGTGGGAGAAAATATGTACAAACCATACATCTGACCAGGGGTTAATATCCAAAATACATAAAGAGCTCTAACAACTCAGTAGCAAGGAAAGCAAACAACCTGATTTCTAAAATGGACAAAGGGCCGTGTGCAGTGACTCACGCCTGTAATCCCAGCACTTTGGGAGGCCAAGGCAGGCAGATCACTTGAGGTCAGGAGTATGAGACCAGCCTGGCCAACGTGGTGAAACTCCATCTCTACTAAAAACACAAAAATTAGCCGGGCACGGTGGTGTGCGCCTGTTCTCCCAGCTACTGGGGAGGCTGAGGCAGGAGAATCACTTGAATCCAGGAGGCCAAGTCAGGAGAAAAGGTTCAAAAAAGGAGTCTGTACTATTAATTTCACTAGGACGTCAGAAGAGACATAGGATTTTAGTTCTGAACTTATGAATATGTGAAACTAGGGGTGATGGAAATAAATATTTAGCCATTTTCCTAGTTGTCTTTTTATAAAGGTTAACAGTTTCATACTGAATTAAATTTAAAATGAACATATTTAACCTGTTTGTTAAATAATGTAAAGAAAAAATATTGCCGGGCGCGGTGGCTCATGCCTATAATCCCAGCACTTTGGGAGCCCGAGGCGGGTGGATCACGAGGTCGAGAGATCGAGACCATCCTGGTCAACAAGGTGAAACTCCATCTCTACTAAAAATACAAAAAAATTAGCCGGGCATGGTGGCACGTGCCTGTAATCCCAGCTACTCAGGAGGCTGAGGCAGGAGAATTGCCTGAACCCAGGAGGCGGAGGTTGCGGTGAGCCGAGACCGCGCCATTGCACTCCAGCCTGGGTAACAAGAGCGAAACTCCGTCTCAGAAAAAATAAATAAATAAAAAATAATAATAATAATGAGGAGAGAAATGGAAGATATTTTTAAAAGACCAAAATGGAACTTCTTGAGATGAAAAATACAATATCTGAAATGAAAAATACACTGGATGGAGCTTCTGCCTCTGGGAGGATGGGGTAGATGTACTTTCACCCCTCCCAGAACAACCATAAACCCTGAAAATTATTTATTGAACATAAGGAGACTTTGAAAGGTGGAGAAAAGAAAACAGACTGGGTAGAAACCTCAAGACCCAAGAAACAGCAAAGTGGTGAGTTTTCTGAGTTTTCTTTTTGCTTCATTTATTCCACACTTTGAGCTGAAGAAACCAGCAACCAGGAAATTTGGTGCCAACGGGCACAGACCAAAAAAGAAAAGCGCCAGCAAAGCCTGTTTCTGCCAGCCAGAGTCTGCACGACAGGAACTTTTAGCCACATGACTGGGTGCCTAGATTAAACTTTGTTCCGGGTGGTTGGTGAGGTGTTTCTGGGTGAGACTAGCTTTTGATCCATGGACTCAGTAAAGCAGATTACTCTCCCCAGTGTGGGTGGGCATCATCCAATCTGTTGCGGGTCTGAATGGAACAGAAACGCAAAGAAGGAACAAATGTCCCTGTTTTGCTTCCTGCCTACCCTACCTGAGCTGACCCATCAGTCTTCTCCTGCTCTTGGACCGGAATTTACACCACCACCTCCCTTGGTTCTCAGGCTTTCAGACTCAGACTAGCTTTATGCCACAGACTTTCCTGGGGCTCTTGTCTGCAGATGGCAGATCATGGGATTTCTCAGCTCCATAATCACATAAACCCATTTATACATATATTCCTTTGGTTCTATTTCTCTGGAGAACTCTATTGCAGTGGCCCTACCCCCGCCCATGCCAAAATTAAGTGGGAAACCTAGACTTCCACTCTCAAGTTTGTAACAGGCCACCCCAATACCCCTTCCAGAGTGCTGTCACACAAGGCCAAGTAGGGAACTGGGACTTGTCCCAGCCCTCCTCTCTATGTGCGTGGTGGCAATAAAGACTGTGGTGTCCACGGGGAACCTGGATATCCATCTGGCAGAAATGAGGCACCCCTCTGCCTTCCTGCTCGGGTGGTTCAGAGGAGGCCTGGTAGAGAGTCAGGACTTTCACCATCACCCACCGGTAATGTCACCTCCGCCACGGTATCAGTGGAGACCATGTGGGGCTGGAACACGCACCCCTATCCAGCAATAAAGAGGAGGTCTATGCCACTTGAGTGTCAACAGAGGTTCTGTGGGAAATCTAAAGTTCTGCCTTCACCTGGCAGCAATGAAATGACATCCCCTCTCATGCCAAAGTAGTGTCCAGAGAAAGTTAGTTAAAATGAAAGTTTTAAATTAAGATCCAAAGTCTTATAACATAATTCAAAAATGTCCAGATCTCAGACTGAATGAAAAAAGACAACAGATGTCAACACTGAGATGGCAGCTGTGTTAGAACCTCTGACCAATATTTAAAGCAGCTATGAGAGAAATGCTTCAAGAAGCAATTAGGAGCACACCTAAAAAAAGTGAAAAAATATAAAACTTCAGCAAAGAAACAGAAGACATAAGGAAAAACCAAATAGAAATATTAAAACTATAAAATACAATAACCAAATAGAAAAGCTCCGTGGACAGGCTCAATGGAAGAATAAAGAGAACAAAGGGAAGAATCAGCATACAGTAAGGCAAAACAATAGAAACAACTCAATCTGAACGACAGAGACACTAGAGTGAGAAAATGAACAGCGCCCCAGGTACCTGAGAGTCTGTAACAAGAGACCTAACATTCCTGTCACTGGAGTCCCAGAAGAAGGAACAAAAGAAGGCAGGGCTGAAAAAGTACACCACGAAATAATGACTGAGAACTTCCCAAGTTTGTCAACAGACATAAACATAGTGATTCAAAAAGATGAGGAAGGACTGGTAAAGTGGTTCACGCCGGTAATCCCAGCACTTTGGGAGGCAGAGGAAGGCAGAATACTTGAGCCCAGGAGTTTAAGACCAGCCCAGGAAACGTGGTAAAGCCCCATCTCTAAACACACACACAAAACACACACACACACACACACACACACACACACACACACACACAGTTAACCAAATATGGTGGCATACACCTGTGGTCCCAGCTGTTAGAGGATCACTCGAGCCCAGGAAGTCAAGGCTGCAGTGAGCTGTGATCACACCACTGCACTCCAGCCTGGGCAACAGAGTGAGACTCTGTCTCAGAAAAAAGAAAAAAAAAATGATGAGGAAACCTTAACCAAGATAAACCCAAATAATCTGTGCTAAGACACATTAAAATTAAACTTCTGAAATCAGACAAAGAAAAAAACTCTTGAAAATGTCACCATAATTAGGCCGGGTGCGGTGGCTCAAGCCTGTAATCCCAGCACTTTGGGAGGCCGAGGCGGGTGGATCACGAGGTCAAGAGATCGAGACCATCCTGGTCAACATGGTGAAACCCCGTCTCTACTTTTGTAAAAATACAAAAAATTAGCTGGGCATGGTGGCGTGTGCCTGTAATCCCAGCGACTCAGGAGGCTGGGGCAGGAGAATTGCCTGAACTCGGGAGGCGGAGGTTGCGGTGAGCCGAGATCGCGCCATTGCACTCCAGCCTGCGTAACAAGAGCGAAACTCCGTCTCAAAAAAAAGAAAAAGAAAATGTCACCATAAGGGAACAAACAATTCAATGACAATGCATTTCTCATCAGAAATCATGGAGGCCAGAAGGAATGGCTACAATATTTTTCAAAGGCTGAAGGAAAATAACAGTCAACTCAAAATTCTATACCCAGAAAGAAATAGAATTCTATACACAGAAAGAAATACCCTCCAGGAATGAAGAGGAAAGTAAGACACTACCAACAGTTTTCTTAGGAAAATGAAAAGAGTTTGTCAACAGTAGACCTACTCTAAAAGTGGCTCAATGATTCTCTAAATGGAAAGGAAACAATGAAAAAAGAAATCTTGGAACATTAGGAAGAAAAAACAGCCAAAAAAATATGGGTAAAAGCAATAGACTTTTCTTCTATTGAATTTTCTAAACTATGTTTGACAGTTGAAGCAAATATGACATTGTGTGATTTTATTCCAAAGGTATGTAGAGGGAATATTTTTAAAAATTACAAATTAGGCCAGGTGCAGTGGCTCACGCCTATAATCCTAGCACTCTGGGAGGCCAAGACGGGTGGATCACAAGGTCAAGAGATCGAGACCATCCTGGTTAACATGGTGAAACCCCGTCTCTACTAAAAATACAAAAATCAGCTGGGCATGGTGGCGCAGGCCTATAGTCCCAGCTACTTGGGAGGCTGAGGCAGGAGAATTGCTTGAACCCAGGAGGCGGAGGTCACAGTGAGCCGAGATCGTGCCATTGCACTCCAGCCTGGGTAACAAGAGCAAAACTTCATCTCAAAAAAAAAAATTATAAATTAGAGAGGGAACAGGGACAAAGAGAGGTAGGGTTTCCATACTTCACTCAGACTGGTAAAATAATGACAACAGTAGGCTATAATAAGTTATATGTACATATCTAGAACAATCAATAAGAAAGCTATACAAATATACTCAAAAACACTCTAGAAAGTGCTCACTTCAGCAGCACGTATATTAAAATTGGAATGATACAGAGATTAGCATGGCCTTTGTGCAAGGATGCCATGCAAATTTGTGAAGCACTCTCTATATTTTTTTTAAACGCCACAGATAAATCAAAATAGAATTCTAAAAAAATGTGCAAGTAATCTTCAGGAGGTAGGAAAAAGAAAACAAACAAAAATCAGAAAAAACAAACAACAAACAATGGCAGACTTAAGCCCTAACATACCAATAACTACATAAAGATTAGTAGAATGAATTTAAAAACATGACCCTAACCATGTACTGTCTACAGAAAACTTACTTTAAATATAATGATATAGGCAGGCTAACAGTAAAAGGATGGAGAAAGTTGTATCATACAGACATTAACCAAATTAGCCAGACTTATTGGCAGGCACCTGTAATCGAAGCTACTCAGGAGGCTAAGGCAGGAGAATCACTTGAACCTCGGAGGCAGAGGTTGCAGTGACCCGAGACTGTGCCTCTGCACTCCAGCCTGGGTGACAGAGCAAGACTCTGTCTAAATAAATAAATAAATAAATAAGTGGTGGCTCACACCTGTAATCCCAGCACTTTGGGAGGCCGAGGCAGGCAGATCACTTGAGGTTAGGAGTTCGAGACCAGCCTGGCCAACATGGTGAAGCCTCATCTGTACTAAAAAATACAAAAATTATCCAGACATGGTGGTGGGTACCTGCAATCCCAGCTACTCAGGAGGATGAAGCACAAAAATTGCTTGAACCAGGGAGGCAGAGGTTGCAGTGAGCCAAGATCATGCCACTATACTCCAGCCTGGGTGATGGAGTGAGACTCTCAATAAAAGACAAACATTAATCAAAGGAAAGCAAAAATGGTTATATTAATATCAGATAAAGTAAACTTCAAAGCAAAGAGAATTATCAGAGACAAAAAAGATAATCATATAATGATAATAAGGGTCGGCTGGGTGGGATGGCTCATGCCTGTAATAGGTGGGCAGATCACAAGTTCAGGAGATCAAGACCAGCCTGACCAACATGGTAAACCACATCTCTACTGAAAACACAAAAATTAGCCAGGCATGGTGGTGGGCACCTGTAACCCCAGCTACTCAGGAGGCTGAGGCAGTGAATCGCTTGAACACAGGAGGCGGAGGTTGCAGTGAGCCAAGATTGCACCATTGCACTCTAGCCTGGGTAACAAGAGCGAAACTCCATCTCAAAAACAATCAAACAAAAAAAAACCTTGAACACCCTGAGTGTGCAAAGGCACACGCCTGAAGTCTCAGCTTCTCAGATGGCTGAGGCAAGAGGATTGCATAAACCCAGGGATTCCACTGGATGATTTAAAAAAAAAAAAAAAAAAAAAAAGACTTCTGAAATACATTGAACTGAATAAAAATGAAGACACAACATACCAAAATTTATATCACACAGCCAAAGCAGTGCTGAGGGAAAATTATAGTATTAAATGTATACATTAGGAAAACTGAAAAGTCCAACATCAATAATCTAAATTCTCACCTCAAGAACTTAGAAAAATAAGAGCAAACTAAACCAAAGCAAGCATGAGCAAGGAATAATGAAGAACAGAAATTAATGAGATTTACTTTTTAAAAATCAATGAACAAAATCAATAAAACAACTGTTTCTTTGAAAAAAAAATATTAAAATTGACAAGCCACTAGCAAAACAGATGAAAAACAAAAAGATACAAATTACCAATATGAGGAATGAAATGGCATGTCACTATAAACATCAAAAGGATAAGGGAATACCATGGATCTATACACATAAATTGACAACTCAGATAAAATGAACCAAATTGAAAAGCACAAATACCACAATGAACCCAATATAAAATGTATAATTTAAATAGCTCTGTAACTATGAAGGAAATTAAATTTATAATTTAAAACTTCTCCCACTCCGTAGGAAAAGAAATCTCCAGGGTCAGATAGTTTCGCTGGAGAATTCTACCAAATGTCTAAAGAAGAATTAACACCAATTCTACATAATAGAAATAGAAGAGGAAAGAACATCTACCAATTCGTTGTATGAAGCCAATATTACCCTGAGGGGGTAAAAGACAAAACAGTATAAAATACGCTAAGTACAAACCAACATCTCTCATGAATATAGATGCAAAACGCATTAACAAAGTGTCAGGACATAGATCTCAGTAATGTATAAAAAGCATTACACAAATTAGCTGGGCATAGTGGCGCGTGCCTGTAATCCCAGCTACTCAGGAGGCTGAGGCAGGAGAATTGCCTGAGCCCAGGAGGCGGAGGTTGCGGTGAGCCGAGATCGAGACATTGCACTCCA
>NW_016107503.1:4412396-4423709 GCF_001604975.1 Cebus imitator
AAAAAAAAAAAAAAAAAGAAAGTGAGTGTCCTTTGGAATGTCTGCTAGAACATAGGCATTTGGTAAGTTTTCTGACTTTACATAACCTATTAATTCGAGCATACCCACTCTTGTTTTTAAACAGCGATGGAGTCTTGTTATGTTGCCCCAGGCTGGGCTTGAACTCCTGGGCTCAAGCAATCCCCCTACCTCAGACTCCCAAAGTGCTGGGATTACAGGCATGAGCCACTGTGCCTGGCCTAGCATGCCCACTCTCTTGAGCCATTTACTACTTCTTCCACTGTATGCCACAGCAGTCCTGACATGCCTACTTCACTTAATGTGGGCCATGGCTTTTTCCAAGCTTCCCAGAGCCATCCCGTTGTAACCAAAACACAGGTTCAGTCGCTCACTGCTTGCAGAGTCCAATTAACAAGAGCAAGATCTCGTACAAAGAAAGCAACTTTTTATTTCAAAACCAACTTAGGGGAAGAAGGTATGGTCTCCGCTTTTAGAGTACCGCTTCGCTTTTGGAGCAGAAAGCAAGTGCTTTTAAAAGGGAGCCTGGCATGCTGACGTGAATGGCATGCAGGGGACGAAGCAGCAGATGGGGTGTCTGCATACTCACTTTGGTGCCTTGCCTACAGGGTGGTGGAGCTGGTGACTACTGGTGCCTTCATGGACAGGACTAGGTTGCCAAAGCAGCCAAAAACTCTCCAGGTGAGAGTCTCACAGCCAGCATACGTTGGCTTGTAGATGGTCTTGTAGGCTGTCTCCTGAGGCAACCTCCCGCTTGGGTGACAGTTCTGCTCTGGGACTTCTAAACACATAGTTACATGAACTTGCCCTGTTGTGTCTGTTGAAGAGGAGGTAACAGGCTATAAATGCATTTCTAAAGAGCTAAGTAGGAAGTGGGGAGAAGAGAAAAAGAGAAAAAAATAAACTAGCTCTTGGGACTTGGGGTAGTCAGTTACACTATGAGAACGTTAGCAACACCTCTTGGGGTCTTTGTCAGAGTGTTGAATCCCCTGTCCTAAGAACAGGCTTCCATATCCATATATTCTCCCTGATCAAACTCTGTGTCCCACCCTCCTTGCTCCAACACCCTCAGAATCCAGTGCCATACAACTCCAACCTGTACCTGCTGGTTAGCTCCTCTTGAACCGCCAGGGCATAGTGTATTTTTTCTCTTCGGGGAATCCTGGCTGAGGTCTAAAAGGACTTAATCCTAGTTATTGGTTTGCAGATCCGGAGAGGAGGTGGGGCAGGTTTTGAAGGGAACCTGTGTGATCTTACAAGCCAGAGGTTTCTCTATCATCCTTAAGCAAGGAAGTAGTGATGGCCTTTACCAGGAACAAGTGGGTACTTTTTCAGGCCCAAAAGATAATTTAAATATTCAAAATTTTTTTTTTTTTTTTTTTTTTTTTTTTTTTTTTTTTTTTTTTTTTTTTTTTTTTTTTTTTTTTTTTTTTTTTTTTTTTTTTAATTTTTTTTCCTTTTTTATTTATATATTCAAAATTTTTTTTTTTTTTTTTTTTTTTTTTTTTTTTTTTGAGACGGAGTTTCGCCCTTGTTACCCAGGCTGGAGTGCAATGGCGCTATCTCCGCTCACCGCAACCTCCGCCTCCTGGGCTCAGGCAATTCTCCTGCCTCAGCCTCCGGAGTAGCTGGGACTACAGGCACGCGCCACCATGCCCAGCTAATTTTTTGTAGTTTTAGTAGAGACGGGGTTTCACCATGTTGACCAGGATGGTCTCGATCTCTTGACCTCGTGATCCACCCGCCTCGGCCTCCCAAAGTGCTGGGATTACAGGCTTGAGCCACCGCGCCCGGCCTAATATTCAAAATTTTTAAAGTATTCACCCAGCTGACCCCCACCCCACATGTCTCAGGGTCTCACTCCTTCTTGCCAGAGTTAAAAATTCAAACTTCTCTGGAGCCCTGCTACTCTTATAAGTAAATATTGGACCTTATTCTCAGTTTTGGGAGGCCTCTAAATGCGAGAGATAAAAAATGCCTTTTAAGTTGCTAAGAAGGGCCTTGGCTTTCACTCTTAGCCTTTATTTGGTGATCAGTCACCCTCAACCTTTCATTGTCTTTGTCCAGTGCATTGACTGCCTCCAGCTAACCATCCAATTCCATTGTCTTTATAAAACCTGATACATTTATCAGACCTGATACATTTATCAGACCTGATATATTTCCCCCGCTAAGCATTGCCTTCCCCCAGGATCCCATCCCAGCTCAACACTAGTGAAAGCTTTGACAGTTGCACTGATCCCCTGCAGGGGATCTCCATGCTCTACCTGCTGCCCGTGGCCCTCACTGCCAGCGGGCCAGCAGGTATTTCCAGTTTAGAATCTCATTTTAGAATCTGCTTCCTCAGCACCCTTGGCACTGACTGTCAAGCGGGATTCCTCGGGAAACGTACTCTCAGATGGAGATTTGAGTAAAATAAGTTCACTGAGCCATGCTCTCAGGATCAACAACATTAGGAGAAAGTGAAGGCCTTAGACCTGGACAGCAGGAACTCAGGCACTGTTGTGGCCCTGCAGAGTTGTCTCCCACGGAGACAACCAGACCTTCATACTTCCACATTGACCAGTAGATGCAGGCTGTCTTAGGAGGGGGCATGATCTTGAATGAATTTTAAGTTGAGGGCAGCTCCTGAAGGAAGCCCAGCTGGGAACTGTCAGGCACCCAAAATTCCCGGAAATGCTGGTGCAACTGGGAACTATCAGTCGCCCAAAATTCTGAGAAGTGCTGGGGGAGGACAAGGACGAGTGCTTCAGTCCTGATGGGGGTGGGCATCTGGGTGGCACAACAGCATCCACTATACTACCTTTTTTTTTTTTTTTTTTTTGAGATGGAGTTTCACTCTTGTTGTCCAGCCTGGAGTACCATATTGTGATCTCAGCTCACCACAGCATCTTACAGCAGGCTTCTGCCTGGACATCCACACATTTCCATACATCCTCTGAAATCTGGCATAGGCTTGAGAGCCTTAATTTTTATACTCTGTGCACCCACAGGCTTAACATTATGTGAAAACCACCAAGGCCCAGGCTTTGCACGCTCTGAAGCAGTGGCCCAAGCAGTACCTTGGCCCCGTTGAGCGATGGCTGGAACTGGAATGGCCAGGATGTGAGGAGTCGTGTCCTGAGGTGCGCAGCACAGCAAGGCCCTGGGCCTGGCACATGAAACCATTTTCTCCATTGTCTTGGATATTAGCACTTGGTTCCTTTTTACTTATGCAAATTTATATGGCCTGCTTGGAATTTTTCCCCTGAAAATTGGCTTTTTTTTTTTCCTACCACATGGCTGGGCTGCAAATTTTTCAAAAAACTTTTATGCTTTGCTTCCCCTTTAAATATAAGTTCCAGTTTTACATCATTTCTTTGCTCATGCATATGGGATAGGTTGTCAGAAACAGCCAGTCCACATCTCGAATGCTTTGCTGCTTAGAAATTTCTTCCACCAGATACCCTAAATCATCACTCTCAAGTTAGAAGTTCCACAGATCCCTAGGGCAGGAGCACAAGGTTAGCAGGTTCTTTGCTAACATAAAACAAAGGGCTGTGACCTTTGCTTCAGTTCCCAATCAGTTCCTCATCTCCATCTGACACCTCAGCAGCCTAAACTTTATTGCCCGTATCACTACCAGCATTTTCGTCCCAACAATTTAACAAGTCTCTAGAAGTTCCAAACTTTCCTTCATCTTCCTGTCTTCTTCTGAGTCCACACCACACTCTCCCAACCTCTGCCAGTTACCCAATTCCAAAGCTGCTTCCACATCTTCAGGTATCTCTATAGAAATAAAGATACTACTCCTACTCCTCAGCATCAATTTCGTATATTAGTCTGTTCTCACAGTGCTATAAAAATACACCAGAGAGCAGGTAATTGATAAAGAAAAATTGGCTCATGATTCCATAGGCCGTACAGGAAGCATGGCAGCATCTGCTTCTGGGGAGGCCTCAGGAAGCTTCTAATCATGGCAGAAGGTAAAGATGGAGTGAATATCTTACATAGCAGGAGCAGGACCAAGGCAGAGGGGGAGGTGCTACACACTTTTAAACAACCAGATCTCAAGAGAACTCACTATCACGAAAACAGCACCAAGGGGATGGTGCTAAACCATTCATGAGAAACCACCCCATGATCCAATCACCTCCCACCAGGCCCCACCTCCAACACTGGGAATTACAATTTGACATGATATTTGAGCAGGGACACAGATCCAAAACATATTAACTATTGAATACATGTAACCAAGAATACACTGCACATCATACGTTTTACTTTTGAAACTGTGCTGTAATTATCTATGTATCTATGCATCTGTCTTCACTCACGAGATCCTGAGTTCCTTGAGGGGTGTGTTTTATTCCCAAAACTTTGCATCTTGAGTACATAATGTGCCCTAATATTTGTTATGAGTGAATAAGTGAATGAATAAATGAATGAATAATCGATTTGCAAGGTTTCTCTTCAGACACTTCAAAGAAGCAAACATTGAGTGGGCATGGTGGCTCATGCCTGTAATCCCAGCACTTTGGAAGTCCAAGGCAGGTGATCACTTGAGGTCAGGAGTTCGAGACCAGCCTGACCAACATGGTGAAACCCTGTCTCTACTAAAAATACAAAAATTAGCTGGGCATAGCCTGTAATTTCAGCTACTCAGGAGGCTAAGGCATGAGAATCACTTGAACCCAGGAGCCAGAGCTTGCAGTGGGCCAAGATATCGCCACTGCAGTCCAGCCTGAGGACTTTGTCTCAAAAAAAAAAAAAAGTAAGAAGTAAACATTAAGGTGCTCATTGAAGAAGCACTGCCCAAGGCTAAAGCCCTGGTCTTTGTAACTTCTGAAGAACTTTCTATTACAGGAATCTGTGTGTTGGTTACTATTTTCCCACTCCCAGCCCAGCCTCGTTTCCTTTTCTCTGCCTCCTGCTGACACTCCACTCAGATCTTGAGCAGGCATTCTGCGAACAGCGTGTCAACTCTGCCGCCGTGCACAGGAGAGGGCAGCAGAGGCCAGTCCAGTTACACTTAGCGTGGCCTGCTTTCCAGACGCTGTCCTTCCTTCCCACCCTGTGGGCAAAGCGAGGCAACCACACTGAAGCAATCATTACTGCAAGCCTAGGGAGAGCTACTGCGTCCATTCTGAAGATGAGGACCCCAACACAGTGGGGTTGCTGAAGGTCACTAGGTGGCAAAGCATGCCTGCCTGTAGCCCCCTTTATTAGCTCGTGTCTGCTCTCTGGATATCAGATCCAATCTGAGCAGCAATTCCAAGACACTCCTAACTTTAGCTTAAAAGCAAAATATATCAGAAGAGATGAAAGCATTCAATTACTGGATACTCAGGCATCTCCCATTACAAGAGCCCACCCTTGACCCTGCTTCCCCTTCCAGCAACTGCTGCCCTTTCTCCATTTCCTCTCCTGGCCATGCTCCTAGAAAACTGTCTCCAAGGGTGGTGTGTCCACTTCCACATCTTCATCTCACAATTGCCACCAAGTCCACTGCAATCTAACTTCTGCCCACCCCACTAAAGCTATTCATGTTCACATCACCATGACCCAGTTGCAAACTCGGTGGAAACCTTCTGGCCTAAATTCATCTCCCCATTTCCCCTGCCCCTACCTGCTTCCCCTCTGTATTAGTGAATGATTCCAGCATTCCTCTCCTTTCCCGTGCAAGAAACCTGGAAGTCATTCTAGAATCTATAACTTCTGTAATAACTCTACCCCATTCAAATTACAAGTCCTGCCAATTCCCCTTCCTAAGTATGTTGAGAATTCACCTCCTGTTTTCATGCCACTGCATAGATCAAGGCCTCATCCTGTTCAGTCTCCCAACTACCCATCAATTTATCATTCAGCAAATGTGTACTGAGCAGCTACATGTGCCAGACCCTATCGTCGGTGCTGGTCACAGAGTGAAGAACAGGGCTGACAAGGCCTCACTGGAGGACACATTCTTGGGGCCACAGACAGTAATAACAAAATAAGCAAGATAGTATCAGACAGTGATAGGGGGTATGAAGAAAACAAAGTGATGTGAGAAGAATGACTCACACATATATAACTATATAAATATAAATATATATATTTTTATATATGTAATATACAAATATATATATATAACATATATATTTTTTATTTATGTATAATTTTGAGACAAGTCTCGCTCTGTTGCCCAGGCTGGAGTGCAGTGGCACAATCTTGGCTCCCTGCAACCTCCGCCTCCCAGGTTCAAGTAATTCTCCTGCCTCAGCCTCCCAAGTAGCTGGGATTACAGGCATGTGCCGCCACACTCGGCTAAGTTTTATATTTTTAGTAGAGAAAGGGTTTCACCATGTTGGCCAGGATGGTCTGGATCTCCTGACCTCATGATCCACCCCCGTTGGCCTCCCAAAGTGCTGGGAATACAGGCATGAGTCATCATGCCTGGCCAAGGGAGAAATGTTTTTTAGCTAAATATTGAAAAATATCTGGGGAAGGCTACTTTAGTGGGCTTACTAGGAAAGGACTCTCGGTGGCAGTGACAAGAAGCTGTCTAAGGCACTGTAGGCTGTTGAAATACTCCATTTCCCAGCCTCCCTTCAAGAGGGGGCATGCCCACAGTTCTGGCCAATGAGTCAACTGCAGTTGAAGGGAAGCTCTCACTTTCCTGAAAAGAAAGTGTCACTGGCACAGTCGCTTCCTGGTCCTCCTGTGACCACGAGAGAAGGAAGGGAAACTAGAGACAGGCACACCCTAACCAAGGCCAGCAGCCGCCACCCCTCGACTCGCTATGGGAGAGAAGCAAGCCCTGTTTGTCTAAGCCACTCACAGTGGAGTTTGCTCTTCCTTTCAGCACAGGGCATTCCAACGTGAATCACGAGCCCTGTGAACACCTGGGGCGGGCAGAGAACTCAGGCAGCGTTCAAAGGCCCTAAAATGGGAACTACCTTGACATGTTTGAGGAACAGGAAAAAGATCAGTGTGGCTGGAACACAGTGAAGTGAGAGGGAAAGAGCAGACAGTCTGAGAGGGGATGGGGTCTTGAACGCTTAGTAGTCCCTGGAGTGCCATCTGGATTTTAAGCTCATGGGAAACCACTAATGGGTTTTAGGCAGGAGAGCGCATACTCTGATTTCAGTTTCTTGAAAGATCATTTTGACCAGGCATGGACGCTTATGCTGTAATCCCAGCAGAGACTGAGGCAAAACGATCATTTGAACACAGGAGTTTGAGACCAACCGGGGCAACATGGCAATCTGAACAACCCATCTCCACAAAAAAAATTTTTTTGAGACAGAGTCACCCAGGTTGGAGTGTAGCGGCACGATCCTGGCTCACTGAAACCTCTGCCTCCCAAGTTCAAGAGATGCTCCTGCCTCAGCCTCCTGAGTAGCTGGGATTGCAAGTGTGCGCCACCACACCCAGCTAAATTTTTTTGTATTTTTAGTAGAGACAAGGTTTTACCATGTTGGACAGGCTGGTCTCGAACTCCTGACCTCAAGTGATCCACTGCCTTGACCTCCCAAAGTGCGGGGATTACAAGTGCGAGCCACAGCACCTGACCTACAAAAAAATTTCTTTTTTTTTTTTTTTTTGAGACGGAGTTTCGCTCTTGTTACCCAGGCTGGAGTGCAATGGCGCGATCTCGGCTCACCGCAACCTCCGCCTCCCGGGTTCAGGCAATTCTCCTGCCTCAGCCTCCTGAGTAGCTGGGATTACAGGCACGCGCCACCATGCCCAGCTGATATTTTGTATTTTTAGTAGAGACGGGGTTTCACTATGTTGACCAGGATGGTCTCGATCTCTTGACCTCGTGATCCACCCGCCTTGGCCTCCCAAAGTGCTGGGATTACAGGCGTGAGCCACCGCGCCCGGCAAAAAAATTTCTTTTAATTAGCTGAGTGTGATGGCATACAGCTGGAGTCCTAGTACTTGGGAGGCTAAGAGGGCTGTTTGAGCCAAAAGTTTGAAGTTACAGTGAGCTACACTGCACACCAACCTGAGTGACACAACAAGACTGTCTCAAAAATAGATAAACTTAAAAAAAAGAATTATCCTAGCTGTTACCTGGAGGATGGTTAAGGGAGTGCAGGTGGGGCGGATGCTGATTTGGGGCTGACCCAGGAGTTTCCCTCCCGTTCCTGGTGTCTGTTGAGCCTGGGATAGGCTGCATGACCCTGGTCTGGCCAGTGAGGCAGAGGTGGGAGACCTTCAGAGAAAGCTTTTCTTTGCTGATACAAAGGGACACCATCAGTTGGCGCAGCTCTCTGCCCTTCTCCCTGCTTGAAATGTAGAGGACAGCTGAGAGTTCAGGAGCCCTCTCGCACCGATGATGGAACAGGCAGAGTGAGGATGGGAAAAACCTGGTCTGGGTACTTGTCAACATCATTGAACCTTTGACTCTTGCCTACCGCTGAACTTATTGAGAAAAATGACCCTATATTTGTTTAAGTCAGTATACATTTGGTTTTCTGGGCCGGCATAGTAGCTAACGCTTGTAATCCCAGGATCACATGAGGCCAAGAGTTTGAGAACAGCCTAACCAACATGGTGAAACTCCATCTCTACTGAAAATACAAAAATTAGCTAGGCATGGTGGTGTGCACCTGTAATCTCACCAGCTTGGGAGGCTGAGGCAGGAGAATGGCTTGAACCTGGAAGGCCGAGGTTGCAGTGAGCCAAGATCACGCCACTGCATTCCAGCCTGGGTGACAGAGTGACACTGTCTCAAAAAAAAAAAAAAAAAAAAAATGGCTGCACAGTTTGAGACATCACATTCGGGTCCAAATCAGAAAGAAGAGGCCTACCCCAACCCAATCTGTTGCCCCCGACTGTTTTTTTGTTAAGAAAAGCAAAGGCTTTTGTAGAACCCCCAGCACACTTTTACCTCTAGCTCATGAACAAATGGCTGCCCCTAGCTGCACGGAAGCCTGGGAAATTAGGGAAAGCCATTGTTGTAGTTGGCCCAGATCAAATTCCACCCACTACCTGGGGCTGAACCCACTGCTGCCTACAGCAAACTGGAGTTCTGTTAGCAAAGAAGAAAAGGATAAGGTTAAGCAGGTGACAAAGAGGACCTGCCACCACTGTCCTGCTCAGCAGAGTAGAATCACCAAGGTGCTCCGACTACCCTCTTCCCAGGTCTGCCTGGCAAACCCTTTCTAATCCATCACATGCCAGTTCTCACGGGACCGCCCTCACTCTCCCAGGCAAACCTGGTGCTTTTTCTTCTATCTCCATCAGAGGTATGTAATTGCCATTATAGCAACTGATGTAATGTGACTGCTCATTCAGTTATGCAGACACGCATTCTCACTGCAAATGCTTGCTGAGTGCCTGCTATTTGCCAAAGACTGCTAGGAGTCAGGAATTCAGTAGCAAACAAGTTAGACATGCAGGTTTGGTCCCTGCCCTCATGGAGCTTTCAGTCTAATAGGTGAGACATTCAGACAGGTAAAGTTATGGGGAAAAAGAAGCCCATCTCCTCAGACTATAAACAACTCTATAGTGGGACTGTCTTTATGTCTTGCCCCAGGATATAGCACAGCATCTCACGCAAAGCAGATGCCCTATGAACATGTGTTAAATTCATTTACTCAGGAAGGCATTGAAATGTACCTTAAGTATAAATATTTTAAAAGAAATGTATTTCTTATTTCTACCAGGAAAGCCCCCAAGAATGAACCATCATACTCTCCCAGTATTAAATCACGGGCTACAACATCTTGGAAAACGCTTTGCTCTCTCCTCACCTTGTTCCAGGTCTCTTCCCCCTGGAAAAGTTCTCGCGGTGTCTAATACAGCACTTCACATCAGAGGTCCTTAATAGATATGTGTGTTTTGCTGAAGGGTTCGTTTGGATTTTCTAAAGAAAGATCATCTTATTGTCAGTGCCACAGCTCCCAAAGTGTGATTCTGAAGGCATTTAAAGTAACTCCTCAAGTTCCTGTTCCACAGCTTATTATGTGTAGCTTTAACAGTTCTTTAAACACCCTGTTTTGTTGCCCTTTCTACTACTGCAGGGGATGGCAGCTGGGAACAAGGCGACAGAGACGAGGGAAATACAAATACAACCCCTGCTTTGGTCTGGGCTTCTGTTGCTATGGTGATGTTGACAACTAACGCACAGGTGAGAGACTCTTTCCACAGTGGAGCCAGCGGATCATGCAAGCCAGAGGGGTAGGACAGAACCACGAAAGACCCCCACACCTCCTAGGTCTGAAAAGGACTTCCTGAGGCCATCTGCCCACTCCCATACCTCTTACCTGGAATCAGATGGATGGGCAGCAAGTTCCCAAAAATCCTCAAGAACAAAGCCCACAACTCCCAAATCCCCTGCTGGGCACATATTTCACAATATTCATGACCCTGAATGGGTTTTCTGTGGCTTATGTCGCATTCTCTTGATGTCCTTCCAGCCCAATTCCTCTTACAATTGCTTCTATGGAAATCAAAGTTAATCATCACCTTACACTCTGTACGGTAACCCAGGAAGTAAGATAAACAAGAAAACAAAACCACAGCTGAAGCGTGGACTCGCTTCTTTCTGTGCTCCCGCGGTCAGCTGTGTTCTTCTCAGAGGGTGGGCTCGACAGCCCACTGACCCAGCAAGAGGCCCCTGGCCGCCCTGAAAGCGGAAATAGGCCTGCTGCCTCGCGCGTCAAAGTGGGGCATGGCAGCCCTCCCATGAAGGATGTTTTCCTCCTCCTGAGTGAAATAAAGCAGAGAGAGCAGGAAGGTCTGTGTTTAATGAATATCTTTAAAAGCTTTTGCGACAGCAGACAGAACCCAAGGCAGCTTGGAAACCCACAATGATAGCAGTAGGGCTCTCATGCCTCCAGATGACCCTGCAAAACAGAAATGGTTCCACTAAATTAGGAGTATGTCCTTTTCCCACCTCATTTTTTTTTTAAATCTCAGCTTTCAAAATCATTTCAGCACTCATTCTGCCCGAAAAACGTGTGGTGGCCTTAATGGCACAGCCTGGCTCAAAGGTGAGGCAGGAGTGGGAAAGTGCCCAATCCAAGATGCAAGGAGAGAAACTGCTCCCACCCCTTCCAGAAGCAATAGAACCCTCTCCCCTCTCACACCAAGGTCACATGGCCACCGGCAGGAACGTCATCTTGATGCCAATGGTCTCCTCCCCATTTCCCTGTGGCCATCTTTACCCCTGAGCTACTCCCACTTCCGTTCTCTTAATCCATTCCACTACATTAAGAAGCTTCCTGCGCCGGGCGCGGTGGCTCAAGCCTGTAATCCCAGCACTTTGGGAGGCCGAGGCGGGTGGATCACGAGGTCAAGAGATCGAGACCATCCTGGTCAACA
>NW_016107503.1:4423929-4425948 GCF_001604975.1 Cebus imitator
AAAAAAAAAAAAAAAAAAAAAAAAAAAAAGAAGCTTCCTGCTACTGACAAACTAGATCAACCCTGGGCCTCTCTTCACAGTCCCTAATTCCCCAAAACAGTATCAAGAAAACTCAACATTTGCATTAAACTTCTCTTTACATTCTCCACTTGATTTATTTCACACCCTGGACCAATAAACCAGAGCTTATTTTCACAAGAGTAAAGGAGCCTCTGTAAGTGAGGTTAACACCCACCCCGAGGCTGGCTTCTGTCTGGTCTCTCCCAACAGCTGAGCATCATGGTTTTGCTAATTAAGCCACTCTCTTGTCTTTAATTAGCTGCATGTGAATCTTGTTGGGAAGTCTTGGATCCGTGAAGTAGTCTGGGATAAAAATCAAAAGACATCATCTATAACCAAAGGCAAAAGACTTACTCCGGGAAGGAGACAGCTCACTCCACCAAAAAAAGTTAGCCTGGCTTGGTACTAGCAGGACTGCTAAGGTGGCCCTGCTTTACGGTGTAATATGGTAAAATGAGCGGTCACTGCCCCCAACCGAGCAGTTGAGTCTGCCAGCTCCAACGTTCCCAGGAAGGGTTCGCAGAGGCTGGCTGCCGCCCCTCCAGGCTGTGCCTGCCCCCACCCCCCGACCCCCACCTACCCCATGCCGCACCGTTTGCTCCCCCGCCTGCTGACGCACAGAGAGCCATCAGAGGGCTCAGGGATTCTCTGGGTTTTCTGCTCCAGGCCCATCTTGGGGCCCAAATAAATGCCAAGTATTATTCTTGTCTCAGCTCAGCTTGCCAGCTCCTGTCTCTGAGCTATCACGCCTTCTCTGAGAATACCCTCTCAGAGGAGAGCCAGGCTCTCGCAGGATGACGCCAGATGAGGGTTTTTATACACCCAGCATACTGTGAATCAGAGGCAGCATCTGCTGTGCTAGCAAATGCGTACTGAGATTCTGTTAGCAATGGTTTGAGGTCTGGGATGTAACCAATTCTCAGGACTAACAGGACTGAAGAAATTATCCAACCCATCTCTTTCCCTCTAAATACCATTGACCTTAAGGCATCTCGGGCAGCCCGTCCATTAGAATCACCAGGGGAGTCTTTAAAGCTATGGATGCTAGGCCCCACCCCAGACTAATTAAATAAAATTCTCTGGGGGTGGGGCCTGAGCATCAGTATTTCTAAAAGCTCCCCAGGTGATTCTAATGTACAGCTAGGGTTGAGAACCCAGCTTTAAGACTCCCAAGGGAAAAGCTGACAATATGCTCCTTTGGGAATCTCAAAATTCTTAATCCTCATTATGAGGAAGTTCTGCCTCACTTCTTACCTGTCCTCATTTTGAGGAAATGATGGTACAGGAAAGAAAAAGCTGAAAAAAAGCTCCCCTGGGGAACATCAGATGAAGGAGTACCCCAGACTCTGCAGGGAGAATCCTGGGCGTATTCAGGTGTAAACTCACAGTAATGCTCCCTGCGCTGGCTTTGTCAGATACCCAAAACTGATGCTGCCTTACTCACCTGCGGCAAACTGTAGGATGTTGTCTGGTCTTTTCAAAAAGATTTCTCTGGAAAACATGAAGGGATAGGATGGGAGGCAAAGCAGACTTTAAGGCAGGCTGTGGCTACTGCTTCGGGTCCTGTGCTTTCACGTAGACGAACCGAGACACAACCATCTTGGGAGCCAATAAACCCACAGGTTTCTGACAAAAGACCCTTTCATTCGTGATTTTCCGTCAACTCCATATCTAAGGCAAGGAGCAAAGCATCCTAAATGGCAATACCCTACGATATTGCTTACATCACAAAAGAGTTGTGCTGCAGCCAAGTGGGGCTTGCCATTCCTTCAACAACCTTTTCAGCATTTTATTTATTTATTTGAGACAGGATCTCACGCTGTCACCCACCCTGGAGTACAGTGGCTGGCGGGATCAACCTCCCTGGCTCAAGAGATCCTCCCATCTCCAGCCTCTCGAGTAGCTGGGACTACAGGCATGTGTCACTGCGCTAATTTTTTTTTTTTTTTTTTTTTTTTT
>NW_016107503.1:4426102-4428148 GCF_001604975.1 Cebus imitator
GCACTTCTCCTGCCTCAGCCTCCCGAGTAGCTGGGACTACAGGCGTGCACGACCATGCCCAGCTAATTTTTGTATTTTTAGTAGAGACAGGGTTTCACCATGTTGATCAGGATGGTCTCAATCTCTTGACCTCGTGATCCACCCGTCTTGGCCTCCCAAAGTGCTGGGATTATAGGCGTGAGCCACCACGCCCGGCCTGCTGGCTAATTTTTAGGGTCTTACTACGCGTGGCCCAGGTGGTTTCTAACTCCCAGGCTCAAGCAATCCTCCTGCCTCAGCCTCCCGAAGTGCTGCGTTTACAGGAGTGGGCCAGGGCATCTGGCCTCAACAACCATTTTCACTGAACCAGATCTCTAGCCAGGGGCAAGAAGCAAAGACTAAGAACATGCTGCCCAGTCCTTGAGGAGCTCGTGAGTGGTGGGAGATACGCAGCCTCACGATGTCCTGAGTAAGCTGAGCCATGAATTCAAGGGCACAGGGAGATAAAATAAACAGAGCTAAAAGATGGACCTCAGACGGCTGCTGGCCCCTCAGTCCAGCGAGGAGACACCTGCAGGGCCAATGGCGCTGGAGAGTTGAAAATGTCTTATAAAGCACAGTTTTATGGTTCATAAAGTATGTTCACAAATATTGCCTCACTTTACAACAACCCTGTGAAACAGCAATTATTATGCCCCATTTTACATCCAAAGAAATCAAGCCTTCAAAAGATTAATGATTTGCCCAAGTTCATAAACTTAGTAAATAAAACAAAAAGGCCCCAGGTCCTGAGACTTCAAGGTCAGTGCTCTCTACAATATGTTCTCTTGGCCAAGGCCTCCCCACTCCCCAGGAACCCCGCCCTCCTAAGCTTCATAATTTTGTCCCCCTTCTCCTTCAATTCATTTTGATAATTGTTGAGCACAAATTACGCATACGTTATTGCACTAGATATGAGGGATTGCTTTTTTCAAAATAAAATACAGCCCTACCTCAAAGAACTTACAGGCAAGTAAAAAGGAACAGGTTAGTTTCCAAATGTCCAAGTGGCCAAGGAAGCTCTGGCAAGTGCTAAGGCGGGGTATGAAGTAGTGCTCTGGGAGATCAGAGCGGGGAGAGAGGTTACGGAGAGGGAAACCCCAACAGTCCTCACAGAGCAGTTGGCATTTGAGAGGACCCTTGAAGTACACATGGGATTTCAGTAGGTGGGATGAGGGTTAAGGGATAAGAACATTCCAGATCCAGGGAAAGAGCAAGAGCAAAGGCCCAGAAAGAGAAACCGTTTGTATGCTGTAGACTATGACTTCCTTGAGGGTAGGAAGTGGGTTGTAGACACCTTTCTATCTCAAGTCTGAAGAGTACTCAAGAGGTATTTGTGCCTGAGCTCCATGGGATCAGCGGAATGATCAGAAATGGTCTGACTGCAGTAAGACAGGCATGCAGGGAGTAGCGGGAAACAGAAGAGGTTCTGTTATGGAGGGCCTTGAATGCCGGGGACAGACATTTATACTCAATTCAAAAGACAATGGAAATAGACAAAATATGGTATAATACATGATGGAATATTACACAGCAGTGAGAATGGAGGATCGACAAGATGCTACTGAGCGAAAGGAACCAGGCACAAAAGAGCACATATCGTAGAATTCCATTCACATAAAATACAAAAGCGCACAATAAATCCGTGCTGGTAGAGGTCAGGACACTGGCTACTGTTTTAAGGGGAGTGACTGGGAGGGGCACAAAGGGTATGAGGTGCTGGTAAGGTTCTAGTTCGTCATCTGAAAACAACAGAACCGGGCTGGGCATGGTGGCTCATGCCTGTGATCCCAGCACTTTGGGAGGCCGAGGCGGGTAGATCACAAGGTCAAGAGATCGAGACCATCCTCGTCAACACGGTGAAACCCCGTCTCTACTAAAAATACAAAAAATTAGCTGGGCAAGTGGCGCGTGCCTGTAATCCCAGCTACTTAGGAGGCTGAGGCAGGAGAATTGCCTGAACCCAGGAGGCGGAGGTTGCGGTGAGCCGAGATGACGCCATTGCACTCCAGCCTGGGTAACAAGAGC
>NW_016107503.1:4428199-4442120 GCF_001604975.1 Cebus imitator
AAAAAAAAAAAAAAAAAAGAAAGAAAAGAAAACAATAGAACCATGTGCATTTTCAGCCTGTGAAAGTTCATCCAGCTTAGGATATGTCATTTTTCAGTATATTTCAATAGAATGTTTAAAAACAAACCCAAAAAGGCAATGTTGTGGAACTACTGAAGATTTTTCCAGCCAAGCAAGGACATGATCACTGCTGTATTTGGGGAAAATTCACCTGCTTAGGTATTTACAAAAACAGATGTCTAATAAAGACCTTATACAATTTCTTACCTGGCTATCATATCTGCAGCGTAAAACCTGAGCTTTCTGGGTGCCTCAAAAATAAATCAGATTCCTACTCTTTCCATATTTCAGATCCAAAACTTAAGGTGTTAAGAGTTTGGTACCGGCCGGGGCGCCGTGGCTCACGCCTGTAATCTCAACACTTTGGGAGGCCAAGACGGGCGGATCACGAGGTCAAGAGATCAAGACAATCCTGGCCAACATGGTGAAACCCCATCTCTACTAAAAAAATACAAAAATTAGCTGGGCATGGTGGCGTGCACCTGTAGTCCCAGCTACTCATAGGAGAACTGCTTGAACCCGGGAGGCTTGCAGTGAGCCGAGATTGCATCACTGCACTCCAGCCTGGAGCCTGGTGACAGAGCAAGACTCTGTCTCAAAAAAAAAAAAAAAAAAAAAGAGTTTGGTACACTGCATTTGCCAGTATAGGCTGAAGAAGTGTGGCTGAATGGCCGTAAGTCTTTAGGATCCAAAAAACCCAAGTGAGGAGTTTGCTTCCCACAAAGAATGCTTCAGAGCGTCTTTTGGCTTGGGACGAATAGAGAGCGGAGCTCTGCAGAACAGACAAGGACAGGCATGGTGCTCAGGACCCTGCTCTCGCTTCTCCCTTCCTCTTTTCTCACAGGAAGGACCGTGTGAGGTGGCCAGCAGAGACAGAGGCTGACTCTGGTTCATCCTGGTACCAATCAAAGAAAACGACGCCAAACAAACAAAAGTAAACCCTAAAACTTCAAGCACTAAATGCTCAAGCTCCATCCAGGAAAAGGGGTCAGGAGGATTTCAAGTAGAGCAGCTTTAGGGACAGCAGAAAGAAAAGCCTGGTGGTGTAGCTGGCCTTGACAGGAGCATGGTAAGAAAGGAAAGGAAGTATCTAGTTGTCCCCGCAGCAGCCAGTCCCAGACACACAGGCTGCTCCTAGAAGCTGTTCCTAGTCAAAGGGAGAGGCAAGGCCATCCCTGAGAGGAGACTGAAACAACTCCTTCATTCACCTCCCCCAGGTGTTCTAATCCTCTTGTCTGTGAGCAATGCAAATGTTGACTTCGTTCCAGCTTTCACCTTCTATCCCCAATCTCTCTGTTGGAATTGCTTGTAACCTGGAGTGCAAGGTCCCCAGGATAGGAACGATTATCATCTTAATTCCCTTTAGAAGAAAAGATGCAAAAGGTGATGGCCTGATCCTCAGGTCTGATATTGACTGGGATTCCTAAACTATCTTTTGCCCAAGCCACATCCCTGGCCAACCTTCAGAACTGGAAAGGTTTCAGTTTTCTGTCTCCTTCCCCTATCTGCCCTCTGAGAATCTGCTGCCACTTGGAGAAATGTCTATAATATGAATAGTGAGTTTTTAAATTTTTTATTTTATGAGACAGAATCTTGCTCTGTCACCCAGGCTGGAGTGCAGTGACGCAATCTTGGCTCACTGCAACCTCCGACTCCCGGGTTCAAGTGATTCTCCTGCCTCAGCCTCCCGAGCAGCTGGGATTACAGGCATGCACCACCATGCCTGGCTAATTTTTGTATTTTTAGTAGAGACAGGGTTTCCCCATGTTGGCCAGGCAGGTCTCAAACTTCTGGCCTCAAGTGAACCACCCTGCTCGGCCTCCCAAAGTGCTGGGATTACAGGCATGAGCCAACGTGACTGCCAGGCCAACTTTTGAGAAGATAAAGGCGGGCCCTGCGTCTGGCTAAGCCCACAGTCCAGGGGGCAAATGGGGATGGAGTGCTTACAGCACAATACAATGGAAAAACCAAAGGTTTGAATCCTGGTTCAGCAACTTTGGGAAGGTACTTCACCTTTCTGAGCTTAAATTTACTCACTTGTAAAATGAAAATGACAGAAAGCTATCTTTTGTGGAGGTGCTGGGAGGATCAGCAAAAGTGTTCCAAGATGCCACACACGCGTGGGCACCGAGAACACAAACACGATTCCGCCAGCTTGGAGCTTTGGACCAGTAACTGAAGATGGAAGCGCAATTACAATAGAGCGTGGTAAGTGCTAATGCAGGGAAACAGAACGGTGCCTGGAGATGGGTGCCATTACAATTATTTAAATCTTGTCTATTTGTCTATAGCCAAACAGCATTTGAGATAGCGTTATTGTTTTCATCCACTGATACTCTGTGATTTTTTTTTTTAATTCTCTGCCTTTCATCCCATTAGGTTATGTTTCCATTCAAGCAAATGCCAGGTTGAAAGGAGGGACGGAGGAAGGAAAGAACATATTCCAGGATACACTGGTAAATTGTCTTCTCTTCCCCAAGAAAGAGTAGCTTCTGACCCTTGGAATTTCTCTAAAGTAATGTTTTCAGGTAGGGAAGGGCCGACCAGACAACTGATTTTTGTTTTCAGTTCAACGAGTGATTTTGTTAAGCTCCTATGGTTGAGAACAGTTTTCTACACCCAGCGGCTGCCTGTTGGGTTTCTCAACGCCAAATTCCTGCTTCCAAGTGTCATAAGGTATGTATTTATCCTTATGTCTTAAAAATAGGCATATTTTTAAGAATTTAGGGATAACTGAAGGAAACCTCTAGAGATAACTAAGAAAACCTTGGGTGCCACAAATCCCAGAGCCTGGAAAACCACCTACCTGAAGAAACCACTTATGAGCCACTCTACTTCTTTGTGGGTCCTTAGATACTTTTCGTTAGCAATCCGAATCTGGATCTGGGGGGCAAGAGCAAAGGGTCACCTCCATGAGGGGACAGATTCAGGGTTCAGCCCTGGAGATGTGACAGGGCTGCGGGAAACAGGTGCGCATTTAACCCAGGTCTTTCCCCAGGATGCTTGAAAGTTTAAGCCACCCATCTTCTTACAGATAAAACATCATTCTGCCGCCTGATGTTCAGGCTGAGGGGTCTTAACTATGGTCGGCTGTGTCTGGCGGTAATTTCGGCGCATTTCAAAGGCCAAGTCCCTGAGGTCGTTCTTCCTGCACTCCAGATGCCCGTCGGGCTCTGCGCTGGGCCCAGAAGCCCAGAGGTCCGCCCGAGGTCTCCCCTGTGCCCTCCCCACTTTATAACAAGCTCCCGCTCCCCTTCTCTCGGCGGCCCTCTTCTCAGTCTGGGGCCCCCGTCCTGGGGGAGCTGCACTTTGGTGGACGCCGGGTGGGGGCGCTGGCGCACCCACCTTGAATTTTCTCAGCTGCTCCAGCTGAGCCGGGCTAAGCACCCAGGGGTCGGGCAGCGGCTGCGCGTCCGGGGGCGTCGCCATCTTGCTGCGGTCGTCAAGGCGACGGGCCGCGGACTGGCGAGGCCCCGCCCCAGGCCCCGCCCTTCCCCCAAGCCCGGCCCCTTTAGCGAAGCGGGGGCGAGGGGCTCGGGGAGCTGGGGGAAAGGGAGGGTCCTTAAAGGATCGCCTTTTCCGGATTGGAGGACTGATTCATGGACTTAATTGTGTGTGGAATGAGCCCTTCTTGACCCCACCCAACCTCAGTTCTTTTTCTTAGCTCTATAGTAAAACAGGAAAAAAAGGTCTCCCAGAATCTAGTTCCAGACACCCTCACCTGGACAGAAGCTAGAGGAAGCCTAGTACTGGGGAAAGAGAACCCAGGCTTCTTCTCTTTCCACTGGCCCAGAAGTCAACCCGTCCCTCTGTCCTGTAGACATTCGACATTGGAGCCGTGGATTCTTCAAACAGCGTGGAAGCACCCCAGAACAGAGAGTGGGCTGAGTTCTGCAAAGGAAGGAACGTTCTCTCCCGCTGAAGATGCTGGAGAGGACCTGGGGGACATTCTGCCAGAATTTCCCCTCTTGGACTGACTTTTTTGTGTAGATTAACTTTCTCTTCACCCTGGGCTCCTCACAAATTCTAAATTATTTTCTTCCACTCCCAACTGAATACGGGAGAAGAAAGGGAATTTGATCTTCAAGATTTGTTCTTCTAGTATCTAATTAAGAAGAGAAAGTGAAACATAAAGCCAGAGAGCTGAAAATAGCCACGAGAAAGGGCGTGAGCCTGTCTGTCAATACACACATGCCGAGCTCCCACCCCGCAGAGATCGTGCTCAGCAGAGGCCTTCGGAGATGCAGGAGAAGAGGGAGGCTGTTTTTTCACATTTGTGAATAACTGCCCCAAGGAGCAAGAAAATAGCACTAGAAACAAGCTCAGCATTCCTCCCCGGCCGTGGTGGGGTTGTCATTGGTCTGCCTCTGTCCTTTCCAGCAAAGACTGAGGAAAAGAAATGAAAGTGTTGGCAGTTCCCAAGCCAGGGAAAACCACAAGAAGTAAATTAGGTAGTGGGCTACAAGCCTCTTCCCAGGAACCCCATCTTGGTTAGAGATCATTCTGGTTGTTTGTCTTTTTTTAGGAGAGAGAGTTAATAGAGTGAGAGAGAGATAAGCTGCCATCTGTCAGAAGTGATTTTTTTTTTTTTTTTTTTTTTTTTTCCAGCGGGAGCAAGAGGTTAACCAGTGATAATGGTTCCTGTTGGCCAAGATCTGTCTCTTCTCCCCACACTCCCTCCAGAGAAGCTAGTGGTGGTGGCCCACCAGAGCTGTGCTAGCCAGTACAGTCACCTCGAGCCACCTGTGGCTTTGGAACACTTGAAATGTGGCTGTAGGTGTTAAATGTGCGGCAAATGTAAAATACATACTGGATTTTGAAAGCTTAGTATAAAAAAACTCATCAATAACATGTAATTGATTTATATGTTGAAACAGTATTTTGGATACATCAGGTTAAAAAACATTTATTATTAAAAGTAATTTCACTTCTTTCTTTTTGCTTTTTTAATATAGCTACTAGAAATTTTTTAACCATATATGTGACTTGTATTATATTAGATAATGCCAGAGCCTGGACCAGCAGACTTACACACACAAACACACACAGCCATGCACAGTGTTCTCTACCTCTCCACCTCCAAGTATAAAATGATTACTATCCTCCCTCTGTAAATCTATGATCTTCTTGTGCTTTGAAAATCAATCAAGACTTTCTTCACTGATCACATCCTATAGCCCAAATACCCATATATAAGAGGGGCTACTTTATTTATTTATTTTTGAGATGGAGTCTCACTCTGTTGCCCAGTCTGGAGTGCAGTGGCACAATCTCAGCTCACTACAACCTCTGCCTCCCAGGTTCAAGCTATCCTCCTGCCTCAGCCCCCCTAGTAGCTGTGATTACAGGCACGCTCCACCATGCCCAGCTAATTTTTGTATTTTTAAAGTAGGGACAGGGTTCGCCATGTTGGCCAGGCTGGTCTTGAACTCCTGACCTCAGGTGATCCACCCACCTCAGCCTGCCGAAGTTCTGGGATTCCAGGCATGAGCCACCGCGCCCGGCCACTTTTAATTTTTTTAACAGCGTCTCAGTACTCACTATTATGTACTGTGTTGGCCTGTTTTATTTTCTACTTGAGGTGGAAGCCCCTTGAGGGCAGAAAGGTCATAGAATCAATTCTTTGTGCACTCTCATCAATTCTGCTGCAGATGTCTTCACTCTGTATTCAGTCAGTGAAGCCAGTTATTTGATGCCCACGCATACCGCCACTTTTTGCCCTTTCTGAAAAATATCCCAATCATCTGGCATTTCTCATTTCCTAAGAATCTAAAACCAGGATCAGAGCTCTACCTTTATAAATTCAATAATCTTTGTATGTAGGGCAACCTAGCTTTGACTGCAGAGGAATAAAAAAGAGGGTGAGCTTGCAGGTGGTGGGCAGAGAAAGTAACTTGGAAGCCTCTCTCCCTCCCATACAGAAACTCCCCAGAATAGGCATCTGAGTCTCAGGGTTCCCCTGTCTTTACCTCACAGGACTCCCATCCCATGACCTGAAAGAACACCAGAGATGTGTTCACAGTCACTCAGCAAGGAGGGTCTGATGAGAGGTCCTACTCTTCTCCCCTAAACCCTGCCTCTTCTCTCAGACTGACACCTTCAATCTAGGGACCACAAACTAAGAAAAGGACTAGAGGCATTTTGCTGCCTGCAGCTGTCTCCCCAATTACTGACTGGGAGGAAGAGTGAGGGGAGTTCACTTTAATTCATTTTTGTGAATGTTTAATATTTCAATTAATATGATTAGCCCCAAGCTTGAATGAGCAGCAGGGCGGCAGATCTGCTGAGAAGACATAGAGTAATGAGATCAACAGGGCCATAGGGTCTTCCCCTTCTCCATCCTCAGAGGGCATGATCTGTTTAGCATCTCCATAAATACCAAGATCAGATTAGAAGGCAAGGCAAGGAGCAGTGGGGGTGGGGTAGGTGAGTGGAAAGTTACTTTCAGGATGTGTTTGCCCTTCGTGATTCCCTGGCTCTGCCACCACTTGTGTCTTCTGAGCACCCACCACTGAGTCCTCTAGCACCTACCCCGACTGCTACCCCATTTTAGGGGACCCTGCAGGGGGGGACCTGAGCATCCATGTGAGGAACTGTAATCAAGTCTGCACCCATACACATTCCCTCAAATGCAAGCACCTGTGAGAATGTGGCTCCAGGCCACAACAAAAAACCAGGCCAAGGAAGGATGAGAGGTGACAACAGAATGAAGCCAAAAAAAGAAGGGCTCTCTCTCATCCAGGGCTTAAATGGAGACAGAAGATGAAAAAAGGCCAGACTTTACCACTGCCCCCATTCTTAAGAGGAATGTTTGATGTGGGAGTTAAATGCGTGGACTCAGGAGCCAGACTGCCAGGGCTCCAATCTCAGCTAGACCTCTTTCTAGCTACATGGCTTTTGGCAAGTTATTTCAGCTCTATGTCTTGGTTACCTCTTCTCTATTTGGAGATAATGACAAAATCTACATCATAGGGGGGTGGTGAGGGTTTAGGAGTTAGTAAATATAAAGCACTTGGCACAAAGCCTGGGACACTGTAAGAGCCATGTAAGCACTGGCTGTTACTATTATTTCTCCTCCAGAAGAGAAGACGGCCTGCCGTGCTAGCTCAGGAATGGGGGCTCCTGGGATTCGGCCGGGACACAGTTCAGAGACACGAGTGCCTCTGTGGAAACAGCAGCCCCAGCCCGGGTAAAGAAGGGAATGACAGGAAGGCAGGGTGCTGTACAAAAGCCTAGAGCCCCAGGAGACACCCCCCCCCGCCCCCCCGTTGCTGAGCACTGACGAAAGCAAGGGCTGGCACCACTGACAAGGTTTGATGTCTGCAGATAATCCCTGCACTGAGGGCATGCTCTGAGTGGGCCCAGTGCATGGAGGGGTCAAGCTCCCTCCGGATCCTGGAACCTGCCAATCATAGAAGTATCCATGTTCAGGGGAGCAATGGTCCCCGAATGTGCCTCCCCTGCTCCTCTGTGCTACCTGACTCAGTTTGAGTCCCACCCAAGGAACCCCACTGAAGAAAGAAGCAAAGGAAAGAGTAATTGGGTTTCTGCATCCTAAGGGGGGGAGCTTGACAGCTGTGGTTCTTCCCACTGAAGGAATCAGGAATCCACTGTGTCAAGTGGTTTTTTGCATGAAGTGTTTGTTAAGCGCCTGCTACGCATGAGCAAGACAGGGTGCTAGACACTGTGAACAGTAAGATGCTGAATTAAACGGTGTCCTGGTCTTCAAGGAGCATACAAGTGAGAGCGCCTGCCGTGCCGCCTCCACGGCCTTCCTGCCCACGCACTTATACACACAAACCCCCCAGAGGGAGAGAAGGGGGAGTCGGCAAATGCCAGAAAGCTATCGTTTTTCTTGATTTCTTTTCTGGAAAATGTACAGCTCTCTTTCTGCATTCGTGTCATCCTGCTCTCCCCTTCCCCACCTTACTTTCCATTTTTCCTCTCTACATTTTTTTCTTTTTCCCCCAGACTGTGCGACCTGCTTCCCTCTCCATCTACACCTCCTTCCCCTTCAGTCTGCCCAACCGTCCTATCCCATTTTCTTTCCCCTCACTTCTTTCCTTGACTCTCTACTCTCAGGGCTCCCCAGATGCCGGGCTCCCCTCTTTCCCCCAACCCCCATCTCCTGAGTCTTCCAGCACCGGGGACAGCTCCAGCCCCCGGAACAATGGACCCCACTTTAGGGTTCCTCTATAAATTCTCCATCTTAGTGCTTTGCCCAACTCCTGACTGGGGAGTAAGATGGGGGAAGGGTTATTATCAACAGGACAAGCTGCTCTTCTGGGGGCGGGAAGGGAGTCAGGAAGGATGGCGATAGAGAGAGGGCGTGGCTCTTGCCTGGATTGTGCGTCCCTCTCTAGGGTAGAGAATTTGTATTCGACCCCTGAGACTGACATCACTGATGTCAGGGGAAAGGAGGTGGGAGTGGGGAGGGGGGTGTGGAGGGGGGAGGTTTTTGTTGAGGAGAGCGCGGCCGGAGAGCAGAGCTCCGGGACCCAGGTGACCGGGAAAGCAGGCAGCCCCAGCGGCGGGAGCAGCCGGCAGCAGCCCAGGCCCGGGGCCCGGGGACCGGGGTGGGGGTGGGAGGGGGGCTGAGGGGAGGACCTGAAGGGGGGCAGCAGGGCAAAAGGGACCCCTGGAGCCCTGCCGCCATCAGAGATCAAGCATCTGGCATCAGGGATCTTCGGACCCAGCAGAAGGATCCGCCACAGGGGAGGTGTCCTCCCCAGGGAAGCCAACGAGAGATTCACCTGCTCCACATCAGGAGTGGGCCCCCGTCACTGACGCTGCTGGCAACCATAGCAGGCCCCTTAACCCCTCAGTCTCCTCCCCATCACCCTCCTCAGGCCCTTTCCCCACCTTCAGCTCCCATCTCAACTCCCAGTTCCCAGCTCTGTAAGCCCCAGCGCCCAGGCTACCACCTCACGCTCCAGGTCTTGGCCACACTCACCCCCATCCTGGGACATTTGCCAGATCTCTGGGAGGGAGATCGTTTGTTTGGGCTATGCCCCCTGGTGGCATGACAGCATCTGCCTAGACCCCTGACCCCTAGCCCTCAACTCCCTGGGCCTCCTTTGTGTGAAGAGCCGCCCCTCTGCTCAGCAGCGTGGTTGGGGGCCAAAGGGAAAGCCAGCCCTGGCTGGGGCCCCGGCCCCCACTACTTGTCTCCTTGCTGGGCAGCTCCCCTTGGCCTTTGGGCCTCTCCCTGATCCCCTCGGCCCCTCCTCCTGGGCCGCCTCAATGAAGGAGCCGGATGCCATCAAGCTGTTTGTGGGGCAGATCCCGAGGCATCTGGAGGAGAAGGACCTGAAGCCCATCTTCGAACAGTTTGGTCGGATCTTCGAGCTGACTGTCATCAAGGACAAGTACACCGGGCTGCACAAGGGTGAGGGTCAGGCAGGCTGAGAGGCTGGGGTGGGCCGGGAGGCTAGGGGTGGGGAAAAGCAGGCTGGAGGGGTGGAGTGGCTGGGAAGGGCTGACGTGGAAAGAGAAGAGTTCAAGGCTGGAGAAAGTGGATGGAGGAGCTGAAAAAGAACTCAGCTAGAGTGATCAGGAAACCCGGGTGAAGGACTAAGGAGGGCCTCTTTTGGGTGAAGAGTTGTCAGGAGGGCTGCAAAGATGTGGATCCCAGACATGGTGGGGGGGTGTTGATGTCGTGTGGGATGAATTCAAGAAAGAATGGAGGGACAAGAGAGCTGGTTTGGGAGATAAGGAGCTGGGCAGGGGTGTGTGTGTCTGTGTGTGTGTGTGTGTGCGCGCAGCAAGACTGAGAATCTGAGCAACCTGGATAATATTGGGATGGGGGGTCAAGACCCAGGGTCAGGTGCTCAATGTGGGAAGCATGGAGCTGGACTGGGCAAGGCAGCTCCAGCAGTAAAGAGAGGGACTAGAAAGCGCAGCATGAAGGCTGGAGATTGCTAACGATCTGGAAAGTGTGGGAGGCTTCGGAAGTTAAGAGTGAGGAAGAAGGGAGGGTGTTCCTCAGGCCTACCTGAGGGCCCAGGGCCGGGCTGTGCAGCTAAGAAGCAGGGGGTTGAGGGGGGCGGTCGGTGTCAGCACTTGAAGATCTCCATGCACCACGGATCCCAGGGGCCACTCTAGCTCCCCCTCCACCTGGCACAGGGAAGAAGCAATCGTGTGGCTAACTGCTCTTCCCTTCCCTTCTCTATTTTACTCTCTACCCTCCACCTGCCTATGTGGGAGTGGGGGAGAGCTGAGGAAATGGGGAAAATGGGAGAAGAGAGGGATGATGGTGATCACGACGGAGGGAGGTGGAGGTGAGGGAGAGAGGGAAAGGAGAGCAGCTCGGCGGGAGAGAAAGCCACATTACTGGTACTTGTCTGGCGGTCACATGCCCCTTCTCCTCTCCCCACACAAAGCCCATCTCCCGACAGCCCAAGTGTCCTCCCTCTTCCATCACCACCCGTATTTAGGCCTCCGGTGTCTGCCTTACTTCTGGGGCAGAGTGTCTACCCCTTGGAGACACCTCCCCACCCCAGCAGGCAGAAGACGACAAGAACGGAAAGCTTCCCAGTCCTCGGTCTTTGGAAGGAAGCCTTTCAGAGAGGGGAGATGGAGGACTCACCCCCCCGCCATGTTTCTCTGCCCCTGCCCCTCCTCAGGATGTGCCTTCCTGACATACTGTGCCCGGGATTCAGCCCTGAAGGCCCAGAGCGCCCTGCACGAACAGAAGACTCTTCCAGGGGTGAGTCCCATCCTTTGCAGGGCCGTGGGCTGGGAAGGGCCGTGGAAGTGGCAGGAAGCTCACCACCCTCCCAAGACACTGAATGCATTTTCTGCCTCCTCATCACCAGGAAGTCCTCCTCTCTCTCTAGCATCCGTCTTTCTTGCTGTAGACACATGCATTTCTTGTTACCCGAAGAGAAGGAAAGCAGCGATTAATGGAGTAAATGTGACTTTTGCCAGGAGCAGATGCAGCCCCTTCCCCAGTTCCCCCCCTGTCCATGAGGCTACACTAGAGGGAGGACTTGCTGGTTGGAAGGTGTGGGGAAAAGTCTCTGGACACCAAGTGTGGATCAGGGTGAGCAGAAGGCACCCAGGCACTTTTTTGTCACTCTGGAAAGGCAGCCTGGGTGGCTGTGAGATTAGGGAGGAGTGCCTGCGACTTGAGAACAGGCAGCTGGTGCTGGCTAGATTGGCATCTTGGTGCTGGTTCTTGAGCTCGGACAGGCTCCCTTCTGTCACCCAGGAAGAACCCCAGGAACAGAGCCACAGAGCATCAGGGCAGGGCAGGGCCTGAGCAGGTCTGGGCTGGAGGTAGGCCTGGGAGTAGCAGGCAAGGGCAAGGACAGACATTGTAAAGGATCAGGACTGATGCCATCAAGTATGCCCAGGGAGACAGGGGTGGCCTCGGAGGTGGCCTGTCTCCTGCAAGATCCTATCTCTTTGTGTCTTCTTCCCAGCCAGCCTTGCTGACTGTCCCAAGCCTGGGCTGGCAACTGAGGGCGGGAAGAAAACCTTGGACTGTCCCCATCCCCCAGTCACGGAAGCTGGAGGGAAAGGATGTCCCCATTCCCTTTGCTATCTGTCTGCTATGCTTTCTCCCAGACTGTGAATCCCAGCAAGTGCCTTCCTGAGACCTAACTCCGTCCCCACCTTCAGTAAACATTTGCTTAGCAGCGTCTGGGTCCCAGAGACACATCTGTCCTGGCCTTTACTCCTTCTCCCACATGGGAAGTGGAGAATGCTGCTGCTTACCCATCTCTTTCTAAGAGGGAAATAGACAAAACAGATGGGCAAAGGGTGGGTGGGGACCTGGGAAAATTAGAACCGCTGCAACCAACCCCAACTTCAAAATCCACCCCCTGGCCCTTCTGTGGCCTCAAACCTTTGAGTACTGCTAGGAAAGCAAAGCCAACAGCAGCAAATCCACCAACACCTCCACTCCCAACGGTCTTATCCCAGCTGCTGGCAAGAATAGCCATTGCCTGCCACAGCCAGGGTTAAGGGCCTGTGCACGTGTGTGAGCAGGCTACAGGATCCAAGGCGAGCGTGTGTTTGTGCGCACAGGCACGTGAGCTCCTGACAGGCCAGATGTGTGGGGTGAGGGCACATGCATCCCTGGGAAGACTGGTCCCCATCCAGTCCCAACTTGCCTTCCCTGCTTTTCTCTGTGGAGGCCCCTCACAAACCAACAGTTTTCATCTCCATCCTGTTTGTCTTTTTCTGTTGTCTCCCTGCCTTGGAGCCCCTGCAGAAATGAGAGGGGGTCAGAGGAAAAGGTAGAGAGGATGGGAGTGGGGACATGGATGAGAGACAGCCTGGGAATGGGCATGAGCCCCAAGGGCCATGTGTACCACCTGCGGGCGTCTACCTTGGGTCTGTGCCCTGGCGGCTCAGGCAGAGCTCCATCCTGGGTGTGGAGAGCCGAGGCCCGCTCTTCTTGAGGAAGTCCAACCCAGGGTGGGGGTGAGGAAGAAGGGCACCCCAGTTAATGATTGTCTAGCCCTTGTCCAGAGTTCCCAGGTGACACTGAATTCTCCACTTTGGCCCTTGCCCCAGGGGACAGAATCCAGAGGGACCTAAGAGAGCTTCCAGTAGGAAATATGAGGGTTCCATCCTCCAAGAGGGACCCCCATGCAAGGGGTTTGAAGGAGCAGACCCAGGGCAGCTGTAGGGACGTCTGTGACCCTTTGTCTCCCCTAGGTTGTCTCCTGCCACCTGCATTCCCCCCTCAGTGTGTGTATTTGCACGTGTGTGTGCGTGCGTGTGTGCACACACGTGTGCAGTGTGCGAGCTACTGCATAATTATGTTCTTCCTGTGTTTAATCTCCATGCCTTCCTACTGCATGTTTTTTTTTCATGGGAGACATTTAGCACCCTCTCCTTGCTCCCCATCTGTCACCCCAAAATCTAGAAGGCACCACAGTGCTAGGGTGATACATTGGGCTGCAGGGAGAAAAAGCGTGGGGCCTGGGCCTATAGCTGTTGAGCCCATTTCCTCTTCTCTCCCCTAAAAGCTCCCAGGAGTGGCTCTGCCGCAGGTCCCTGAACTTGTCCTGTGGGCAGGGTGTGGCCTCCTGGAGGCGGTGGAGTGGGGGTTGCCCTCTGTCCAGCTCTTCTCCCTTCACCCTGAACCAAAATCCCACTTGAGGGACACAGGCCTTCCCTGTCTGCCTGCAGTCAGGAAGTTGGATTCTGGCCCACGGAGAGGGCCTGTGAGTGGTCTGGGACGCCCAGAACAAGCATGTAGCCAGAAGTGGCAGGACCCCAGCCTATACCCTCAAAACAATTAGATTTTGTGAGAACTGTGAGCTCTTCTTGGAAGTGGGGTTTTTACTATTGGTGAGAAAGATGAGGGCCTTAAAAGTGACCACGGTGGAGTAGCTCAGCGATACTGGTTTGGGGTATAAATAGCCCCTTCTTCTTTGGGAGGCCCAAGGGAGGGCTTGTCACCTGGTGGGTAGTAGCTAGGGAGGAGAGGCGCTGTGCCTGGTTGCCAGGTAAACAGGGCACAGCCGGACTCAGGGGAGGGGGCAGGTGTGCCGGAGCTGAGCTAACAAAGCCTGAGCTCCCCACAGGAAGTGCCAGGCTACGAAAGAAGGAGGCTGGAAATGGGACACTGGGGTGCCAAGGGTCCTGTCTGTGAGGGTGTCGGGGGAGGCTGCTGTCAGCCTAGTCCTTGCTGTGGTCTGTACACTTGTGTGTCTCTTTGTGAGAATCCACATCCACGGTGGGTATTTCTCAAGATGCTCTTTTTGTGCCTAAGTGCCTATGCTGGGAAGGAACTGCATCCTTTCTCTCTGGGTCCCAGATTCCCATCTCCATCTAGAACAGCAAATCCCCAGGCCTGCTGGGAAGGGGCTAGCAACAAGAATAAGGGGCTGCAACCCTGGTT
>NW_016107503.1:4442208-4463126 GCF_001604975.1 Cebus imitator
GGTTTCACCATGTTGGTCAGGCTGGTCTTGAACTCCCGACCTCAGGTGATCCGCCCGCCTTGGCCTCCAAAGTGCTTGGATTACAGGCGTGAGCCACCTCGCCTGGCCCCCTGGTTCTGATTCTGCTTCTTGTGGGGTGTGGGTAGGGATGAGTGGCTGGCTGCGGAGGTGCCAGTGAGGGAATTTCCTGAGAGCTTTGGCTAGAGCACAGGAGAGAAGGAGGTGAAAGCCCGTGCACCCCAAGCGTCTGGCCCCCAAGCTTTGCCTGCGCACGCGCACATGCACACACTCCTAAGGAGATTGAGCCTCGAATGGGATAATCCCAGATTGACGGACGATAAAGCTGAGGGCAGATTGGCTGGAGGATCTGTGTGACTGTTACCCTCCCTTCCCACCAGCTGCTCTCAGATCCAGAGATTTGGGGTGGTGGGGCCCTGGGAAAGGGGTGTCAGTTGAGGTGGGGCTTAGATTTGGTCCAAGGCGGGGAATACCTAACTGGTGGAATCGGCCCGACTGACTGGCGTGATGCAACACCTGGGTGAGGATCCAGGGTGAGAAGGGGCAGGGGCAACGGTGGCTTCTGCACTTCTTGCACTAGTGATGCCACACACAGGATCTCCACATGCTGGAGCCCTGGAGCTGACGGGAACCTGACTAGACATCGCCTGGCCCACCCCCTTGTTTTACAGATGGAAAAGCAGAGGCCCAGAGGGGACAAGCAGCTTGTCCAGGGTCACCCAGCTAGCAAGTGGCAGGGCAGGGTAGTCCTTAAACCCAGGTCTCCTGACTCCCGGTCCAGTGCCTTTCCTGAGGGTACCTCTAGCCTCACCCTCAGGATGTAAATGGATGGTTTAATTTTTTTGGTCACTGGAACTACTGCCCCACGGCCAGATGAGTGGGGCAACCAGGTGTGGTTCCAGCTGTCAAAGTCCTCAAGAGCAAAATATTTTCAGACATTAAATACTAAGTCCTTCTCCTCTTTCTCCAGTTCCTATAATACTCCCCACC
The DNA here is from genome assembly GCF_001604975.1 of Cebus imitator. Classification (NCBI taxonomy): domain Eukaryota; kingdom Metazoa; phylum Chordata; class Mammalia; order Primates; family Cebidae; genus Cebus; species Cebus imitator. Next base: position 4,443,217 of record NW_016107503.1, read on the forward strand.
CTGGTTAAGAAAATCAACCTGCAGGAGTAATTTCCAAGTCCTCTCACCAGACAAGAACATGGAGAATGGAACTAGGAATTTCTCCATTTCCACTGAAGACTGAACAAAGGGAGATACTGCAGGGGTCGGGGAGAGGTTAGAGCTCTGGAGGACTTCCGTGCACAGGGTAAATTGTGAAAGAGCACGGGACAGCAACTCCTCCTTTAGAGCCCTCCAGACACCAAGGATTTGGTCTGGAGGAGGGAGGCAGGAGAAGGGTTGGGATGGCCCCTGCAGGGCCTGCTCTGCAAGCCTCCCTCCAGAATCAGGAAGCTTTTCTGGGCCCCTCCCCCACCTCCCAGCCCCCACCAAATCCTCCACCCCCAGCATACCCTGTTCCTACCCCCACCCCACTCCTTCTCTGGGTGTGTGGAGCAGCAGAAGTGATGACGTCACCACGGTCGCCAGGGCGACGGGGACGGATAAATCAGGCTGAGTGGGCGGTTGCCATGGTGCGCATTCTCCTGTTGCCACGGAGACTGGGCATCTGCTCCCTTTGTGCTGCCCGAATGCCTTCCCCCTGGGGTCAAGGGGTACAGGGGGGCAGAAAGAGAGGCACACACACCTCTAGGGGTCGGAAGGAAGTCTGGGCCTCTGTGGGGTTTCCCTCAGTCTACAGTCCTCCTTGGGGCTTCTTCACAGAGTGGCCTCTGTTGCGCCCACTTTGTAGGATTGAGGCAATTCTTATTAAATCACCCCTTGGTCGGGCTCTCTCTCAGGCCCCGGGTCCTACGCGCGGGCCCCCTTCTCCCACTCAGGAGAGCAGCACCCATCCCTGGCTAAGTCACCGGAAGCCAACCTGAGCCTGGAGCTGCACCCATGAGCAACTCCCTCCACATTCTCTCTCTGTGCCTCTGATCCCCTCAGGCCCTAATCCTAAACAATATTAGGCCCTGTCCCTTCCTTCCCATCAGAAACTTAGAGGGCCTGGGGCTTGCCCCGCTAGTCTCTCTGCAGGGCCTGGTCTGGAAGGGCTCTTGGGTGTTCAGAGGAGGTCCCCAGCAGCTGCCTTCTCTTCTCTCCTTCAGATGAACAGGCCCATCCAGGTCAAGCCGGCCGACAGCGAGAACCGAGGAGGTAGGTTCTATGCCTTTGGACTCTATCCCTCTCCTCCCACCCCCGGGCCCAAGGCCTAGAGTCGTCAAGGGGTAGCCTTTCTTGAGGGAGAAATCCTGATGGTTCTGAAGAGTCCGTGTGGTCAGAGGGGGTGAGATCTGGGGGGCAGAGATGTCAAAACTGAGGCCCAGGCTGGAGTGCAAGTTCTTCAGAGCTGGGATGAGCACCCTCTGCAACTGTACCCCATTCTCCAACCACAGCCCATTCACACCCTAGAGCCACCGGCCCCTAGGGTGGTGAAAGTAGTGTTAGGAGCTCCAGGGAAAGGTGGAAGGAGAAGGGCTGGGAAGGCAGCCAGGAGGCCCTGAACATGCCCTCCTCCTGTGCTCTATCCCCCCAGAAGACCGGAAGCTCTTTGTGGGGATGCTAGGGAAGCAGCAGACAGATGAGGACGTCCGCAAGATGTTCGAGCCCTTCGGGACCATAGACGAGTGCACTGTGCTCAGGGGGCCAGACGGCACCAGCAAAGGTAGCCGCCCACTGCCCCTTCCCCACCTGGCCCTTCTACTTCCGGTTCCGCCATCAGCAAAGGTAGCCACCCACTGCTCCTTCCCCACCTGGTCTTTCCCCTTCCTGTTCCGCTCCCATGGCTCCCTGAGCATGGGGTTCCACCGAGGGGACTCAACGGGAATGGGCGCTTACCCCTCCCCTCCTCCATCTCAACCTCTCTAGGCTGCGCCTTCGTGAAGTTCCAGACCCACGCAGAGGCCCAGGCGGCCATCAACACCCTTCACAGCAGCCGGACCCTGCCAGTGAGCCCTGCTCCCCTACCCCCGGCCTCTACTTCCCACCCCGCCCACCTGCCAGGCCCTGGCCCAGAGGAGGAGTCCACTCAGGATGGGCTATTCGAATTTATTGGAAAGGATGTTCTGGCAGAAGAACTAAGCTGCCTAGGAAGGAACACCCTCACATTTCAAATGACATTTTCCCACCTCCCCCTCTTCCCCTATTCCCCGCCTCCACCTTCAGCCAAATTCCCTCACATTCCTCTCCTGCCCCCTCCATTCCCCAGCCCTCCCTTCACCCCATCTCTTCTCCAGCCTTCCCGTAGCCCCCACCCTCATTTGCTGGGGCACTAGGACGCTTGCTTAGAGGCCCCACGTGCACCCCTTCTTCCCTGCCCCTGCACAGCAGCGTTAGGTCAGTGACCACTCTGGGGGGGCTTCCCCAGCAGAGCCCACCTCTAAATTTGCACTGGGTGGCTCAGAAGGCTATGCATTTCCCTAAGTCACAGCTCTTCAGCAAAGGCTGGGCAAGTGTTTCACGGGGACTCGGTGGAGGGGACACAGCATTGGGTAGAAAACTGTGTCCAATGACCCTATGCCCCTTCCAGCTTTGAGATTCCGGGATTCTACCATCGGAGCAAATGCTCCAATTTGGTTTCTATTCAGCTCAGACTAGTATTAAGATTTGAGGCACGCCATGAGGACTGGGGTGTGGGGGCAGGAGTTGTGGTCAGGCACGCAGGGCAGCTACAAGGGAAGACAAGCCTGAGATTAAACATTTGCTGCAGCCACCCACGGTGTGGATGATTTCCCGTTCAGAGTCCTCACAGAGAAGCCAATGGTGCCTTTTCCATTCCAGCAGGCCTTTCACTTTGCAAGCACGTGCCTTCACAGACCTCATTTTTCTTCTAGCCTCTTGCATATCCTACCACAGCGAGAGGGTGGGATTAAAATGTCTCCATCTGTCATATGCAAAATGGTGGCTGCCCTCTCAGAGAGGCCAAGCCATGCCAGGGGGTGGGATGGAGGCCAGATCCTGAGGGCTCTGGGGAGGAGAGACCCTGCCTGCGCCTCTGATCTGCATGTGGGCCTGTGCCCAGGGTGCCTCGTCCAGCCTGGTGGTGAAGTTTGCTGACACTGAGAAGGAGCGAGGTCTCCGCCGCATGCAGCAGGTGGCCACCCAGCTGGGCATGTTCAGCCCCATTGCCCTCCAGTTTGGAGCCTACAGCGCCTACACCCAGGCCGTGAGCATGCCCCCATTGCCAGTCTGGCCCTCCTGACCCCCTGTATCTTGCCCCCACCCTCCCTATGCCAAGGTCCAGGTTTGGGAGGGGGCCGGGGGGGCACCGGGGGCCTGCCCCACTGTCCTCTCCCCTCCCACCAGCTGATGCAGCAGCAGGCGGCCCTGGTAGCGGCTCACAGTGCCTACCTCAGCCCCATGGCCACCATGGCTGCCGTGCAGATGCAGCACATGGCTGCCATCAATGCCAATGGCCTCATCGCCACCCCCATCACCCCATCCTCAGGTATGGCTTCAGCAAGCCCAGGCAAGGGAGCTAAGCATGGTAGGGGTGGGGAGGGGCACAGGGAAGCCTCGGGGTCTGGGAGGGACTCAGGGGTCAGAGTGGCCTGCTTCCTCCCTTCTGCCCGCAGACTTGCTGACTGGTCCTCTGCCTATGTGTGTGTCTGCTTCTCTGCTCTGTCTCTATCGCTTTCTCCTCCCCAGGAACCAGCACCCCTCCTGCCATCGCTGCCACGCCTGTCTCTGCCATTCCGGCTGCCCTGGGCGTCAACGGCTACAGCCCAGTGCCCACCCAGCCCACTGGGCAGCCTGCCCCTGATGCTCTGTATCCCAACGGGGTTCATCCCTACCCAGGTGGGACTCTCTGCCTGCCCACCCCGCCCCAGCAACCAACCAAGCCACCACTCCCACTGGGGAGACAGGACACACCTTCCCTCCCAGTTTGGGGGGTTACAGGTGCTTCCTCCTGCCCTGCCATCCTGGGCAGGGATGATTCTTCCTGTTGGGCTCCACCAGGAAGCTGAGGTGTAGAGCAGCGAAGCAACCTGTCCAGGGTTGCAAGACAGTCAGACTCAAGTCTTCCTAACGCTGGGCTCTTGCCCCTCTTCCCACTGCTTTGTGCATTTCCACCTTCTCACTTCATACTCCATGCCCAGAGAAGCTCTGCTCCTCACCTGCCTGGTCTCGGCCCAGAAAAGCCCTGGGGGCTCCCACTGCGTGCCAGGCCCATGCTCATGGTCTGTGCTGCTCTCCCCAGCCCAGAGCCCCGCGGCCCCCGTGGACCCCCTGCAGCAGGCCTACGCAGGGATGCAGCACTACACAGGTGAGGTGCCCCAGCCCGGCCCCTGCTCAGGTGGGAGGAGAAGCAGGAGGGAAAGCGGCCCAGTAACAGGGTGTGGGCTTCTTGGCTCCTGGCCAGTCACCCTCTTCAGGCTTCACTGACAAGCTCAACTGTGAGGAGGGATCTTTAAGGGCGGCACATCCAGGGGTCTGAGGCAGCTCCTTTCACGACAACCTCTCAGCCCTGCAGCTGCCACTGGCGTGGGCCAGGGGAAGGAAGACAGGATTGGCTGGGAGGGCCCAGGAGTCAGGGAAGCCCCATCAGCCCTCTCTGTTCTCCTCACCCCAGCAGCCTACCCAGCAGCCTACAGCCTGGTTGCGCCTGCATTCCCGCAGCCCCCAGCCCTGGTCACCCAGCAGCCCCCACCACCCCCTCAACAGCAGCAGCAGCAGCAGCAGCAGCAGCAACAGCAGCAGCAAAGAGAAGGTGCTGGCTGGGGCCTTGGGAGACGGGAATGCCCTTGTTATGGGCTCGGGGACTCCCTACTGCCCTGCACTGAGCCCAGCCCTTGGCCCGTGTTGGGATGAAAGCAAGTGGGGAGCGGGTGGCTGGAGCCTTGGCCCACACTGTCGGGGACTGGGACTGGAGCGCCCTCCCAAGATCTGCTTTCCCCAGGACCTGTGCTCCTGGAGTATGTGCCTCCCAGGCACTGAGCTCTTCCGTCTCTGCCGCCACCCAGGCCCTGATGGCTGCAACATCTTCATCTACCACCTGCCCCAGGAGTTCACTGACTCAGAGATCCTCCAGATGTTTGTCCCCTTTGGCCACGTCATCTCAGCCAAAGTCTTTGTTGACCGGGCCACCAATCAGAGCAAATGTTTTGGTAAGAATATGATATGGCATATCTTTTGCTGAACTCCACATCAGGGGAAGGTCTAATACATGTGAAGGCATTTGTGGTCACTGTGGACCCAGTATTTGAAATCCTGATTATCCAAGAGTACAAAAGAACCATTTTGACACACCCAACATCTCACACCAGCTGTTGCCCAGGCCCGTCTCTTCTTCCTTCATCTTTTCTCTTAAAAACTGGCCAAATTCATGCCCTACAAGGTCTGAAATAGGCTCATGGTCTGGGGATGTTTCGTTTTCAAAGGCGGGCTTAGGGAGTAGGTTTTAGTGCCTTCACATCTTTGAAAGGCTGCCTCAGGGGAAAAGGGAATGTTCTCTGCTTCAGAAGCCATTTAGGGTCTGGAAGTAGCTGTTTTCAAAGGGCAGGCTCAGAGCTAACCAGGCCAAGGAAGGGGTCACCAGCACAGAATGCCGGGAGGCACATGGTAGTTTGAGCAGCTGGATTGGATTCATCCATTCAGCCCGTCAATCGAATTTCTACAGAATGCTGCTCTGTGGCAGGCAGCTTTCTAGGCATTTGGGACACTTGGGAGACATAGGGTAGTGCTGGAGGTCTCCTAAGCACAGGAGAGCAAGGTGGGGCTGGGCTGGGCCTTATGCCCCTCTCACCTCAGGCTTTGTGAGTTTCGACAATCCAGCCAGTGCCCAGGCCGCCATCCAGGCCATGAACGGTTTCCAGATCGGCATGAAGCGCCTCAAAGTCCAGCTAAAGCGGCCTAAGGATGCCAACCGGCCCTACTGAGGCCCCCAGGTGGGTCCCGCGCCTCTGTCGTGGCCTCCCTCCCCAGCTCCACACTGCAGCCAGGGCCCTCGATCGACTGTCCATCCTCAGGATGCCCACCCCACCCTTGACTCTGGGCACTTGAAGCAGGGGACTGGGGCAGCTCCCTCAGCTGTTTTTCAATAATCTGAGTCACTCTTTCTCTCTCTCACACACATACACACACCCTCTGTGACCCCAGAAAGAGCCAAGTCTTTGTCTGTATCTGTGTCCACTCCCTGGACCTTCCACAATATCTGGTCGTTTGTCTGGTCAGTGTCCATGTCTGTGTGTGTCTCTGGCTTTCCTTTGGGCTGGAGTGGAATTAGGGGAACAGGACTGGAGGATTAAGGGGGCTGGTGGAGAGTGCCAGAGGGCCCTAGAATTCTTGGTCCTAGAATCTCTGTTGTCCTGAAAAGTGAGGACATCTGGCCCTTGTTGCCCTGGACTGCAGGTGATTTTTCCCATGTAGCAGCAGACCCATGGGGCAGCAGAGTACACAGGACAGACTGGGGGAGCCCATTTCCTGGCCTCTTGGGAGTCACTCTGGTTTAGGTGGAAGAGGCTGAAATGTCACGCTGCCTGTGAAGTTTACCTGCCAGGTCCCTCCACCCCATTGCTGGCCTCCACCTCAACCTCAGCCACAAAGCTGGAAGCCTTGTTTACTTTCACACTGTTTAATCTCCTTCGGACCAAACCCTTGAAAACACACAACCCAAGAAAAATACCCACATTTTCTGTTTCTCCCCTTTCCCCCCCAATCCTGGCTGCTTAACTCCCCCCACCCTGGGGGCCCCCCCAGCCCAGGGCCCGTGTCCATTGTCGGCCGAAGCCCCCATCCCCGGACCCCTGCTCCGGGCCCCTGTAAGTTGCATGGAACGAGCGTGTTGTCTTTGGAGCCGATTGTTTGTTATTTGGGGAGGGGCCGCGGAGGGAAGCAGCCCCAAGCCCAAGGTGAGGGCCGGGGGCAGCTCGCGGGACGTGCTTGGTCTACAGTGGTTGGTGACTGTGGTCTGTGTTCTGTGCATTTCTCTCTTGCTTTCTGTGTTCCTTTCCAAAAAGGAATGAGAGCACTACCTGGGGGCTGGGGGTGCTCTCACCCCATGAGACTCCATCCCTGAGCCCTGACCTAGGTTCCACCCTGGCCTTCTCTGCGGATGTTTCCTTTCTTTTTCCAGGTGTCTGTCTCTCACATGCACCCCCTTCTCTGTCTCTCTCTCCATTTCTCTGCCTGCCTGTCTGCTGTCATCTCTGCCTCTCCCCCTCCAGTCTTTACTTTCTCACAGGCTGTCTGACTATTTCCTTCCTGATATCCTTTGGTTTCCTCCATGGTTCGCCCCTTCTCTCCTGTTCCTCTATCCCTGCTCTCATGGCTGGGGGGTGCGGGCAGATGGTTTAGACTGAGGCCTTTCTGATGACCTGCCTTCCTCAGGCAGCCCCATCCTAAATGCTGTCACCCCCCCCAGAGTCCTCCCCTACCCCAGAACCCGTGACCCGCATCGGTGGTCTCTTACCCATGCTTCACCCGTATTTCTTCCTTCACAGGTCTGGAGATCCAGAGGAAGGGGCGCCTCACACCCTCTTCCCACGACTGGGCCCAGCCCTCTCTGCACACCTGCCCTGGGCCTTGACTGGGCTCCTGGGCAAACACTGCTTCGTGGCCCTGGGGGGCACAAGACACCAGCCCCTCCCACCCCTTGCCTCTCTGAAGGGCCGTGGCTATGCTTCCCTGGCTCCAAGGGCCGGCTTCCTCCTAGGTGCCCTTTTGGCCTTTGTGAGGGAGCGAGGGGAACAGGCTTGAAGGTTCCGGGGTACCTGCCTTCTGCTGGGCTCCTGTGACAGGCCTTCTGTGCCCAGCGTTTGTACTTGCCTCCCCCACCAGGGGGCCTGTTCTACCCGTGCAGGCCTCAGAAGAGCTGCAGGGGCCTGCCACACACTCCCAGCCCACCTTCACCCCGGCCTCTTCCCCACACTAGGGGTTTCTTGGAAGCTGGCTCTCACTCCCCTCCACCCTCAGCTTAGAGGTAGGATATCCCTAACTCCTGGGCTCCCAGCCCTAAAACTCACTGCCTCCCCCAAGGGCCCCCTCTAAGGAGGGTGTGGGGGAGCCCTGAGGGCTGCCTCTCTGCCAGTCAGCCACAGAGACCCTCCTCCTTTCACGAGGAAAAGACCTTTCCCTGAACCCCTAAAAATGTTTACAGTCTCTGCTGGTTCCCTCCGTGTAAATACCACTACCACCCGTGCGTTATCCAGCCCGCCCGGCCTGGCCCGGACGCTGCCATCTCTCTTTCTGGGAGTTTAGACAATGTTGCCCTTGGATTTTTTTCTCTCTCTCTTAATTTCTCCCTTTGCTTTGGGGGGTAATTGGGTATTGGGAGGAGGGGTGTGGGGAGGGGTAAAGGGGTTTATTACCTGATCATTTTCTTTAGAAAGAGGTTTTAGGGAAAAGAAAATGGGGTGGGGGGTGGGAGTGGTAAGGGGAGACCGGGGAGTCAGTTTCAGACAGTTCTCTATGCTTAACTTATTTATTTATTGCATTTTACTTTTAAAGAGTTGGTCTTTTCTGTCTAAATAAAGAAAAAAGTTTAAAAGCATCAAATAAGAGTCTTGGAAGGTTGAGGGTAGGGGATTGTTCCCTACCCACACGGGAAGGGGGAGGGAGGTAGAGAATGAGGTTTGAGAGAGAAAATTCCGTTAGGGAAGGCTGGGCCCTTGCTTTAGAGCAGCATCCAGGCCTTGCTCATGGCTTCACGATCCTATCCTTCAGCCCTTCTTTGGGGCTTAATTCTGGAATGTCCTGCAGAGTTGGGCACAAGATCTCCCCTGTCCAGGGCTCTCCTCTGTATCTAGCCCTGTCCCTCCGAAGGCGGAGACTTGCCGTCTCACGTCTGGACCTCCATTTCTGCAGAGGCCAGTGTGGGTACTGGGAGCCAGCTGTAACACCACCATTTACTAACCACTGCTCCACATGTGATTCTGTTCCAGGCCCTTATTGTGCATTTCCTCATTTTACCACCCAACAACCCCGTGAGGCAAGATATAGTTTCCTTTATTTATTGTGAGACAGGGTCTCACTGTGTCACTCAGGCTGAAGTGTGACAGTGATTCATAGCTCACTTCACCTCAGACTCCTGGCTCAGGTGATCCTCCTAACTCCCAAGTAGTGAGGACTATAGGTGTGTGCCACCATGCCCAGCTGATTTTAAAAAATGGTTTTTCTTTGGAGACAGGGACTCGCCGTGTTGCCCAGGCTGGACTTGAACCCCTGGGCTCAAGCAAACCTCACCTTGGCCTCCCAAAGTGCTGGGATTACAGGCATGATCCACCATGCCCAGCCTAGGTAGGAAATAATTTTACAGATGGGAAAAGGAGGCTTGGAAGGTTGACTAACTTACCTGGAGTCATGAAGCCAGTAAGGCATGGCTGTAGGAGCCGAACCCAGTTTGTCAGACTCCAAAGCCCATGATGTTCTCTTACCTGTTCTTTGACCTGACGCAAAGATCCCAAGAAGTAGCAAGCATGCTTAGCAGTGAGTCCTCAGGTAGAGAGGGTGGACTACACAAGCCCTAAGGTCCCGCCACTTCCCAGATTCTTCTCTGTGAGCTGCTTTAGGGCAGACTTAGGATCACACAGGTGTCATCTTTGACTTCATGGCACATGTGCTTCTGGGCTGCTACCCCACCCTTAGTATGTCCCTTCTTATAAACTTGCTTAACTTCCGGCTCTGATCTGGCCTCAGGTCAGCATTCTGTGAAGGCACAACAGTAAATCCCAACTCACCCGCAGATCCCTGCTCTGTACTTCTACTTCTCTTAATTGACCTCAAAGTAAGAACAGTTAAACAGAGAAACAAAATGTGAAATACTATGCAGATATATACGTGGACATCGTTTTGGTGGGGCGGGAGTGGGGGGGGAGTGTCTTTTGGATTGGTAAAGATCAGAAATGGGACCTTACAAAGGATAAGAATCTAGCCAGTATTCTTAGCCAAGTAGACAGCATCTGAAGTCTCGATGACACAGAGCGGTAAGTGTGTGTGGGTGTGCTCAGATGCTCAGAGATGAGGAAAAGCCTGTGTAGCAAGGAGGACAGGAGTCAGCCCTGCAGATTAATATCTACCAATTTCCCCAGGAGCTGCCTCAACTTCAGGATAGAAAGATGGAAGGTGGGTTTGAGATGAAAGGCCATCTCCCAGAGTGATTCACTGACCCGGGGGTTCTCTCCTGGGGGGTAGGGGTGGCAACAGGACTGAGAAGCCACCTCCTTCCTGGCATCTTCGCAGACCTCAGGTGGTGCCTTGGTGTGGCAGCCCCTCCTGCAGCACCAATGGCTACCTTTACTGTCTGTTTCTTCTAAAATAATCAAGTTATGTTCAAATGTTAATGGCAGCATAAAGGGAAGAGAAGGAAAATAACTTCTTGAGCCAGAAGAGTGGAGCTAATAGCAGGGATAGAAGGGATCTTTCAGTTGTAGAAATGAAAGCAGAAATTTAGAAAAATATCCTCAGTTAGGGAGATTAAGCTGATGAGACGACGCTGGGGGGACATAGCCCTAAATAATTCCTTCCACATGTCCCACCCACTTTCTGTATTTCTAAAGCTTTGGAAGCATAAACGTAATGCCAGGTGTCTCTCTCTCTTTGGGGGGGACACTGTGGACCTGAGAGCCAGGCTCTCTTTCAGTATTTCCTTTGTCTTTAAATTCTCCTGCTAAAATGTCAAAGCCTTTCGCAGCCTTGGCTTCAGGTATTTGTGACTGAAGCAGTTCCCACTCATGGCCAAGCCTCATTCTCTTCTCCAAACCTGGTGACTTAAATAGCCCTGACGCAAACTCCTGGTTCTACTAAGACCCTTGGTCTCTGGCCCCTCTTTCAGTCTATTTCACAGAGCAGCCAGCTTCTTCTTGCTCCTCATAAAGCTGGTTTCCCTTTAGTATATTGNCTCTCATCTGCTTGATGAAAATCAAGTCCCAGTGATAATGTTTCTAGCCTAATTTCTGTCCGGAACTCAATTTTGGTATTACTTTTTCTCCCTCAGTCTTCATCATTAGTAAGTAGCACCACTATGTACCCACTCAAGCCAGAACTTGGGTCACACCCTTTCTCTCACGTCTGCTCCCTGATCCAACTGCAAAGCCCTGCTGAGTGTACCTCTATAGCATTCAGCTGATTTACTTACTCATGTCTCTGCGTCTCCACAGCCATCAACACTGTCCGTATCACATTGCTGTCATCTGTCTCTGGTTTCTTCTGCTTTCCTACAATCTGTTCTCCCAAGAAGCCAAAGAGTTCTCTTTTAAAAGTTAATTCACCAACATTTACTACCTGCTCTGCTTTGTCCAGTACTGTATCCTTGTCACCCTACACAGTACTCCAAACATTAGACATTGCTTAGAAAATAAGAAATGGGCCGGGCGCGGTGCTCATGCCTGTAATCCCAGCACTTTGGGAGACCAAGGCGGGTGGATCACTTGAGGTCAGGAGTTCGAAACCAGCCTGTCCAACATGGCGAAACCCCGTCTCTATTAAAAAATAAGTAAATAAAATAAAAAATAAAATTAAAAAAAAAGAAATTAAGAAATGATTATTGGACATCTATACTGGATTTCCCATCTGTATCTAAATCATCACAGGTCCAAAGCTAAAACATTTTCTCCCATAAAGCCCCAACTCCCATATTTCTACTTTCTAGTCACATAGACATAAAACCTGAAGAGTTTTTACTACCCTCACATAAATTCAATGGTATTAAATCATTAAAGATTTTACTTCCCCAAACTTTCTCCTATCATTTCCCTCTTTTCAATTATCACTGCCTACATTTATTAACTGAGTAATCACATCAATTTCCTAATTGGTCCTTCTGTCTATGTTCTGAAGCAGCCATCTTTCTAAACTGCAGCTAACAAAAACAAAACTTCTCTGCTTTTTTTTTTTTTTTTTTTTTCAATAGAACACCTCAGGCAGCCATCTTCAAAGCCTTACTTTCCACTTCATTCCTGCACATACCCAAAGGGGACTCTTCATTGTTCTTTGGGCAAGTCTGGTCCCTTTTCGCCCGTGTCTTTTCATTCCCAATTACTACAGTGTCTGGCACATAACGGCTTAACACGTTTGTTGAATGCCTTCTTGTTGAAATCCTTCTCAGGCTAAAACAGTTCACTTTAAACACTACGCTCTTCATGAGAATCTTAGCGGCCCTCATCCACAGGTCTTTCTCCTTCCGTTTCTAGTCCTCATGGCACTTAAACCTTTCACTGCTGTGCATCGTGGCCATATGCAAGTGTCTTATTCCTCTGTGAGCCTGCAAGCTGTGTTTGCTTTTGTGTCTGTTGCAGTATCTCACACAATCTCCCCACCCCACCCCCAGCAGCAGATACCTAATAAATGTTTGACTTTAACCACTTAACTCTGATTCCGGAATTCCACTTTTTTCTTCTTTATGGATTCTTAGCTTATGAAAGATAACATTTCCCTCCTCCATTAGCACAGTAGTGTTTCTTGGATTTTAAATATCCAAAGCTAACGGATGGGTGAATGAATGAGCCCCTGAATAACGTCTCTCCCCAAACTGCCAAACAAAATGCCAAAATGGTCCTTCCTCTTATGGTCGCCAATTAAGGGTCATCAATTAGGGAACAAAAGCATGTGGTCGGAAGTTGTAAAAATAATAATAAATGAAGCTTTATAAAAAAATTAAAATGTCTCACCCACCACAAATGCTGAGCTTTTCAGACCAGAGTCAGTTCATAAATAAAGGTGCAGAGAGGAACAGGTACTCCTGAGAGTAGGTAGGTAGGCCCCAGCACCTGATATGCCTCTGTAAAGGCAAAAGGCAGTAGGACCACCGTTCTTCTCAGGACTGTGAGCTCAGGGGAGAGTATGGCCACCCAGAGTACCTAGTTTTGTACTGGACATTCAATAGTCATAATGTGTTCCTTTCAGTCCAGATCCCAAGGAGAAAAACTTTCCCGAGTTACCTGAAAAAGCATACACATGTTGCTGGGGGTGGGGAGGAGGGACCACTGCTGAGATCTGTCCCAAGGGCTCTGCCAGGCTCGATCTCCATAGGCTGGGAAAGGAATCCTGTCAATCTTCAAAGGATTTTTGTGCAAGCTTGCAGATAAGATGGGCAAGCTCAATCACTTCTGAGATCTAAAGGAGAAGAAGGAATTTTCAAAGGAGCCACTGGGAAAAGAACTGCAAACCAAGGGCCTCCCGTGGATTCTTTCCCCACCCTTCTCCATTCCCTGCCCTCAAAAAACTGCCCCACTAGTTACCTGGGAAAACCAGTTAGATGTTTCTTCTTCTTTTCAGACTGACCACTCTAACTCAAATCTCAAAAGTCCCTGTTCACTTCTGCCCACACAACCCAAAGGATTTGTAGTCTAGGAAACCAAAGAAGTGTTTGATCAATAAATCAATTTATTTAAAAGAATATGTTACAATTAATTACACTAAGTGACATTACCAAACAATTTTAGAGTGGTTAGCTCTAGAACAAGGAATGAAAGAAACACTGTTAGCCATTATTGTGTCTGTGTATTTTCTCTTCACATTTCTTAAATCACAAATAAAAAATACAAGATACTGCAGTGAAAATACAATTAGAGTTTCTCTCAAATAAATTAAATGTGCGTGGCCTGGGAAAGACTGAAGCCCAGCTCACTGGCTTAAAAGGGGGTCATGATATAAAATTAACGTCCAAGTTTAGCAGGTGGCCAAGTGCCCTGACCTCCCCTCTTTGAATCTACTCCTTCCCATAGCCCTGACCTTCCCACATACCCTAGATTATTGCTGAGGAGTGAGCTGATGCTGTCCTAGCAGCAATGAGGCCTGGCGTGATGTGCTCACGTTAGGGGAAGAGGAAGTCAAGAGGTGGACCTGGAAGATGGGGAGCTAGAGAAGCATAGCCACTGCCTCTCTTCTTCCCTCTCTCCGAGTGTTCTATCACATCATCCTCCAAAGGAAGCTACTGTGACACAAGGAAGCTGGTGAAGAAACAGCTGTATGTTGGGGTCAACACATCAAAGAGCTTCTACTGCTGAATCAATCTAGCCAAATAGTATGATGGAGAGAAGGGAGGGCACAGCACCCCTCCTGGTCTGGAAAATTTAGGTCAACTAGGATGAAGTCCCCTTCAAGAAAACTGCCTCCTAGGAGCCCAGCCAGAAGTTGGCAAATTCTGAGATAGGAGAGCGAAGTGTCACCTCCTGTCAGTGCCCTATTTCACTGCTCCAAGCATTGGGTTTGGAGCTACAAGAAGGGATAACCCAAAGCTACTGGCCTGGGTAACTAAAGGGTGAAACTAAATGGGCCAGGCATAAGGATGATGGAATATTTATCTAATTCCTCCCTGAGAGCTCGGTCCAGGCCTAGGAGCTGCCCTGAGCACGCACATATCTGTACCTGTGCTTCGGCCTAGGGTAAGGAGAGGGCAGGAAAACAGAGACTAGAATAAACATATAAAGAGTAGAGGGCCCAAAGCATGGCCCAGGGGAATCTTTCTGCAGGGACAGGTTTCTCAGGGTCCACGTTTGCTCTTGGGCCATAAAAAGCTCTGAGCTTCTACCCTAGAGGATAGAAACCAAGTGTGGAGGGAGGCCAATGAGAGACCAGGAGGATCCTGCTGGTTCTGCTGGGATGAAGCTGGGGGCATGGGGAGCCCCCTCTTCCCAGGAACAAATTGCAAAAGAAGTCTGGGTAGAAGCCTCCCTGGGCAGAAGCTGGGACTAAGAACAGTAGAGATTATAGAAGGGAAGTGCAGAGGAAGGGGAGAGAGAACGGTCACAACTAACACTGCTTCATGCAAAGAAGGGCTTGACCCTACAGGACCTGCGAAGCCACAGGGACCCCGCCTCCGCCATCCAGGGCTGGGTATAAGCGGAAAAGGAGAAGGCGCTGTCCTTTAGGGTTGCCCTCCTTCCCCACCTCCTTGCTGCAAGCTGGGTGCTTTGTTAGTGGACACTTTCAAGAAGGGGCTGTTCCTAAATAACCTCTGCCAACAGGCCAACTACCTGTACGGTCCTCACCCATCTCCAAAGCACCAAGTGAACGCTATCCCAGAAAGGGAACACAGCACCATCTCCCCGCTCTAAGGGGCCTCCAGATCCCTATGTCTCATATCCGAAGGTCAGCATTTGAGCTGTCGTATGGAATCCCAGATTTGTTCATTATTGTCCCACTCTGAGTGGAGTAGGGGCAAATTGCTATTTTTACAGTTTGAACAAAGCTGGTGCCAGAAGAATCTTTAGCATCTAGGAGTAGGAAATCCACGTCTTCTTTTCAGGGTCCTTTGGCTCATTTTAAATTCATTTAAGCCAAAAGAAGTTAGTTGTGTGTCAAAGTCTTCAAATTAGGGATCCCGCTGCAACTTTACACATTCAGCATTCTTATGTTTGGTAGCAGCCACCTGTAATCACAGCTACTTGGGAGGCTGAGGCCGGAGAATTGCTTGAACCCAGGAGGCAGATGTTGCAGTGAGCTGAGATCACGCCACTGCACTCCAGCTTGGGTGACAGAGCAAGACTCCATCTTGGAAAAAAAAAAAAAAAAAGAGAGAGACTTTCCAACTACCCAATGCTGCTCAGTGGAGTTGACTACAACCATTTGTGACTGTCTCGCAGTTAGAGCGAAAGATGCCATCCTATGAAGGTTTTGTTTGGAAGGGGGAGCAGGGAAAAATAAAAGGCTCAAAGATGTGTTTTAGTTGCATCTGAGCCTGACTTGGTGCTTCTTATGTATTACCTACAGATCTTAGGGGGCTGGGGATATTGTCCTACCCCAGTTAGCTCCGGCTTCTAATCCTTGGATGAAACTTTTAGGGCTCAAAGGGTCTAGCTGCAAGATCAGATGAGGAACTCTTTGAAGGACAGAAAGCAGAAGGGTTTTCCTTCAGTTTCCATTTAACTAAAACCAATCTAAATCAACCATATTCCTACTACTTCCTGGGTCCTCAGCTGGCTTGGATGGGGCTATAGTTTGGTTGGCACAGACCACTGACCCACTGCAAGTTTCCCCAAGACCTTGAAGGTATTACTGGATCCCTCCCCATCACTGTTTAAGGAAGTCACAGAGAATGTCATAGTTGTGGGTGGTTATTGGTCAGGAATGGAGAAGGTAAAACCTCATGTACATAGGGCACTGCTTGCTTACTTTCCCCTATGTAAGTCCAACCTGTTTGCCTAAGGCATCAGCTTAACTCTGGTCCCGAGTACTATCCCTGCTGCAAAAAAGGCAGGGAAGGACACAGTGGCTCATGCCTGTAATCCCAGCACTTTGGGAGGCTGAGACAGGAAGATTACCTGAGGCCAGGAGTTCGAGACCAGCCTGGGAAACATAATGAGACCCTGTCTCTACAAAAAAATATTTTTTAAAGAATTAGCCAGGTGTGGTGGTGCATTACCTGTAGTCCCAGCTACTCATGAGGGTGAGGCGGAAGGATCACCTGAGCCCAGGAATTCAAGGTAACAATCAGCTATGATCATGCTACCACACTCCAGTCTGGGCGACAGAGTAAGATCCTGTCTCAAAAAAAAAAAAAAGGCAAGCAAAACAGGAAATTACTACCAGCTTCAGGTTCCCAACCTCCTGAGCCCACCCGCTACTCCACTCAGGGCCGGTTGAGGGAAAGCATACTGGGGACCTAGGAAAGCAGGAAGGAAGTGCAGAATGTGGCTAGAAAGCCAGGAGTGAGAGAAACAGATGGATCAGAAAAACTGTCACAGAATCAAGAGACCACACCAAGACTTCAGGCTCTCCCTGCAGAACTACAGCCTGTTAACCTTGAGAAACACACCTCTTTCTCCTCCCCAGCACCCTCTTGGAAGATAAAGAAACTATACTCCTTGCTCCTCAGACTCTATGGTAACCCATGAGCCAGAATCTATACTCAATACAAAAAAGGGGCAAAAATCCAAGCAGGTTGTAAACTTTTCGAGTCCTTCATGAGGAGAGGTATTTTCCCTGTAAAATGTTTTTTTTTTTTTTTTTCCTTTTTAAAGTTTGTTTCAAAATAAAGAGAGCACGAGAGAGGTCGTGGATTCTAGTGAAAGGTGTGTAAAACACAAGCTAAAAAAGGTACTGCCATCAATATGAAATTTAAAAAGAAATATATATATGTATATACGTGCAGCTAATTTGTGTATATATAATTTTTACATACATACATATATATGTCTGAACAGTGCAAATGGATGAAGTTCATAGTTCCAGTTTTAAAAATATAGTACAAGGAGAGGCTGTTGGTATGAGGCCCAGGCGAAAGAACAAAGATACCTTTGGCAAGCTGGTTGGGCTTATTTCCTTTCCTGTCTTAACTCAGTTGACTTCTGATGCTAACCAATCTGCTGTTCTCTACCACCTCAATTCCAGAGACATGAAATTCAGAGGGGGTTATTAATAGTATTTAGTTTAGGGCTTTTGAATATAATGACTTTTTAACTTTTTCTCTTCTTTTGTGTTAATGGTTACTCTGTCTGACACGGGACATGAAAGGGGTAAGAGGATGGGGGCGAAGGGAAGGGAAGGGGGTAAAGAAAGGCTAGGTGGCCATATCTCTCTGCTGTGACCTCGCCATCTGGAAAATGTTCTGGAAGGAAAAAAAAAAAAAAAAGAGTTATTGGGAAGCCACATCTCCTCTTATCTGGAGACAACTCCTCAAATGGAAGCTAAAAAGGTATGCCTGGACAGCTCAATCCGATTGGTCCCACCTGTCCTGATATAACTTCTCATCTAGAATCATAGCCTTTTAGAGCCGGCAGGGACCTTGAATATTAATTACCTGGTTCAGTCTTCCTGTTTTACAGAAGAGAAAACGGAGAACTAGGGAGGTTGATTTACCCAAAATTACACAGAGGGGGAAAAAAAAAAAAAAAAAACCAGGAGAAAACCCAGATAAAATTCCCAGAGCCCAATGTTCTTTCCACTGTACTAAGAATATAAATTTTCACGTTCTTGACTTGACCTCTTTATCCTTTCAAAGATTTTCTTTGAGAATAAGTAGCTAATTATTCAGAATCTTCCAATTTCTTCTCCAGCACTGGCACATACAGACAGCAGTAAAGCAATAGCAAACACCTTTCCTCACATACACATTCTTGATTCACCTAGAAAGACTGCCAGGACTCATCCAGTCAGACGGCTACAACTGAGGACAGCTGCCCCTGTGGGTCAGGAGCAACATGGAGGGTGATCTGATTTAAAAAACTGGCAGAGGAGGGTCCATGAAGTCATGAGAGATGGAAGAGCCTGTAGCCAATGTCCACCCTCTAGACAAGGGAAGAAGCGGGGCTTTTTTGCACAGCCCGTTCACCGTCCAGAGGCCAACCTTGCTGGAAGAATGTCCTGGCTCATATGAGATAATCAGTCTCTAACTAATATTCCTAGAAAGACAGAGATGGAGGTGAGGGTCCCAGGTATTTGGCCACAGGCCTATAAATTTTAAATAAACAAAAAGATGAAAAAGTCAATTCAAGGATTGTTTAGAATTACCTCTTTTCTCCACTTGAGCTCGCAGAACACCCTCTCGAAGCACTCATGCATGTAATTGAACTGAAAAAAAAAAAGGTGACTCTCACTGACTTCTCAAGAGCAGACACCTCAGGACTGTGCCTTCGAACTCCTGTTCCCGGTTACCCCACCTCCCAAACTCAGTCTAGAGAAAAACCCTGACAGGTACCACAAAACCCAGGCCTGGTTCATCCTCTATTCTCTAGCTCCTTCTAGTGGTAACTACGAGCTAACTGGGATAGGAAATTGCCAATCCCAGTCAGGCCTAGGAAAGACAAGATGAATCTGGGGGCTCCAGGGTTCAAACAGGTTCAGATCTCAAGACCACTATCTCCATCTCCCTCTCCATTTATGCATGTAGCTGAAAAAATAAAAATAAAAATAAACAAAAACTAAGCCCCAGCTACTTTCCCTAAATCGCACTCACATATGGCGTGAAGATTTTCACCCATCGGGGCTTCTTCTCTCCTCGTGCATATTCGAAACAGAAGGCCATCCCTTCTTCATCTGTGTCCCATCGTTGCATCTCATCCCATTCAAATGCGATCACCTGGTTCTGGACAACCAAGACAAGGGAGTAAGGTACAGTCTGCGTTTGAGAGTGCCAGGGAACTGAGGTAGGGGGTTTGGACCAGGTGACAGAAGAGAAATGAATGGAGATGTCTGCATCACTTCAGAGAGAGGACTATGATAGAAGAGTATAATCAGTGGAGGCAGCCAATGAAGTTGAGGATCGGTGTGGATTCCGTGTTTGTTTATTTGCCCCCGTCAAAATACAGTTTTGATTTCATTTCCCCCTAAAAAGGAATTAAAACATCACAGCCAAGTGAGCATTGAAGTATCTTGGGTCCTCGTAGCCTGAGCCCTATGCTGAACACTCACCTCCAGCTGTCCTTCTTCAGTGCAGGCATGCAGTTTAAAGTGCGTGATGCTGATGGCTGTGATAACGTGCCCCTTCCTCCTGGAGTCACAGGCACAGTGGGGAAAGATGATTTCATTGTAGCCCTCACAAGTCCTTAGCATGTTAAGGTACTAGGGAAAAGGGAAGGAGAAACAGGGTTACTGTGTTACTAAACACATGAAGAGCTAATGAGATGTGGTGCAAGGAAAAGAGCAGAGAGTATTCTCACCCAACAACCTGAAGACCTGGCCTCTGGTCTTGCACCCATCCCTAAGTTAGGACAGGACTCTGAGACAATTCTTTTCTTTCTTTTTTGAGACCGGGTCTTGCTCTGTCACTTAGGCTGGGGAACAGTGGCATGATCTTGGGTCACTGCAACCTCAACTTCCAGGGCTCAAGCAATCCTCCCTCCTCAGTCTCTAGTGACCCTCCTGCTTCAGCCTCCCAAGTAGCTGAGACCACAGGCACCCACCACCATACCTGGCTAATTTTCTTATTTTCTGTAGAGACAGGGTCTCTCTATATTGCCCACACTGGTCTTGAACTCCTGGGCTCAACTAATCCTCCTGCCTCAGACACCCAAAGTGCAAGGGTTACAGGTATGAGCCACTATGTCTAGCTAGCAATTCTTTTTTTTTTTTTTTTT
>NW_016107503.1:4463851-4473111 GCF_001604975.1 Cebus imitator
AAAACCAGAAGAGATACTATAACCAGAATAACCAGGACTCACAGGGCTAGAAGGGATCTCACAATTCTACTTAGTCTGATCCTCTCTTTTCATTGTAATCAAGGTATGGGAATCTAATCTATCCTTACAATTAAGAAAGGGAGTAAATATTTCTCATTCCTATTCCAATCAAAAGTTACAATGATCTGTGGTAAGGATTAAGCCACCCCAAATCTCATATTTATAAAATGTTAAAACTGAAAGAGACTTTAACAATGAGTCATTTTATGGGAACTCAAGAGTAAGATGAGACTAGCCTGTAGTCACAAGTAATAGTAAGTGGCACAACCAGGACTAGAACCCAGGTTTAATTTCCAGGCCTCTGGTTCCTTTTACTACCTCCAACTAGTCCCCAAATCAATGCTACTGTACCCTGGGTCTCCAGTATATATGCTTCCTTAAAAAGCATCTGGACCAAAATGAAGCGGCACATATGACTCTCACAGTTACAACACTGCAAAACCAATCCGGAGAGGCCAGGTGCAATGGCTCCTGCCTGTAATGCCAGCACTTTGGGAGGCTGCGGCAGGAGGATTGCTTGAGCCCAGGAATTTGAGACCAGCCTTGGCAACACAGTGACACTTTGTCTCTACAAAAAATTTCAAAATTGTCTGGGCATGGTGGTGTGTGCCTGTAGTCCTAGCTATTTGAGGGGCTTAGGCAGGAGGATAGGTTGAGCCCACGAGTTCAAGGCTGCAGTGAGACATGGTAATGCCGCTGCATTCCAGCCTGGGCAACAGAGCAAGACTCTACGTCTTTATTTATATACTTATTTGAAACAGAGTCTCACTGGAGTGCAGTGGTGCAACCATGTCTCACTGCAGCCTCCGCCTCCCAGGTTCAAGCAATTCTCATGCCTCAGCCTCCTGAGAAACTGGGACCACAGATGTGCACCACCACAGCTGGCTAATGTTTTGCATTTTTAGCAGAGGCATGGTTTCGCCATGTTGGCCAGGCTGGTCTCAAACTCCTGGCCTCAAGTGATCTGGCTGCTTTGGCCTCCCAAAGTGTTGGGATTATAAGCGTGAGCCACCATGTCTGGCCGACAAGTGCAACAGTATTTCAATCACACCATTTTCTTCCCTCCTTCCTTCTATCATCCTATTCCACCTTCTCTTTTTTATTGTCCTTCCTAGACCAGTGATAAACATGGATACTACTTAATTCTGCCATTGGCACTATAAACAAAAGAAATCCCTGACTCCTATATTTAAGCCCAGCGGTTATAATAAACAGCAAAGCTTGGGACACAGAGGAGTGATTAAGAAGCCCAAACTGCCCTGGGCTTGAATCCTGGCCTCATTACTTCCTAACTGTGCAACCTTGGGCAAGTTAGTTTCCTCTTCTGTAAATGGGAAATAATAATAGCATCTATACCACAGCATTATTTGCGAGCATTAAATACAGAGTATTTGACAGAGCATGGTGGCTCACGCCTGTAATCCCAATACTTTGGGAAGCTGAGGTGGGAGGATCACTTGAGCTCAGGAGTTAGAGACCACCCTAGGCAATATAGTGAAACCCCATCTCTACAAAAAGAAACAAACAAAACAATGTGCCAGGCACCTGTAGTCCCAGCAACTTGAGAGAGTGAGGCAGGAGGACCGCTTGAGCCCAGGAGGTCAAAGCTGTGATGGCACCCCTGCACTCCAGTCTGGGCGACAGAGCAAGACCCAGTCTCAAAATAAAAGATAAAAATAAAAAAGGTATTTAACATAGTACTCGGCCATAATTAGGCATTTAATAAGTGGCAGCTAAGAAAAACTTTTTTAAGTGTCTGGAAATTACTTTTAAAAATTCCTGGGGTGAGCTTCAAGTAAGTGACAGTAAAACAAACAAACAAATCTCCTGAGGGGAAAAAAGCATGTGAATGGGATGGAAGCAACATGAATGGCAGAAAGCTGAAGGCTATTGAAGCTGGGTAATGGGTACATGGGGGCTAACTGTATTTTTCTTCCAACTTCTTTATTTATTTAAAAATTTACACAGCCAGGTGCAGTGGCTCATGCCTGCAATCCCAGCACTTTGGGAGGCCGAGGCAGGCAGATCACGTGAGGTCAGGAGTTGGAGACAAGCCTGGCCAACATGGTGAAACCTCATCTCTACTAAAAATACAAAAATTAGTCAGGCATAGTGGCACGTGCCTGTAATCCCAGCTATATGGAAGGCTGAGGCAGGTGGATTGCTTGAAACTGGGAGGTGGAGATTGCAGTGAGCCGAGATTGTGCCACTGCACTCCAGCCTGCCTGGGCAACAGAGCAAGAGTCCATCTCAAAATAAATAAATAAATTAATAATATATACACACATACACACTCTCTCTATATATATATAAAATCACATTTTAGTGTGTGTGTGTGTGCATACGTATACACAATAAATGTTAAAAAGAGCACCCTGGCAATCAGGCCTCTGGCACTCAATCCAAGCTATCTTCCTCATAGTCATCAGAAACTTTACATGCTCAGTAAGCAGCAACTCTGCTCCAAGATGCTTAAGACCTCTGCAAAACTAATTCTATTCATGTCCTTTAACAAAATAGGATTACATATAGCACATCTGTTGAGAGTTCTCAATGGGAGGCACCACTACTGTTTTGACAAATATTTCTGCCACAATCAATTGGGAATTTTACCATAATAGATCTTTTAAAAAGAGAGAAGCATGCAAAGGCAGGGATTGGTAAAAGAGACCAGAAGAAATGTGGAGTTCTGAGTATCTTAAACTCTCTCTTTGTGACCTTGAGTAAGTTACTCTACCTGGGGTCTTCTCTTCTGCCATCTGGAAATAAAAGACATTGCTGGCATACTCTCTTCCCTGATGCAGGGAAAATATATGCACCGGAGCCTGAAAAAAATGGGTTCAAATCCCATTTTCAAATTCTAGTTCCACTTCTAACAAGCTATGTGATCTTGGGTAAGAATCTTAATCTCTCAGACTCCACCTCTCTGTAAAGTAAGAATACTACCTGCAGGGTTGTTGTAAGGGGAAAATGAGACTTCATATACAGTGCCTAGACCAGTCAGGCACATAATACATGCCCTCTGCGTCCCCTCTGAAATCAGAAGGCTGATTTATCCCTCCGCATTCAAGACTGTAGTCCTTGAAAGCAAAAGACCTTCAGGGGACTTCTTAATGGCATAAGTTCTAAAAATAACCCAAGTGAAAACTAAGGGCACCTGTGCCCTTAGTGAGCTGATAAAGGTAAAGTCTCATTGGGAGACAAGGTTTTCAGAGCGCTCAGTTTGGGTAGGATTTATCTTCAGAGATTCTAGCTTGGTAAATGTAGGCTAGAGTCTAGAAATCTGAATTTTAAGCAGCTTCAAAAGTGACTGCCATGTAAGCAGACTAGGACCATACTTTGAGAAAAACTGACATACATACTGCCTTGTGTAAAATCATTACAAATTATGTAGAGAAACATTATCTGCTCAACAATGGCAAAATCAGGCCACTTCAACATAAGAAAAGCATAATTTACACATGTCTATTGTTTGTGTGAAGAGAGAGAGGGAAAGGGAAGGAGGGAGGAAGGAAGAGAAGAGAAAGCATTGTTTCTTGTATATTACATTCTCAACCATCCAAATTTGAGATTCAGTCTAACTTTGTAAGTATAAAACAAAAATGTTTTTGATCACACTGGGTATTATAAACTAGGCACAGATGTGAGCTCTCTTCTGTATTCGGAGATTTGGAGGACAGGGAAACTTACACAAATCTTATTTATCTTCCAAGAATCCTGGAGTGGCCAGGCGTGGTGGCTCACGCCTGTAATCCCAGCACTTTAGGAGGCTGAGGCAGGTGATCACAAGGTCAGGAGTTCCAGACCAGCCTGGCCAACATGGTGAAACCCCGTCTCAACTAAAGATACAAAAATTAGCCAGGCGTGGTGGCACGCACCTGTAATCCCAGCTACTTAAGAGCCTGAGGCAGGAGAATCACTTGAACCCAGAGGCAGAGGTTGCAGCGAGCCGAGATTGCACCAGTGCACTCCATCTCCAGAAAAAAAAAAAGAATGCTGGAGTATTTTTTCAAGATTCTACTTAATAGCCGATAATCTGAATATCCCCACTCTACAGAAAAGAAACTAAAACTGAGAAGTTCATTGTATTGCCGAAGGTCTTACGGTGATGTGACAACTACTGATTGTAGTGGCCGAGCCTATTTGTAGGTCTGTTCACCACACTTAGGTGCTACGGTTAATGGCATCAGGGCCTATGGGCTCAGAGGGGTTCATTTGAGAAGTTTCAATGTATTGACCATGACCTAATATTGGCTAGGCTAATGCATTTGAATACTGATACTTGAATACATATTATACTTATAAAATTCAAACTCTGATGAGATTTTCTTCAAAATCTGACTACCGTATCACGTGACTAGTACGTAGTTATATGTTGGCACTACGTTTTTAAGACAATTCCACAAATGTTTAAGCATATTTTATACACAATGGCAAAAGACCATGGGGAAACATCTGTGTATCAACTATACTCGAGTGTTTACCCGGGTGATTACAAAATATAAACAAGTCTAAAAATGACTTCATAACAGCTTACTGTGTTTATTAAATTCAGATTTTCTCAATTTTGCCACAGCACAACGTAGACCTATCTATTACTTTCACACCTTGCACTGTGCCTGGCACATACTCAGTACTCAAGAAATATGTTTTGTTGAATGCACAGATGAAAAGACAGTGTGTTTGGAGTACTGTAACTGCAAAGAAACAGTATATATTCCACACTGGCATGCAGAAGACCTTATGAAATTATTTTGATTCCATTAACTTTTCAGGACAAGAAAACTTCGTTGGCTTTGGCAAAAGCAAAAGATTACTGCAGAAGTTGATGGCCCTTTAGTATTCGGCCCTTTTCACTAAAAAGATGGAAATGTATTTGAATCATGCATTAATAAATAGAAGACAATGTTATTATCTTAAAAAACAAGTGGATGTTTTAGAATTCTGTCTCACACATAGCAAAATTCTCCAAACCAAAATTCTACCAAGATTTAATTACGCTTAAAATATTTTGCATTTTCTAATTCAACCTGCTGATACACAGAACACTGGTAAGATGGCTCCCGGATCTTCGGTAATTTTCTAAGGTAAAGAGATTTCTTATTTTTCATCATATAAGCGATTAAAATAACCAATTTAGCTAGATACAAGGTTACAGGCTAAGTTCAATGGCTGACTTGTTTGCATTCTTTTTTCTTGTTGTTTTTTTTTGAGACACTGTATCACCGTATCACCCAGGCTGGAGTGCAGTGGTGTGATCTCAGCTCACTGCAACCTCCACTTCCTGGGTTCAAGCGATTCTCCTGCCTCAGTCTCCTGAGTAGCTGCGATTACAGGCACATGCCACCACGCCCAGCTAATTTTTGTATTTTTAGTAGGAGACAGGGTTTCATCATGTGGCCAGGCTGGTCTCAAACTCCTGACCTCAGGTGACCTACCAGCCGTGGCCTCCCAAAGTGCTGGGATTACAGGCATGAGCCACTATGCCCTGCAGTGAGAATCAACATTCTCTCCTGAAAAGTACACAGAAGGTAGAAAAGAATTCAAGTGACCTATCAGAATCATTACTAAAGTATGAAAATGATAAAGACGGACACTAACTTATAATAGTTAATGCTTTTTTGACTTTATGATAGTGTGAAAGCAATGTGTGTGCAGTAGACATTGTACTTCAAATTTTTTTTTTTTTAAGTTTTCTGCTGTCTTTACAAGTACCTCAAATTTTTGTTCAAAGTTTAAATAACTTTAGGCCGTGCGTGGTGACTCACGCCTGTAATTCCAGCACTTTGGGAGGCTGAGGCGGGCGGATCACTTGAGGTCTGAAGTTCGAGACCAGCCTGGGCAACACGGTGAAACCCCAACTCTACTAAAAATACAAAAATTAGACAGGCATGGTAGCAGGTGCCTATAGTCCCAGCTACTCAGGAGGCTGAAGCAGAACTGCTTGAACCCGGGAAGCGGATGTTGCAGTGAGCTGAGATCATGCCACTGCACTCCAGCCTGGGTAACAGGGTGAGACGCAATCTCAAAAAAAAAAAAAAAAAGTTTTAACTTTATTCTAAAATAGGCTTTGGGTTAGATGACTTTACCTGACTGTAGGGTAATATGTGTTCTGAGCACATTTAAGGTAGGCTAGGCGAAGCTTTAATGTTCAGTAGGTTGGGTGTATGAAATGCATTTTTTATTTAGTATTTTTAACTTAAGATGTGTTTATTGGGATGTAACCCCATTATAAGTGGAGGAGCATCTGTAATTGAAAAAACTTCAACTACACGTGAATCTTCCAAGAGAGAAATTTTAAAATGCTATGAGAAATTTTTGTGTTCTTTACTAATTTTATTTTTGACAATTTCCATCCCTGTATCTATGGCAGATACAAATTGAAAACTAATTTAAAGCCATTTAAGGAACACTCCAGGCAGTCCTGTTCAATAAAACTTTCAATGATGATAAAAATGTTCTATACCTGTACAGTCCAATATGGTAGCTACTTACTGTGCACATATGGTTGCTTAGCATTAAAATGTGGCTAGAGCATCTAAGGAACTGAATTTTAAATTTTATTTAATTTAAATAAATTTAAATTTAGATTTAAATAGCCACGAGACTAACAGCTATTGAATCAAACAGCAGAGTTCCAGGATGATATACTAACCAAGAGCACTACAGAGCATAAATGTTTAAGCAACTGCAGAAATGGAAGCTGTAAAAACAAATGATTTTGCTATTGCTAAATCATGACTAAAATAATGTCTAATGTTAAAAATCTACGCCGGGTGCAGTGGCTCACATCTGTAATCCCAGCACTTTGGGAGGCCGAGGCAGGCAGATAATGAGGTCAGAAGTTTGAGACCAGCCTGGCCAACATGGTAAAACTCCATCTCTACCAAAATACAAAAATTAGCTGGGTGTGGTGGCAGGCACCTGTAATCCCAGCTACTCGGGAGGCTGAGGCAGGAGAATTGGTTGAACCCAGGAGGCAGAGGTTGCAGTGAGCCAGGATCACGCCACTGCACTCCAGCCTCGATGATAGAGCAAGACTCCATCTTGGGAAAAAAAAAAAATCTAAATATCGTTCTTATAAATTGTATCTATATCCTATTGTAATGTTTTATACAACTTTTGTTTTAGCACTTTTTAATTTAAAAAAAGTTATTATTAATAATAAAATTATGGGCTGGGCTCAGTGGCTCCCAAAGTAATCCCAGCACTTTGGGAGGCCAAAACGGGTGGATCATATGAAGTCAGCCGTTCGAGACCAGCCTGGCCAAATGGTGACACCCTGTCTC
The DNA here is from genome assembly GCF_001604975.1 of Cebus imitator. Taxonomy (NCBI): domain Eukaryota; kingdom Metazoa; phylum Chordata; class Mammalia; order Primates; family Cebidae; genus Cebus; species Cebus imitator. The sequence goes on from NW_016107503.1 coordinate 4,471,201, forward strand.
TACCAAAAATTACAAAAGTTAGCTGGGCATGGTGGCACATGCCTATAGTCCCAGTTACTCGGGAGGCTGAGGCAGGAGAATCACTTGAACCCAGGAGGCACAGGATGCAGTGAGCCTAGATCACGCCACTGGACTTCAGCCTCAGCAACAGAGCAAGACTCTGTCCCCTGCACCAAAAAATAATAAAATGATGTACCAATATACAGTAATTTAAGATTTTTGTGTGTTAAATGGAGAAACACGATGGACTCTGCATCAAGATCCCTATTCCCCACTTTTTTAAAAATTAGGTAAGCCACTAACCAGGCTGTAATCCTCTCAAAAATGACAGGTTTAAAAGGCAGGAAGGGGTATTTTATAAAAGGATTATGGAGACATAAACTTACCATGACCATTTTTCTTTGTTCATATAGCTTCTGTAATTGGTAGGACTTTTCTTCTGCTTTGATGTAGCCTTTCTTCACATCATCGACCGCCTATCACCAAAACAGAAGTAGAGAAGAAAGGAGTGTAAAAATCATTATTATGTACATTCTCAATGAAAATCGACACAGATACATTTTCAGCAAATCTCTTGTCCACTTGAACCACCATCATTACCAGTGAACTCTGTCACATGTCCAGGGATATGGTCTGGCTCTGTGTCCCCAGACCATATTGAATTGTAATTCCCATGTGTCAAGGGAGGGACCCGGTGGGAGGTGACTGGATCATGGTCTGGTTTCCCCATGCTGGTCTCGTGATAGTGAGGGAGTTCTCGCTAGATCTGATGGGGCTTTTTTGTTTGATTGTTTTGAGATGGAGTCTGGCTCTGTCGACCAGGCTGGAGTACAGTGGCACAATCTTGGCTCACTGAAATCTCTGCCTTCTGGGTTCAAGTGATTCTCCTGCCTCAGCCTCAGAGTAGCCGGGACTACAGGTGTGAGCCACCATATACAGCTAATTTTTTTATTTTTAGTAGTGATGGGGCTTCACCATGGTTGGCCAGTCTAGTCTTGAACACTTGACCTCAAGTGATCACCTGCCTCAACCTTCCAAAGTGCTGGGATTACAGGCATAAGCCACAGCGCCTGGCCTAGATCTGATGGTTTTAAAAGTAGCAGTTCGCCCTGCCTACACTCTCTCTTCCTGCCTTGTGAAGAAGGTGCTTGCTTCTCCTTCACCTTGTGCCATGATTGTAAGTTTCCTGTGGCATTCCCAATATGTGAAACTGTGAGTCAATTAAACTTCCTTTCTTTATAAATTACCCAGTCTCAGGTAGTGCCTTTATAGCAGTGTGAGAATGGACTAATACATCCAGTAACAGGTATACTTACTGGAATAACTAGCATTTAAAGAATATCTAGCACATGCTCAAGCACTGTTCTAAATATATGTGAGAGATCTGGCTTCTCATGTCAAGAGACTTAAATATCAGTTATTTTATACCTGTGTAAACAATTAGAGAGCACCGAAAGACGCTATATGATGCTGTATTAAAGGTAACAATTAAATAGCAAACAAGTATGGTACAGACAGTGATATGTGCAGTCAGAATGGATGCACTTATTGGTAATTACAGTTATCAGGGAAGCCTGGGGTGGATCCACAAAGCATAGATTGAAGAAGAGAAATTTTAAGCTAACATCAGGAAACAGGAATAAGTCTGTGCTTAAATACTTTGAGAAAACAGATTTACCTGATTTAAATAAAGGAATAGGAGACAATGCAAGATAATGCTGGATAGGCAGACTAACAACAGATTATAAAAGATTCTAAAAAGCAGGCACAGGAATTTAGACTTAAGGAAACAAATAACAGGAAGCTAAAATAAGCAATAGAAAACGGTTTCTTCTGGCCAGGCATGGTGGCTCACGCCTGCAATCCCAGTACTTTGGGAAGCTGAGGTAGGTGGATCTCCTGAGGTCAGGA
>NW_016107503.1:4473361-4475996 GCF_001604975.1 Cebus imitator
AAAAAAAAAAAAAAAAAGGTTTCTTCTGTATTAAAGAAGAAATTTATGTTTGATTTCTTGTTTGAGGGCCACATGAATTAAACTGAAGAGAGAATGAAATAAGGAAGATCGGTGATGTTATGGTACTTAAGGTAGAAATCATTTCCCAGAGTCTTTGAAAGAAAAATAGTTGGATGGGCAAATGAGTTCAAGATTAAGTCAAGAGACTAATTCATCATTTAGCTCTGTCAGCTACCAATGTGCACTTGCATAAGTCATGTAAACCCTTTCACTGCGTAAAACTGGAATATCTCATAGATGGACCACAAAAAGATGACAGATGTTAAGAGTTTTGTAAAGTATATATAAGTAGCTATTATTAGTATCATTTAGCTATTAAGTTCTTCTAAGAATCGCACAAGGATGTGAATGTCCTGCCAGGAAGTGAATAACAGAAAGATTATGCCAGTCTCTCCCCAGTCTTGGCCATACATGTGAGGGCTCAGTTAGGCACCGAGGATTATAGCCACAGAAGGGAAGGGCTGTTCAATAAGAACCACCACGCAATGTCAATGTCCTGAAGAACCTGAACATGTGGCTTTCCATCACCAAAAGACTGTGCTGCTCCAGCCAAATTTAAACCAATTATTGACAAGCTGGCAGAGAAGCAGGAGGGGAAATAAACAATACTGGTCTATCCAGTTTCTAAAGTAACTTACAGTGTTATCTAGTTCAGGGAAAAGGCTTTACAATTATTTTGCCGTATTTCTGTATTGTTTAGATGAGAATAAGAATATAAGAAAACTGCCTTTCTGTTGTGTTTTTACCCCCAATGCCTACAACTATGTCTGACTCACAGCTAGACTATTTGATGAACACTCCCCCAAGGTAGAGATGAGTCAGTGATTATCTACTCCAGCAACTCCAAGTGAGCTCTTTTTTCACATGGACAGTAAAAATGGTCTTCTTTCATTTCTAATCAAGAAATTGCTTGCCCAGGTGTGGTGGCTCATACCTGTAATCCCAGCATTTTGAGAGGTGGAGGCAGGAGGATCACTTGAGGTCCAGAGTTTGCAACCAGCCTGCCTAACATACCGAAACCCTATTTCTACTAAAATACTAATTTTTGTATTTTAGTAAGCAGGTAATCCCAGCAACTTGGGAGTCTAAGGCAAGAGAATCACTTGAACCTGGGAGACAGAGGTTATATCTCCGTGAGCCAAGATCACACCACTACACTCCAGCCTGAGAGACACAGCGAGACTCTGTCTCAAAAAAAAAAAAAAAAAAAAAAAAAAAATTACATTGCTTGACTGAGTAGAAAACATAAATATCACCACCCTAGATTCCCTTTTTACTTAAATTTTTTAGATTAAAGTAAAAGATGTATATAGTTTTAAAAAACAAAACAAACAGTACTAAAAAGCTCCTCATAAAAACAGCAGCCTCCTCTCCCAGAGCTTCATTCCACAAAAGCAACTACTGATAGGCACTTTAAGCAATTTCTTGTGATATTCCTTCCATAATTCTAAATGGCATGCCTACACTAATAATTCCTGACCTACCAATTTTAGACACTATTGACTTACTTTGTTGAAAATATTTGGTTTTAACTCTTGCAGCACCCAAACACTCCCTCTTCCTCTTCCCCCAACTTCTCGATAAAAAATTAAATAATCCATAACTGCATTATTTATGATAAGTATGTAAACACTGTTCACAACTAAGCTATACACTATGCTATGACTTTCCTTCTTGCCTAATTTTTTACTTTCTCTGAGGTTAAATGCTTTGTGTTTTTGTTTGTAAATTCCAATGTACCTATCACCAATATTTCCTCCACAATAACCAAATATCAAAACTCTTTTACTTAGACATTCATTTTCTAAAAACTGTCAACAATTTTCATCTGCTGTAGTATCCTCCCTTGTTTCTCTTTGTCCTTGCAAGTTTACACCTTTTAAATTCCACTACTGCTACTTTTGCAAGCTTTCAGGAAACAGCAGTTTAAATGTGTGTACAATTTGCCAGGTTTAGCCAGAATTTAAACATAAATGATTAATTTTTATCTTATTAATTTTTTAAGGAAAAGGCTCTTATTATCATTAGCATCTAACATATAATATCTCATCAATTTAAATGTATACATTATTTCATATTTTAACATCTCTGAAATCGGGATGCATCTTACAGTCAATGATGTGTCAGTTTAACTGACAGCTTTTTTCTCTTATCAATACATAAAATAATGGGATGCATCTTATAATTGATAACATCTTAGAATTATGAAATTCATTGAATATTCCCACCATCAAAATATGATATAAAAATAATTGAAATTAAGTAAAGGAAATTTAGTATTACTTTTCAAAAGATACAGTTGTTTACTTAGTCCATCAGAAAACAGCAGCCAGGCATGGTATTTGTGGTCAGGCATGGTGGCTCATGCCTACAATCCCAGCACTTTGGGGGGCCAAGCTGGGTGGATCTTTTGAGGCCAGGAGTTTGACACCAGTCTGGGCAACATGGTGAAACCCCATCTCTATTAAGAATACAAAAATTGGCCGGGTGCGGTGGCTCAAGCCTGTAATCCCAGCACTTTGGGAGGCCGAGGTGGGTGGATCACGAGGTCAAGAGATCGAGACCATCCTGGTCA
>NW_016107503.1:4476026-4478325 GCF_001604975.1 Cebus imitator
CATTGCACTCCAGCCTGGATAACATGAGTGAAACTCCGGCTCAAAAAAAAAAAAAAGAATACAAAAATTATCTGGGCTTGGTGGCACACGACTGTAGTCCCAGCTACTTGGGAGGCTGAGGCATGAGAGTCGCTGGAACCCAGGAGTCACAGGTTGCAGTGAGTCGAGATCATGCCACTGAACTCCAGGCTGGGAGACAGAGCGAGACTGTCTCAAAAAACAAACAAACAAACAAATAAATCATTTGAGATGGTACAGTCACTGTGGAAAACAGTACAGCAGTTCCTCAAAAAGTTGAAAATAGAATTGCCATGTGATTCAGTAATCCCACTTCTGGGTATACTGAAAGAAGAATCTCAACAAGATTATCTGCATACCCATGTTCATAGCAGCATTATTCACAATACCCAAGAAATCAAAGAAACCCCACTGTCCATGAATCAATGTTTAGATATGGTATATACATACAGCAAAATATTATTCAGCCTTAAAAAGGAAGGAAACCCTGTCCTATACTACCACAACACACATGTATGAAACTTGAGGACATTATATTAAGTGAAATAGCCAGTTAAAAAAGGCAAATACTGTACGATTACACTTACATTAAATATCTAAAGTAGTCAAATTCATAGAAACAAAAAGTAGAATTGTAGTTGCCAAGGGGGAGGGGAAAACAGGGAGCTGTCTGATGGGTACAGAGTTTCAGTTTTAATCTTTTCCAAGATTAAAAGAGTTCTGAGCCAGGAGCAATGGCTTATGCTGTAATCCCAACACTTTGGGAGGCTGAGGTAGGAGGATTGTTTGAGGCCAGGAGTTCAAGATTACAGTGAGCTATGATCGCAGCACTGCACTCCAGCCTGGGTGGCAGAGTGAGATTCTGTCCCTTCCTTTACAATAAAAAGAGTTCTGGGCCGGGCGCAGTGGCTCACACCTGTAATTCTGGCACTTTGGGAGGCTGAGGAGGGCGGATCACAAGGTCAGAAGTTCGAGACCAGCCTGGTGAAACCCTCTCTCCACTAAAAATACAAAAAAATTAGCTAGGCTTGGTGGTGCATGCCTGTAATCCCAGCTACTCAGGAGGCTGAGGTAGAAGAATTACTTGAACCTGGGAGGGAGGTTGCAGTGAGCCGAGATCGCACCACTGCATTCCAGCCTGGGGGACAGAGAGAGACACCACCTCAAAAAAAAAAAAAAATTTCTGGAGATCTGTTATGCAACATTTTGAATATAGTTAACACTACTACTGAACTGTATGCTTAAAAATGGCTTAGAAGGTAAAAAAAATTTATCAAATTGTATACTTTAAATATGTACAGTTTATTGTATATAAACTATACCTCAATAAAACTGTTTAAAAATCATTTGAGCCAATAAAAAAGCTCAGAAGAACTGCTATATATAAGATACTGCTCCAAAAACGGTAACTTTTCTATATACTTTATACTTAAATACTTTTGTCTTCTAGTTTTACAATTCAAAAAGGAATTTCACACGCTCTGCCCTCACTTAAATTTTGATAAGCATTAAAAAAAAACCAGCCAGGTGTGGTGGTTCATGCCTATAATCTCAGCGCTTTGGGAGGTCAAGGCAGGAGGATTGCTTAAAGCCAGGAATTCAAGACCAGCCTGGGCAAACACAGCAAGACACTGTTTCAATTTTTAAAATAAAAAATAAATTTAAAATAAAATAAACAAACCCACCTATGAGACATACCACTGTTCCTCTTTAACAGATGAGAAAACAGATCTCAGCAATGCTATGCAAAGAATTTACCCAATGTAGAGCTTCTACCTGAACCAGATATTATGACTCCTAGCTAATGATTTTCTACTCCAAATATACAAAGAAAAAATATTCTATTCATAACAGGAATAAAAACATAAAATACTTGGGAATTATTTTAAGAGGGCACTGGTAAAACATAAAACTATGTAACTTTTTTTGAGGAAACAAAAGTCAAATTGAATAAAATACTTTATGCATCCATTATTATAATACAACATTTAATTAAAATGGTGATTTTTCTTCAGTAAACTATAAATTTAACAAAATTCCAATTGGAATAGTAATAGGATACTCTATAAAGTGTTATTCAATGGGTTAAAAATTATTTGAAAATATAAAATGGGGGCCGGGCGCGGTGGCTCAAGCCTGTAATCCCAGCACTTTGGGAGGCCAAGGCGGGTGGATCACGAGGTCAAGAGATCGAGACCATCCTGGTCAACATGGTGAAACCCTGTCTCTACTAAAAATACAAAAAATTAGCTGGGCATGGTGGCACGTGCCTGTAATCCCA
>NW_016107503.1:4481685-4482735 GCF_001604975.1 Cebus imitator
AAAAAAAAAAAAAAAAAAAAAAAAAAATTTAATAGCACTAACATAAAATAAAAAAAGGAACAGAGTAAATATTAAAATGACAAAGACATAAAATTTTAACAAAATACAGCAATTTTTGTACAGCAAGGTACAAAAACACAATCGATAAATAGCTTGTATTCAAAAGAAAAATATGGCAAGGCACAATGGCTCACACCTGTAATCCCAACACTTTGGGAGGATTGCTTGAGCCCAGGAGTTCAAGACCAGCCTGGGCAACATAGCAAGATCCTGTCTCTATTTTTCAAAAAAAGTAAAAATTAGCCGGGCGTGGTGGTAAGCACCTGTAGTTCTAGCTACTTGGGAGGCTGAGGCAGCAGGATCACCTGAGCCCAGGAGGTAGAGGTTGCAGTGAACTATGATCATGCCATTGCACTCCAGCCTGGGTGACAGAATGAGACCCTATCACACCTGTCTCTCTCTCACACACACACACACACACACACACACACACACACACAGATATAAATTTAACCAAAGACAAGTTAAGCGTAATGTATGAAAAATTAATTATTTAATATATCCTGATGTGCTGTGTTGACAGCAATACCAAGAAAATTTAACTTATACCAACTACTCATACTATACACCACAATAAACCTTGGGTAACCTAAAGCATTAAATATTAAAAATAAAATATCGTGATAAAAGCACACTAAGTGTGCTATTGTCCTCTTACACTGAGGCAAGAAAATGTTAATAGAAATCACAAAGCAAAAGACAGATAAACAATGTTACATAAAATGTTAAAACTTCTCTAAAACAAAAATCCTGGCTGGGCGTGGTGGCTCACATCTGTCATTTTAGCACTTTGGGAGGCAGAGGTGGGCAGACTGCTTGAGCCCAGAAGTTCAAGGTGAGCCTGGGCGACATGGCAAAACCCTGTTTATACAAAAAATAGCTGGGCACGGTGGTGCTTGCCTGTAGTCCCAGCTACTCAGGAGGCTGAGGTGGGAGGATTACTTGAGCCCAGGAGGTGGAGGCTGCAGTGAGCCAAGATCATGTCACTGC
>NW_016107503.1:4483757-4485896 GCF_001604975.1 Cebus imitator
AAAAGAGAAAAACACCAAAAAAGTGATATTACAAGAGTTAATAATAGCATCATTTATAATCACATATTGAAAAAAAAACACCCTGGCACTATCCAGGCGCATATGTAGTCCCAGGCATTTTACTCAAGAGGCAGAGATAGGAGGCCTGCTGAGCCCCAGAGCCCCAGGCCAGCCCCAGCAGCATAGGGAGAGCCCTCTCACAAAACAAAACAACCCTGGGACTAATAAGACGGAATGACTAAACAACACATACTACATTAACTCAGTCATAAAGGATATATAAAGGACTATGTGAAAAGGAAAAAAGAAAAGCAAAAGGTTGTATCTATATTAGAATTATAACTATGTAAACATTATAAATCCATATAGAAACCCAAAGCCAAATATACATGTAAATGCTTGTAGGAAAAGTTCCTAAAAGAGGGCTTCCAATTAGGGATGGTGGATTGAAAACAAGTATCAACTGTTACTTCTTCCTAAAACCCCACTAAAATTTCAGCAAAGGAGTAAGTCCACGAGATCAAAGAGAAACAATCAGAACAAAATTTGGTAATCTGGAACATGGATATATACATAGCAACTTAAAAAATCTGAAAAGATAATTGGATTTCCTACCTAGTAGTAGGGAAAATGGAGAACTACTCAAATTTATATCACAAAATTCCAAAAACATCGAAGAATTCATAGGACCAGGTGGCCATAATGGAGAGGCTAAAATAAGGAGGACTGACCAAAAGCATATTTAAGAAAGCATCAAATTCTCAGATCCTCTCCTTTATTCCCTTGAATCAGATAACTGCCCTCCTCAATGCCAGCAGAAGACTAGAGCTTTGGCTAGGCATGATGGTTTATGCCTGTAATCCCAGCACTTTGGGAGGCTGAGGAGAGAGGGCTGTTTGTGCCCAGAAGTTCAAGACCAACCTGGGCAACATGGCAAAGTCCCGTCTCTATAAAAAGTGCAAAAATTAGCTGGGCATGGTGTGCACACGTGTAGTACCCCAACTACTCAGGAGGCTGAGGTAGGAGGATCATCTGAGCCCAGGAGGTCAAGGCTGTGGTGAGCCATGATTGTGCCATAGTCAACAAGATGTACTCACATGCTGAGTTCCCAATCAGCTGTACAGTCTCCCAGTCTTAAATTTGAGCAGACAACTGTGTTAAAGGAACACTTCTAACATGTAAAACAGAGACAAAACAAATAAGCAAACAACGGAGGGAGGAAAAAGATAACTTCAAAATAAAAAAGTATATTACTTTTTTTTTTTTTTGAGACGGAGTCTCACTCTGTCACCCAGGCTGAAGTGCAGTGGTGTGATCTTGGCTCACAGCAGCCTCCACCTCCTAGGTTCAAACAATTCTCCTGGCTCAGCCTTCTGAGTAGCTAGGATTATAGGTGTCTGTCACCATGCCTGGATAATTTTAATATTTTTAGTAGAGAGGGAGTTTCACCGTGTTGGCCAGGCTGGTCTCGAACTCCTGACCTCAGGTGATCTGCCTGCCTTGGCCTTCCAAAGTGCTGGGATTACAGGTGTGAGCCACCATACCTGGCCTAAAAAAGTATGTCATTTTTAATATCCTCAGAAAGCTAAGAAAAAAATACCACAACCACAAAATAACAAAATACTATATATAAAAAAGGATATTCAGAGAACAAAAGAAAATCTTTAGAAATTAAAAATATACTGGCATATATTTTAAAAAAAAACAAACTTAAGAGGGCTACGAGAAAAATCTGAGTAAGTTTTTCAGGAAGTAGAGCAAGAAGACAAAGAAATTAAAAATGAGATAAGATGAGATGATGACAGAGGCAGATCAAAAAATTCCGTATCAGAATAACGGGAATGCCAAAAGGAGGGAACAGAAAATGAGAGAACACATTGTCAATTTAATAATTCAAGAAAATTTGGCCGGGCACGGTGGCTCGAGCCTGTAATCCCAGCACTTTGGGACGCCGAGGCGGGTGGATCACGAGGTCAAGAGATCAAGACCATCCTGGTCAACATGGTGAAACCCCGTCTCTACTAAAGCTACAAAAAATTAGCTGGGCATGGTGGCGCGTGCCTGTAATCCCAGGTACTCAGGAGGCTGAGGCAGGAGAATTGCCTGAACCCAGGAGGCGGATGTTGCAGTGAGCCGAGA
>NW_016107503.1:4486056-4490487 GCF_001604975.1 Cebus imitator
AAAAAAAAAAAAAGAAAAAGAAAATTTGCCAGATCAGAACCACAAATTTCCCACAGAGAGCCCAACATAATAAATGAAAATAGATCCACGGCAAGGCACATGATTGCAAAATTTGAGACATATGGAGACAAAAAGATCTTAGTTTCTGGAAAGAAATGAAGGGTCACATAAAATGGTACAGAAATAAGATGGCTTTTTTCTCCCTTAAGATAAGGTCTCACTCTGTCTCCCTGGCTAGCGTGCAGTGGTGTGATCATGATTCACTGCAGCCTCAAACTCCTGAGTTCAGGTGATCCTCCCACCTCAGCCTCCCGAGTAGTTAGGACTTTAGGTACATACTACCACACCTGGCTAAATTTTACAGTTTTTGTAGAGACAAGGCCTCGCCATGTTGCTCAGACTGGTCTTGAACTCCTGGGCCCAAGTGATCCTCCCACCTTGGCCTCCCAAAGTGCTGGGACTATAGGCATGAGCCATCACACCTATCGGTGGAACATAATTCTTTAAAATTTCTGAAGTTAAATCATTTTCAACCTAGAGTTCTATACATAAACCTGACATTAACCAAGTGTGAAGGTAGAATAATGGCATTTCCAGGCATTCAGGATTTTTTAAATGTTGTCATCCCATGTACCCTTTTCTCACGAAGCTCTAAGAGGACTTGGTTCTAGATGGTATTTCTGAACTTGCCCTGGACCAGAGGGGAGCCCAATCCCCTGAAGGGTGAGTTCCAAGCCAGGCAGCATTCACCACAAGCTGACTGAAGAGCCCTTGGGTCTTAAGGGAACATTGGCGGGAGTGTGGCAGTACTCCCCATAGGCCTGAGGTGGGTGTGGCCATGGGGTAAGGTTCCTCCACCTTTGAAAAGAAGAGAGAAGAGTGGGAAGGACTGTATCTTGTGGTGTGAATGCCAGCTCAGCTGCAGTACAACAGAGCACCAGGCAGATTTCGAAGGTTTTTGACTCTAGTCCCTGGCTCCCAGATGGCACTTGGGACCCTCCCGGGGTCTGGGGGAACTCACTACCCTGCAGTTTAGGACATAGGCTTGGCTGGCTTTGCACCTGCTGATTGACTGTAGCAAACATAGGCAGTGGCCAGGGAGTAGCTACAGCAGGCCTTAAGCAAGACCCAATGCTGTGCTGGCTTCAGGTCTGACCCAGCATAGTCCTAGTGGTGGTGGCTTACAGGGGTGCTTTGTGTAGCCCACCCCCAGCTCTAGACAGCTCAGCAAAGAAAAGACTACATTTGTTTGAGAAAAAGTAAAAGAAGAGAACAAGAGTCTCTACCCAGTAATCCAGAGAATTCTGGATCTTGTCCAAGACAGCAAGGTAGTACCTCTCTAAGAGTCTACAAGAACTATAGCACTATAGGGCTTGGGGCCCTTCCTAAAGCAGATATAGCTTAGATCACAAGACCCAAGTCCTTTCAAATACCTGGAAAGCCTTCCCAAGAAGGACAGGTATGAACAAGGCCCAACTGCAAAGGCAAAATAAACATTTAACTCTTCAATGCCCAGACATGACAAACATCTACAAGTATCAACACAATCCAGGAACTAAATAAGGCACCAGGGACCAATCCTGTTGAAAAAGAGATATGTGACCTTTCAGACAGAAAATTCAAAATAGCTGTTTTGAGGAAACTCAAAGAAATTCTAGGTAACACAGAGAAGGTATTCAGAATTCTATCAGATAAATTCAACAGAGATGCAGTGGACCAAGACTATACCGCTGCACTCCAGCCTGGGTGACAGAGCCAGACTCTGTCTCATTTAAAAAAAAAAAAAAAAGAGGTTGAAATAATTTAAAAGAATCAAGCAGAAATTCTGGAGCTGGAAAATGCAATTGGCATACTGAAGAACATCATCAGAGTCTTTTTTCTTTTTTTTTTTTTTTTTTTTTTTTTTTTTTGAGATGGAGTCTTGCTCTGTTGCCCAGGCTGGAGTCCAATGGCACGATCTCGGCTCACCGCAGCCTCTGCCTCCTGGATTCCAGCCATTCTCCTGCCTCAGCCTCCCATGTAGCTGGGACTACAGGCGCATGCCACCATGCCCGGCTAATTTTTTCTATTTCTAGTAGAGATGGGGTTTCACTGTGTTAGCCAGGATGGCCTTGATCTCCTGACCTCATGATCCACCCACCCTGGCCTCCCAAAGTGCTGAGATTACAGGCATAAGCCACCACGCCTGGCCCATCAGAGTCTTTTATTTTATTTTATTTTTTTAAGACGGGGTTTCACCATGTTGGTCAGGCTGGTCTTGAACTCCCAACCTCAGGTGATCCGCCCGCCTTGGCCTCCAAAGTGCTTGGATTACAGGCGTGAGCCACAGCGCCGGCCCAGAGTCTTTTAATAGCAGAACTGATCAAGCAGGAGAAAGTATTAATGAGCTTGAGGATAGGCTACTTGAAAATACATGGAGGAGACAAAAGATAATAGAGGAGACAAAAGATAAAAACAATGGAGGAGGCCTACAGGATTAGAAAATAGCCTCAAAACGGCAAATCTAAGAGTTATTGGCCTTAAAGAGGAGGCCAAAGGAAGTTTACTCAAGGGGATAATAACAGAGAACTTCTCAAATCTAGAGAAAGATACCAATATCCAAGCACAAAAAGTTTACAGAACACCAAGCGGACTTAACCCAAAGAAGGCTACCTCAAGGCATTTAATCATCAAACTCCCAAAGGTCAAGGATAAAGAAAAGATCGTAAAAGCAGCAAGAGAATAGAAACAATATACAATGGAGCTCCAATACATCTGGCAGCAGACTTTTCAGTGGAAACCTTACAGGCCAGGAGAGAGCGGCAAAATATATTTAAAGGAAAGAGTTTAGTCGATTGATGAAGGAAAAAATCCTTATACTCTAGAATAGTATATGCAGGGAAATTATCCTTCAAACATGAAAGAGAAATAAACTTTTCAGGACAAACAATAGCAAAGGGATTTTATCAACAACAGACCTGGCCTACAAGAAATGCTAAAAAGAATACTTCAATCAGAAAGAAAAGGATGTTAATGAGCAATAAGAAATAAGCTGAAAGTATAAAATTCACTGGTCATAGTAAGTACACAGAAAAACACAAAATACCCTAACACTGTAACTATGGTATATAAACTATATACCTTAAGTAGAAAGGCTAAATGATGAATCAATCAAAAGTAAGAACTACAACAACTTTTCAAAACATAGTACAATAAGGTTTAAACACCAACAACAAAAGTTAAAAAGCAGGGGGATATATTTAAGGCATGGAGCCTTTATTAGTTTTCTTTTTGCTTGCTTGCTTGTTTATGCAAAGCGTTAAGCTGTTATCAGGTTAAAATAACAGATTATAAGATAGTATTTGCAAGCCTCATAGTAACCTCAAACCGACATACAACAAATGCACAAAAAATAAAAAGCAAGAAACTAAATCATATTACCAGAGAAAATCACCTTCACTAAAAGGAAGACAGAAGGAAAGGAAGAAGGAAGGGAAGATCACAAAATAACCATAAAACAAGTAACAAAATGGCAGAAGGCCTTACTTATCAATAGTAACACTGAATGTAAATGGACTAAACTCTTCAATCAACAGAGCAGCTGAATAAAGAAAACAAGAACCATTGATCTGTTGTCTATAAGAAACACACTTCACCTATAAAGACACGCACAGATGGAAAATTAACGGATGGAAAAATATAGTCTAAGACAATGGAAACCAAAAAAGAACAAGGCAGTATACTTAGACAAAATAGATTTTAAGACAAAAATATAGGACAAGACAAAGGAGGTCACTATATAATGATAAAAGGGTCAATTCAGTAAGAGGATATAAAAATTTGAAATATATGTGCACCCAATGCTGGAGCACCCAGATATATATTAAATATCTAAAGCAAATACTATTAGAGTTAAAGAGAGAGACAGACTCCAATACAATAACAGCTGGAGACCTCGACACCCAACTTGCAGCTTTGGACAGAACTTTCAGACAGAAAATCGACAAAGATACACTGGACTTAATCTGCATTATAGACCAAATGGATCTCATAGATATTTATAGAACACTTCATCCAATGACTGCAGAACACACATTACTTTGAGAGTGATCCAGCACATGGATCACTCTCAAGGACAGACCAGACAAAGATACATCAAACAAGACATCGAGGCTGGGCACGGTGGCTCACGCTTGTAATCCCAGCACTTTGGGAGGCTGAGGTGGGGGATCACAAGGTCAGGAGTTCAAGACCAGCCTGGCCAACACAGTGAAGCCCTGTTTCTACTAAAAATACAAAAATTAGCTGGGTGTGGTGGCACGCGCCTGTAATCCCAGCTACTTAGGAGACTGAGGCAGGAGAATCGCTTGAGCCTTGGGGGTAGAGGTTGCAGTGAGCCGAGATTGTGCCACTGCACTCTAGCCTGGGCGACAGAGCCAGAATCCATCTCAA
>NW_016107503.1:4490642-4492369 GCF_001604975.1 Cebus imitator
AAAAAAAAAAAAAAAGATACCAAACCAGACACATCAAAAAAGACAAAACCAAAACCAGACAAAGACACGTCAAAAAAGAAGACTACAGACCAATATCACTGATGAATATTGATGCGAAAATCCTCAACAAAATATTAGCAAACTGAATTCAACAGTATATTTAAAAAATCATCATGAGCAAGTAGGATATATCTTTGGGAATGTAAGGATGGTTCAAAAGCACAAATTAATCAGTGTCACAATTGACAATGTCAATCAACAGAATGAAAGACAAAAACCATATGATCATTTCAATTGACGGTGAAAAAGCATTTGATAAAATTCAATATGCCTTCATAATGAAAACCTCTCAAAAAACTGGGTATAGAAGGAACCTCAATATAATAAAAGCTATATACAACAGACTCACAGCTAGTATCATCCTGAATGGGGAGAAATTGAAAGCCTTTCCTCTAAGATCTGCAACACGACAAGGATGCCCACTTTCACCACTGTTATTCAACATAGTACTAGAAGTCCCAGCTAGAGCAATCAGACAAGACAAAGATACAAGGGGCATCCAAACTGGAAAGGAAGGAGTCAAATTATCCTTGTTTGCAGATGATATGATCTCATACTTGGAAAAACCTAAAGACTCCACCAAAAAACTATTAGAACTGATAAATAGATTCAGTAAAGTTGCAGGATACAAACTCAACAATAAAAATCAGTAGGATTTCTGTATATCAGCAGTGAACAATCTGAAAAAGAAATTAAAACACGATGAAAGAAATTGAAGAGAGGACACCAACAAATGGAAAAAGTATTCTATGTTCATGGATTGGAAGAATCAATATTGTTAAAATGTCCATACTATACAAAGTGATCCACAGATTTAATGCAATTCCTATCAAAATACCAATGACATTCTTCACAGAAATAGAAAACAACTATCCTAAAATTTAGACAGAACCACAAAAAAACCAGAATAGCCAAAGACATCCTAAGAAAAAGAAGAAAACTGGGTGAGGTGTGGTGGCACACATCTGTAACCCAGCACTTTAGGAGACAAAGGTGGGAGGATTACTTGAGCCCATGAGCTCAAGACTAGCCTGGGCAGCATGGCAAGATCTTCCACCTCTACAAAAACTTTAAAAAGCAGTTGGGCATGGTGGCGTGCACCTACAGCCCCAGCTACTGGAGAGGCTGAAGCAGAAGGATAGCTTGTGCCCAGGAGCTTGTGAGCTGTGATCATGCCACTGCACTCTGGTCTGGGTGACAAAGTGAGACCCTGGCTCTGAAGAAAAAGAACAAAACTGGAGGAATTATATTACCTGACTTCAAATACTACAGAACTCTAGTAACAAAAACAACATGGTACTGGCATAAAAACAGACACACAGACCAATGGAGCACAATAAAGAACTGAGAAACAAATCCACATACCTACTGTTCACTCATTTTCGATACAGGTGCCAAGAACATATACTGGGGAAAAGACAGTCTCTTCAATAAATGGTGCTGGGAAAACTGGATATCCATGTGCAAAAGAATGAAACTAGATACCTAACTCTTGCCATATACAAAAATCACATCAAGGCCGGGCGCGGTGGCTCAAGCCTGTAATCCCAGCACTTTGGGAGGCCGAGGCGGGTGGATCACGAGGTCAAGAGATCAAGACCATCCTGGTCAACACGGTGAAACCCCGTCTCTACTAAAAATACAAAAAATTAGCTGGGCATGGTGGC
>NW_016107503.1:4494252-4538874 GCF_001604975.1 Cebus imitator
TTTGAGGGGATGGATTCCCCATTTTCTGTGATGTGATTACATACCACATGCCTGTATCAAAACATCCCATGTACTCCAAATATATATATACCTACTATGTACCCACAAAAATTAAAAATAAAAAATTACATATATAAAAAGAGGAACAGCTCTGAAAATGTATTCTACAAAAATAAGGGAGTAAAGCAAAACAAAACAAATGATGTACTCTAACACTGGAAACAGGACGTGGTAGTGGGGAAGGGCAATACCAGAAGGCCAGCTGTGCTCCAGAGTGGAGAGCCGCCACTTCACACAGGGATAGAGGAAGAAGCTCCACAAAAGATTTCTACAGAAAGAGGAAATTCATGGACTACCTGATGGGTCTGAATTGAATGTCTTTAGAGGAGATTTAGACAACTGGTGAAGAGTATGGAGCTAAATTAATTATAAGTACACAGAAAATAAAGCAAATGAAAAATGAGGGGAATAATTAGCTGGGGGAAAAGAAAAATATTGTAAATTTCACTATTTACAGAGTCGTAATATTGTAAACACTGAATACTGACCTAACAAATATTATAATTTGACTATATTAAGGGGATGGGAGAGATGAAAAAGGTATGGGCTTATGGTAAGAATGGGGGAGGAAAGACAGCTTGTGTCTCATCTTCAATAGTGGGAAATTAAGAGATGCTGCTGGAATCTGAAAAATTAAGTAGGAGCAATATAACCAAGTTATAATGAAGACATAGAAGTAAATACCAAAAAGAAAACAAACAAAAACAAAGCTAAAAGAGGTGAACAGGTGGTTGCCTATGGGGGGAGATGGAAATAAGCAGGGGCAACTGTTTTTCATAATAAACTGTGCAGAACTATTTAGATGCTTTAAACTCTGTGTATGTATAATAGTGGTAGAAAATTTTTGAACAGTTACACAGCCACATGCTCATTTTCTATTGTTTAAAAATATTAGTATACATATTTTTAAAACTCCAGGATAGCTTTGCTTCTAAAACTTATTTATTCATCTTTTGTGAAATGGGATAGAACATTTTACAAATGTAACTCAAGACCCAGGAGCAAGGCAGCTTACCTAGGAATTCACAGAGAATTGGCAAAGTACCAACTATATTCAAACATAAAAAGCAGTTGTGCCTTTCAGGAAGATCAGTTCACCTACCTGATGAAAGAAATAGGTAACAGCAAGGTCATTGTCATTTAAGAGGATTTCTTCTTCTGTTGTAAAAAGCCACTTTCGAATGGTCAAGCAGGTACCTGGCACAGCTGATGTATAATTCTGAATGTAGAGTTTGTGAGGAAACTCATTAGGTGCCAACTTACGTACTAAAGGAAAGACAAAACACAGAAAGCTGGAGTAAAAATATATAAGAAATTTCCCTAATATAAACTATGTATGGCAAATCAAGAATGGTATGTTATCATTAACCGGAACATCAGCTCAAATTCATCAAGGAGTTCTGCCTTGGGAGCACAAAACAGCCATATCTGTCCAGCCAAATATCCCTTCTAGCTAAGACCATGACCAGTCAAGTCTCAAGCTGATTGAAACCTATCACTTGAATGACAGGTTGCTGTGGTCTGGATATTTGTCCCCCGACAAAGCTCATGTTGACATTTGATCCCCAGTGTTGGAGGTGGGGCCTAATGTGATCTCTGCACACACCATGAATGGAAGAAAGCAGCCTGAGGACCTTAACAGATGCCCAATCTTGAACCCAATCTTAAGGATGCTTGGTGGACATCAGCTGAAAACCAGGAGAATCATGAGTCAAACAGACCTTTTTTTTTTTATTAATTACCCAGCCTCAGGTATTCCTTTATAGCAACACAAAATAGACTGAAACACAAATCAGTTAACGTAACTCTGCAAACAGCACAAACTCCAAATTTAGTTAAAACATCTGATCCATTAACTAGTACATTACAGCTAACGTCCACTAAATATCCTTAAAGCAAGCCTCTCCTCTTACCCAGCTGTGTGCATTCAGAGTCTTTCATGTGGCAATTCTCAATGAACTGCTTTTACTGTTAACGCCAAAAGGTTCTTTCCAGACTACCTCCAAAAATCCTACAGCATTCCTCAAAGTGAAAAGTGTCTTGTGAGTAACGTTACTTCCTAACAGCCACCAAAGCAGGATAAAAAAAAAACTACCACTTTTAATTTCTAAATTGCCTTTCTTTGGAAAGGCTGAGTTTTCTTTTCTTTCCTTTCCTCTTATTTTTATTTATTTATTTTTTGAGGCCGGTTCTCACTCTGTTGCCTGGGCTAGAGTGTAGCGGCACAATCACAGCTTACTGCAGCCTTAACTTCCTAGGCTCAAATGGTCCTCCTACCTCAGCCTCCTAGCTTGGACCACCTGCATGTGTCACCACGCTTGGCTAATTTTTAAACTTTTTGTAGAGATGGCAGTCTCACTATGTTGCCCAGGCTGGTCTCAAACTCCTAGGCTCAAGCAATCCTCCTGCCTCAGCCTCCCAAATTGCTGAGATTACCTCCTCTCTCAATGTTTACCTGGCTTTATAACACTACAAAAGACAGATTTAATATTTTCCATTTTATAGAAAATGAAACTAAAACTTAGGAAAAAAAATAAGGTTAGAATCCAAATGTCCTGGCACCTTAGTAAGCCTCTGTAATGTAATTTACATCTGCCTAGTTACACTGCTGTGAGTTGGGAAGAAAAAAAAATATTAGGGAGATGGCTGCTTTCAGGGAATCAAAGTTATTCTACCTGGACCTCAGATGGCAAGGCAACCTAAATCCACCAAACTCACCCCCTCTCTGGGATAAGGAAGGTCTGATCAACCAATATTATCTCTATCAATTATGGCCTTAACCCTGTATAAATACATATGACATGGAAGAGACCCATAAACTGTTGGAAATCTATGCTATTCAGAGAAAGCTCTCACTCTCTCCTCTTTGTAGTCTCAATGCAACCAGTATGATGGTGATCCCTAGCTTTTATAAAATAAAAGATGAGAAACTTCCTGTCACCATGCAATAAAACTTCCTTGGAAGAGGAAATTTATTTATACAGAAACTTAAATGTATGCATTAAAACAAGGCTTTGAAGCAATGTATATCTTTCTAACTTAAAACAGAAAGCTACTCTTAAGAATCTTTACAAAAATCCTAAAGTACGCTAAAACAACGTGTGGCTAAGTAGAACATCCCATCTTTTTAAGCCTGTTTTATTGGAATATATGAATTTTGAACCTCAGATTTAAAAGAACCTCATGAAAGTATCTGCCGATTCAGTGCTGATTGTAACCTATACTTACAAAAGAGGAAAAAGAATTAACAGTGATCAGACATCCTTATGACCTGAGTTTTATGGGGTATGCTTGGTCTGATTGTTACAGATGGTTCTAATGAGTGGGATCTCCCCTTGTCTTGAAGTTCTTCTCTAGGTAAATAGTTTCTTTCTGACAGTATTAGAAAACAAAACTTAATTATCAGCCACTGGCACTTACCAAAGGAATGATTGATCACTTCAAATAAGGCAAAGTAATTCACTGTCGTACTGTCCATGCCAACCTTTGCTGCAATAGCCTAAGGTTAAACAAGATATATTAAGTCAGACAATGCTATAGGAAAAGGCAGGTGTCTGCCTATGGAGGAAGGAAAAGGTAGAGGTCCTGCCATCTTGGTCTGACAAAAATTATATTCATGTGCATAGCTAGGCTTCTTTGTATGTATGTGTACATACATTGATGAATATATACATATGAAAGAAAAGGGAAAAAAACAGCTGTATCTGACCCAAACAGCTATGATCTCTAAATATGAGATTCTCCCTTCCAATGCAAGCTGATAATAGTCTCTCCTTAAACATCAGCTTCCCTCTCTGAATATGACTTCATTCTTTTTTAACATCACTTACAAGAAATGTACTTAATAACACAGATCTTTTTTCTTCTTCTTTTTTTTTTTTTTTTTTTTTAAAGACGGGGTTTCACTATGTTGGTCAGGCTGGTCTTGAACTCCTGACCTCAGGTGCTCTGCCCGCCTTGGCCTCCAAAGTGCTTGGATTACAGGCGTGAGCCACCGCGCCCGGCAATAGCACAGATCTTAAAAAGAAAACAAATTCTTAAATATCCAGTTTCAAACATTCAGCCTACATTTAATACATTAACACAAAAAACTATATATTTGATTCTAGAGCTTAAAATATTGCCAATTATATTCTGGCTTCACAAATTGTTTTTGTTTACTTTTTAGATGATCCATGTCTCATGTTGGGATTAGGCACCTCCATTTCCTAAGAATCACCATCATAATATCAACATAAAATATCAAAATGCTGGGACAACAGAGGCATATTAAACAAGAATCATTCATTCTCTCTAGGAACTCAGGTCCTAACAAGACAAATAAAAAAGAAATTGGAAGATTCTGTGTGCAAATAAATGACAATTACATACAAACAACAATAAAACACAAACCAGTAGTAACAAAATTTCTTTGCAAGATCGGTCTCAATATAAGTAAGGTATTTATTTTTCATGCCATTGTTTTGCTGATAAAACAAAGATAAAACTGTTGAATATTAGTATCTCAGTCAACCAAATATGACTATATCCCTTCTCATGTCTACTCACATATGAGGCCTAGGTTCATCCATGATGTGACAGAGGAACTGGACATTGTAAGTATTCCAAATTATCGTTCTACACTGCACTGGATAGAAACCAAAATGCTTTCAAGGTTTAGAAAATAGTTTATAGATAGAAGTCTCAGTAACAGGATTAAGATGAAAGTGTAAAAAACCTAGAGAACACTGGAAAAAGGCAATCAAAACAAAACAAAACATCAGCAAACTGTAAAACTAGTACTTTCCTTAAAATTCTCTACCATTGTGTAATTTCAGAAATGCCTGAGATCCTGCATATATCCTTTACCATAATATACAGTGGATGAATAAACGTATGGAGGATAGATTTTTTAACGTTTGCTACAAAGGAGAAATATAAGCATTAGTACCCAGAAACCTGCTTGTCTCCCTGAAAATTCTGATCAAGTCAGGATTAAAGGCCAATGAAAAGGCATACAGGCATACCCAGCATGCAGATCATGATCTCTAAATACAGTTTCTCACTAAAAGGATGGGACTCCTTGGGGAAATGGCCTATTCTAGATATCAAGGGTAGGGAATATACAAAGATGAGGCCAGGACATCTTATTGTACCAAAAAGTAAGGATGCTATCATAAAATATTAGGTTGCATCAAAAGCATACAGGAGCAGACGTGAAGGAGCTTTCATTGGCCAAAGACGGAACAGTCTGAGCATCAAAAAGATAATATATGCTATTGATTAAATCACATTGAATCTAAAATTCCATGATACTAAATTATGATATATGATAATGTCATTTTATAATGCATTCTATATTATATATTAAATAATATATTACTTATATGATTATGTATTAATATATAATTATAATACATAATTTATTATATATTATTTAATATGTAACACATATTATATCTTATATATTATTAACTATATATAATTATATTTATATATAATGATGTGTTTACTCTGAAAATCGGCAATGAAAAGAAAGGATTAAATACATATCCTGGCCAGGCGAGGTGGCTCACTCCTGTCATCCCAGCACTCTGGGAGGCTGAGGCAGGCAGATCGCCTAAGGTTGGGAGTTCGAGACCAGCCTGGCCAGCATGGTGAAACCCTGTCTCTACTAAAAATATAAAAATTGGCGTGGTAGCAGACCCTTGTAATCCCAGCTACTCAGGAAGTTGAAGCAGGAGAATCGCTTGAACCCGGGAGGTGGAGGTTGCAGTGAGCTGAGAGCGTGCCATTGCACTCCAGCCTGGGCAATAGAGCAAGACTCCATCTCAAAATAAATAAATAAATACACACATACATAAATAAATATGTATCCTGTCTTTCCCACAAATTGTATTTCAAGATAATTAAATAGACTTAGTTGATAAGGAAAAGTTATTTTAAGAAGAATTCTAGCTAATCAGTGTGAAGAAATGAGAGTATTAGAAAATCAGCACTTTGTAATCTTTAATGAAATCACTGGTTAAGGCAATAATCATCAATGGATACATTCATTTGATAAAAGATCAGTGGTGAATTTTACAACAGAGATCAGATTTCACCACCTAAACCTACTGGTTAACCTTAGTTAGTAACACTGAAATGGGATAACCCAGTATTGTATACTTGCTGTTAAGAAGCAATATAAAGTATATAGCACCAACTATGAAGTATTATCGAAAAAGCAGAACCTGAATCTAATGGAGCCCCTAGAGCAAACTTCCATTTATAGAAAATATAGAGACACAGAAGGACATATTAAATGACACCACCAGAAAACAAACAGATACATTCAGAATGTGGGGCATTCCACAGGACACTGACCCATTTCTGTAACAAAACAATGGCATGAAAACAAAAAGCTGGGGAAACAGGGGGACTGTTCTACGTTAAAACAAACAAAAATCAAATGTGATCTAAGGACTTTGTTTAGATTCAGATTTTAACAAACCAAATGTAAAAAATCATTTTTAGACAATTGGAAAAATGTGACTATGGAGTAGTTTTTAGGTAATACCAAGGCAATAGTGCTAATTTTTAAGGTTTGATAGTGGCACTGTGGTTTTGTAAGAAGAAAGTCCGTATTTTTAGATGCACACTGAAGTACACGCAGGTCCAATAACATGGGATTTACTTTTAAATACTTAAAGGAAAAGAAAAAAGGAATACATAATACAAATGTGGCAAAATCTTGATAATTATTAAGTATGAATGATTACTATTACTATATTCATTATACTATTCTGTTTTCATGTGTGTTATAAAGTTTTTTTACAATTAGAAAAGGGGGGGTTGGCCGGGCACGGTGACTCACGCCTGTAATCCCAGCACTTTGAGAGACCAAGGCGGGTGGATCACAAGGTCAAGAGATCAAGACCATCCTGGCCAATATGGTGAAACCCCGTCTCTATTAAAAATACAAAATTATCAGGGCATGGCGGCATGTGTCTGTAGTTCCAGCAACTCAGGAGGCTCAGGCAGGAGAATCGCTTGAACCCGGGAGGCGGAGGTTGCAGTGAGCCAAGATCACACCACTGCACTCCAGTCTGGGTGACAGAGTAAGACTCAGTCTCCAAAAAAAAAAAAGAGGGATTAATCACTACAACCTGGGGTATTTACCATACCTTTCTTTTAAGGAGGGTAGAGTACTTTCACATTAATAAACTGATTATGTGCCAGACACTCTAAGCACTTTACATGTATTGACTCATTTAATCTATCTTCCTTAGCTTCATACCATCCAACGTCAAGTCTACTTGTTCATTTAATTTACCTGGTATACTTGGTCTGTAGTACTGTTCTTTTTAACCCTGACTGTAACCGTTGTTCCATCTGGTAATGCTACTCTCAGCTCTACGTCAGACACACCATTGTAGTTCTGCGGGAAAAGACACAGAGAAGGAATTTATGACTCAGTATATCTTCACTCTCCCTGTAACAAACTAGCTAGACAATAACCTAAAACGTGATAGAGAGGAAGTGAGTTCCAATGAAAAAGGAAAAAAGTCAATACATTTACAAGTCATAAAGCTGACTCAGGGCTACAGCAGAAGTTAACCTTTAAGAGAAGCAGGGAAAAAAGAAATATGTTGAAGCCAACATGTTCACATTTCAAAACAGAAAACTTGCGTGAAACAGTCTAGGTCAAACACAGATGAGATTTTCGATTCACTTCCCTCTCCCCATTCAGAATTCACAAGTGAGAAGAGAAAATAACTGAAGGCAGTAGTTTCAATTATACTCTCTGGTATTAATGGCTAGGCATGTGGACTGGATCCAGAGATATCCTAAGTTCCTTTCTGAACCCTGAAATAATCAGGATATTGTTGAAAGAAAAAATGGATACCTGAGTCTTACCCATTTTTCCTTTCAAAGTTAGCCTGATGCTCAATTTTCTTCTAGCAAAAAGTAAACAATTCTTAGTCTCAATTCAAAAGAAATCCTCTTACTGCTTTTGATGATTAACACATTCCTCTAACCTTGTAATTTTTGACCTTGTAATTTTTACTAGAAAGTTATTTCAGAACAAGTCCATTTTCATTTACCACTTTTAAAAAGGTACTATTCATGCCTAAAATGATCATAACCACTGATTTATTTTAAGTCCTTGCCTGTAAGAAATTTATAATCTAGTTGGGAAAATAAGGCATATACATATAAAATAAGTCGTGGATAACACACTACTGTATTAGCATTAAATATTCATTCTTCTATTCAATTAATATTTATTAAGCACCTACAACACGCTTGATACTGTGGTAAGGCACTAGGAATATAAAGATGATTAAGATTTAGCTCTTACCTACAGATGGCACACACTCTTGTAAGCTAAAACATAAAGCGACAATCTGATTATATGTATAAAAATTAGAGAATGAGATAGCAACAGGTGATCATTGAATGGAATTAATTGCAAAAATTTTTGGTGGAATGAAAAATTGATGACAGTCGTCAGGGATGGCTTCAAAGAGAAAGTGCACCTGACATTTCAAAGAGAAAGTGAACCTAGGTCTTAAAGGACAGGTAAGTAGGATACATATAAAAAGGGAGTAGAAAAAATATAGTCTTTTGGAGAGCTTACGGAAATTTAACCCATAATCAATACCTTTAGTTTATTTCCCCCACAAGAAGCCAAGGAGAAAATAGTCACTAAAGGAGGTATTCACCTACCTCATCTGATTCTGATAGGAATTCCTGCATGATGTCACTCTCACCAATTACTCGTATTGAACACACTGTAGAAAACAAAGATAAAATCTGGCATAAGGCCTTAAAATCAAGAAAATAAAGTCAAAGACATATCAAAGTTTAAGTTTAAATCATCAGTAGCAGGCAATAATGAGGCAGCATATCGTGTCTGGCATGTAAGATTTTAAGGCATGGCATTCATCTAAATATGATCAGAACAAGGAAATAACAGAAAATACAAAGATGTAGCTTGCTAAAAATATTAACATAACCAGAAAAGAGAAATAAAAGTTCAGTAAATAGGCTGGGCGCAGTGACTTATGCCTGTAATCCCATACTTTGGGAGGCCGAGGTGGGTGGATCACAGGTCAGGAGATCAAGACCATCCTGGCTAACACGGTGAAACCCTGTCTCTACTAAAAATACAAAAAATTAGCTGAACATGGTGGCACACGCCTGTAGTCCCAGCTACTCAGGAGGCTGAGGCAGGAGAATCACTTGAACCCAGGAGGCAGAGGCTGCAGTGAGCCGAGATCATGCCATTGCACTCCAGCCTGGGCGACAGGGCAAGACTGTCTCAAAGAAAAAAACAAAGTTCAGTAAATATAAGTTCACGGTCTTGTGTGACCTATGAACAAGCTAGAACAACAGAACATGGAGTAAAGAGGCAGTCGTAGGGAAAGATTAATCAGTAATAAATCAAACATAAAATTGAAATGCTAAAGGAAAAATATTTATTTGGCCTAAAAACAGGCCAGTCAGAGAACCACAAAAATTTAAAGCCATTTTGGGAAAACTGGGGTAGGTAATTAAGAATTCATATCATTTCACTCCACTGACTTTAGCTTCAAAACAACTAAAAAAAACAGTGGGGGAAGGAAAGCAAGCGGGTTGGTAAGGTAGGTAGCTAATCCTCTAAATTTAAGCAAGTTAATTTCCTGACACTCTCACGAGAATAATAAATTAAACTGATGATTTTACTTCATTTGATTTTTTAAAACTGTACCCTTTCTCATTTCCCAAGGGCTTTGTTCAGAGAGGCCAGTCCATGTTAGAAAAAGCTAAAAACAGACAATGAAGTTCCACTATCTTCTAGGGGAAAATGGTTTTCCCCATAGAATAAGGCTCCCTACATGAATGAGGCTCCCTACAAAAGTTTTTAAAAGATTCAACTAGGTCAGTTAGTTACAGGAAACAGAATGACTAAATATCACGTAAGACCGTTATTCTGCTAAACTAGTATTTTAGAAAAAAACCTATTGAAAAGCTACCAAATTATGTAACTTTATGATGTAGCAAGGAAAGACCTCTTCCCTGAGCCACAAGATGAGCTATCTTATTGAGGAGATCTGTGTCATCTTCCTTCCTTTCTAGACAAACAAATGTTTCAGCATCCATATCCACAGACTCCTGATGCATCATTTGGAGGCACTGAGATAACAAATACATTTTAATATAGGGCCAGACACAGTGGCTCATGCCTGTAATCCCAGCACTTTGGGAGGCCGAGGCGGGCAGATCACCTGAGGTCATCAAGGTCATTCAAGACCAGTCTGGCCAACATGGAGAAACCCTGTGTGTGCTAAAAATACAAAACATTAGCCAGGCATGGTGGTGCTCGCCTGTAGTCCCAGCTACTCGGGAGGCTGAGGCAGAAGAATCGCTTAAACCTGGGAGGCAGAGGTTACATTAGGCCGAGATCATGCCACTGCACTCCAGCCCGGGCAACAGAGCAAGGTCCTGTCACCAAAAAAAAAAAAAAAAAAAAAAAAAAAAGTTCAATACAGAAGTGTTAGTATCTACCTTTAGCCTGCTTAGAACAAGGGTACTCTAGATCACCTACAACTCAGCAAACCTATCTATGAATACCTGTAAAATGAATAAAGTTTTCATGTAGGATACACCAGTGAGCCAAGAATCATTTTAATAAAAATGTCTTAAATATTAAAAATGCCTTAATATCGCCCACTTAGTTCTCAAATCAATTCAGCATATTGCTGAGTCTACTATGTGTTTGCTGGCAGATAATATAACCCTAAAAACAAAGGTCCATCAGGGATCACCAAATGCATCAAAAACTAAATATTCATTTTTCTGTTAAGTTAAGCATTCAACAAACCAATGAAACAGGCTACTGATCACTACTGGACATCTCAGTCTTCCTTCAAAGCTCCAGATCATTCAATACTTATCGTCAGAAACTCGACTTATATTCACTATTCAGTTTCAGCAAATTCGGCCATGCAGTTTAGAAGTTACATATCTAGAACCTACGTCTACTCAGTATAGTAGGGTTTGATAGTTTGGCTTACCTTTTTCTAGATATTCTTCCAATCCCCGACGTCGGGCATCTAATTGTTGTTCTGATAATGAAAATGGCCACTTCCCTGGGAGTCGGGGAAATGTAAAGTTGGCAAACTCTCTCTTCAGGTTCTGGTGTAGGATAGCAAACTCCCGGTACCTCTTGGAGCACAGCTGCCTCCCTGCCATGTAAACATTGTATACCTGGTGAAGGAGAAGAACAAAAGAAATGCAGACTTACTACAAATTAAATCACAAAATCATCCAGTCAGGCTTAGACTGATATTGGTTAGTGCGTTCTGCTATGCACTTAAGAAAACCACTTAAAAATAAGACTTACTTTTGACAAACATGTATAAAGTTATATGGATAAAAAAGAACTACCCCCTTTTCAAAAGGAGCATGATCTTGTTTTTGTTTTTTGTTTTGAGATGGAGTCTCACTCTGTTGCCCAGGCTGGAATGCAGTGACCCAATTTTGGCTCACTGCAACCTCTGCCTCCCAGGTTCAAGCGATTCTCCTGCCTCAGCCTCCCAAATAGCTGGGATTACAGGCATGCACCACCACACTTGGCTAATTTTTGTATTTTCAGTAGAGAAGATGTTTCACATGCTGGCCAGGCTGGTCTGGAACTCTTGACCTCAGGTGATCCTCCCACCTCGAATAACCACACCCAGGCAGGAGGAGCATGATCTTATTTTTGCTATTAAAATGACCTCTAGCATACTTTTAAATATCTTCAAAGGCAATTATCAATTTTAAGAGTAGATTTCATTTTCAGAAAGTTAAAAGTCATTTGAAGCCAATGTGGTAAATATCGTGAATGAACAAGCAAGAAAATTTGAAGGGAGCTGAAAACCTAGGGTTGATTATAAAGCAATGTAATTGATATTTGTGTGTGACCTAAACTAGCTCTAAAGTTGATTCCAAAGAAAAGGCCTAAAATGATTTAAGCAGGCTGGGCACGGTAGCTCACATCTGTCATTCCAGCGCACTTTGGGAGGCAGATCACTTGAGTCCAGGAGTTCAAGACCAGCCTGGGCAAAACGGCAAAACCCTGTCACTACAAAAAAAAAAAAAAATACAAAAATTTAGCTGGGCATGGTGGCATGCACCTGTTGTCCAGGAGGCTGAGGTGGGAGGACCGTTTGAGCCAGAAGGCAGAGGTTGCAATGAGCCACAATCGTGCCACTACATTCCAGCCTGGACAACAGAAGGAGACCCTATCTCAAAAAAACAAAATAAAATGATTTAAGCAATAGTGGAATTTTTGTTAGTAAACAGATAATGTGAAAAGCAAAATAAAG
This sequence comes from Cebus imitator, assembly GCF_001604975.1. Lineage (NCBI taxonomy): Eukaryota > Metazoa > Chordata > Mammalia > Primates > Cebidae > Cebus > Cebus imitator. The sequence goes on from NW_016107503.1 coordinate 4,506,630, forward strand.
GCTAAGCTAAGACCTTGATAATAATTTAATTCAAACCATATAGTCTCTGCCTCTATCCCACATCCCTATATCCTTGCTTCCCTGACCCCAAAAAGTTGTCATATCCAACCATGTTCATGATTCCCTTACTTTTCATGTTTTTTGTGTTTATATATAATCCTTAAATTTTTATTTTTAATTTTTATTTAATTTAATTTTGTTTTATTTTCTTGTATTTTTGAGACAGAGTCTCGCTCTTGTTGCCCAGGCTGGAGTGCAGTGGCGCAATTGTGGCTCAATGCAAACTCTGCCTCCTGGGTTCAAGTGATTCTCCAGCCTCAGTCTCCCAAGTAGCTGGGACTACAGGTACGCAACACCACACCCAGCTAATTTTTGTATTTTTAATAGCGACAGGGTTTCACCATGTTGGTCAGGCTGGTCTCAAACTCCTGACCTCAGATGATCCGCCCACCTTGGCCTCCCAAAGTGCTGGGATTACAGGCGTGAGCCAATGCACCCAGCCTTTTATTTCAATTTTAAAGGATATTTTGGTTCTATAAAAATAGAGTATCAAAATGAATAAGACTTTAAAGCACTTACTTTTTTCACTTAATATTATACTATGGTCTCATCACAACATTATGTCTTTGGGGTTTACTCTGCTGCATACAGCATTTTGTTGTTGTGTAAATATATCGTAGTTGCTCATTTGTTTGTTTGTTTTAAATCTATTCTCCCACTCATGGGTACTTGGGTTGTTTCTGGATTTTAGCTACTGTGAATAATGCTGCTATTAACATTTGTATACATGCCTCCTGTTGTAGATGCAAAAGATATTCCTCTGAGTATATCTTCTGAGTATAACCCTAAGTGAACTGCAGAGTTATATGCATATTAAACCTCATGGGATAATGCAAAATGTAAGCTAAAGTGGTTGCACCAATTTGTTCTCTTTCAGCAATATATAAAAAGATCCTCTTAATTGTGCTAATGGAATTGGTGTGAAAAGACTTCTTACAATGGTCCTAATTTACCTTTCCCTAATTACTAATAATGTTGAATATCTCTTCATATAATTATTGACCATGTGAGTATCATTTCTTGTGAAGTACCTAATCATGCGTTTTGCCTACCTTCATACTAAGTTTTTATGCTTTTCTTATTGATTTATGGAGTTCTTTATATATTCTTGACATAATCTGTTTCATTGGGTGTATTGTGAATATCTTCTTCCACTTTGTCACTTTATTTAAGGTTTTTTTGAATTCTAAAAAGAGTCCAATTTATCAGTCTTTTTATAACCAACACTTTTTGCATCTCAAGAAACTTTTCTCTATTCCCAAGATCTATAAGCTATTCACCAATATTTTCTATTAAGAGCTGTTAATTTTTTGTTTTGTCATTTAAGTCCTTAATCCATCTGGAATTTATTCCTCTACATAATAAGAAGTAGAGTTCCATTGGCATTTCTCTTAAAGCTAAGAATATTTAAAATCAACTTTTAATCAAATTATCCCTAAATAAAAATATCCTTTTACAGAACAATCTGTGGACTTCCAGGTGGTCTGTAATTAACCTCTCATTAAATACAACTAGAAAACTAGACACAACATAGGAAACAACTATTTTTAGACCTGGACAACAGGCAGCTAAGAACTGTGATCCCTGAGAAAAGGGAAGCAAACAAGATGAGTGCTCATATCATCTCAGCTTTCTGCCTGGAGGTAAATCCCAAACTGCAGCTGAATAGAGTTTGGCAACTTCACTGAGTTGAATAAACAAAGACTGAAGTTCAAGGAGCCCAAAGCAGCTAGAATTTGCAGGGCTTAGCATGCAAGAGGCAGCTAAAGCCAAGACACAGCTCCAGAAATCTGTATTAAGTCCCCTTGAATTTTGACTGAATAACAATCTAAGGAAAGAACTATTATCAGTGGGGAGCGGTAAATAAACAATTCCCAGAATTCACACGGGTTATGGAATCATTCAACTTCCCTTGAGCCAGAATAAAGAGACCTCCCTAAATCTGCATGAAATTCAGAAGGAACTCAAAAAGACCATGCTTTAGGAGTTAAGCTAAATTAGTTCTAGAGTAAAAGGTACTCTAAACTACTCAAAAAGAGCTTAAAAGCAAAGCTAAAAAGGATCAAAGTAATTTGTAAGTAACTTAACTGTATGGCAGAAAAAAAAAGAAATCCAACACTCTACTCTTTAAAGAAATACAACAAAATTTAGCACCTAATAACACTGCATTCACAATATCCAACATCCAATCAAAAATTACTAGACATATAAAGAAGCATGAAAATTTGACCTATAACCAGGATAAAAATTAAGTCAGTAAAAACAGGCTCAGAAGTTACCAAGACAAAAGACAAGGACATTAAGCAACTATCATGTATTAAGAAGTGGGATTAAGAAGTGTATTAAAAAGTGGGATCTGTAAGAGGTAACTAGACTATAGTGGCAAAACTCCCATGATTAATGTCATTATTGAGGCAGTGGGTTATTATCCGAGGAGTTTGGCCCCCCTTTTCTGTCTCACTTGCACTTCCTCACCATGGAATTCCTTCCTCCATGTTATAACACAACAAAAAAGGCCTTCACCAGATGTGGCCCCTTCATATTAGACTTCCCAGGTTCTAGAACTGTGAGCCACATAAATCTCTTTTCTTTATAAATTACCTACAATCTGTGTTATTCTGTTAAAGCAGCAAAAATAGGCTAAGACAGGCAGCAAATCCTCTCATCCATAGGGCACAGGTGAAGATCCACTTCTTCTGAGGAAGGAGTAAAAGTAAAATACTCTATACTCCTGGGGAGAGGCAGGAAACCATATTAGGCCCAGGTTCCTACACTGTTACCAAGCAGAGGTCTGCTATAGTTGAGGGAGGGACAGGAAACTCTTTCCCAAGACTAACCACAGATACAAGGCAGAGTTTGGCTGCAATAAGAAGAAAGGGCGAAAGAACTAAGACACAGAGACGCAGACTCTGCTTAAGACTAAGGTTGAACCACGTATCTTACCTCTACCATGGGTCTAGCCCAAGTAAAAAGCAAGAGCAGTCTCCCGGTAGCAGAGGGGTAAGAATGTAAAGAAAGAATTTGTCTGTTGTACTGGTATGCACAGGTGGTTGAAAGCCTGAGGACAAAACACTGAAAAAAACCTTCCAGGCTGGGCACAGTGGCTTATGTCTATAATCCCAGCACTTTGGGAGGCCAAGACAGGAGGATTGCTTGAGCCCAGGAGTTTGAGAACAGCTTGGGCAAAATAGTGGGACCCTGTCTCTACAAAAAGTATGAAAAAACAAATTAGCCAAGTGTGGTGGCGTGTGCTTGTGGTCCCAGCTATTTGGTAGGCTGAGGCAGGAGGAATGCTTAAGCCGGGAAGTAAAGACTGCAGAGAGCCATTACTGTACAACTGCACTCCAGTCTGAATGACAGAGTGAGGCCTTGTCTAAAAAAAAACCTCAAAAACAAAACAAAAAATAAATATTTAAAAACCTCCAGAACCCCAGCACAAGGTAATGGCAACCCATTGCTAGAGAAACTTGAGGTCTATGGCACAGTAAAGGTAATGACAGCCATAACGAAATCCAAACCCAGCTTAACTGACTAAATTACCTAACAGAAGAGTATTGCCCATTTCCAAGTTCAAACACTATTTACTTCAGTCATCTCTACTCTTATTCTACACATGACACTTGGCATTCAGTTAAATACTACAAGACAAAAATGCAAGAAAAAAATAAACCCCAACATTATGTGAAGAGATAAAACAGTCTCAGAGATGATCCAGTCATTGAAATTATCAGGCAGTATATTACTAGACTAACAGTGATTAATATGCTAAAGATCTCATGCAAAAGGAAAAGGCGAAAAACATAAACAAACAGATGGGAATTGGGGAATTTCAGCAGGTATGAAAATTACAAGCAAATATCAAATGGAAGTGATAGAAATAAAAGGCATGGCATCAGAGATGAAGAGTTCCCCTAACAGTCTCATCAGCAGACTGGACAGAGCTGAGGAAAAAAAATCAGCAAACTTAATGACAGGTCAATAAAAATGATCTAAATGGAAATGAGAAAGTAAGAACTAAAATAGAGTAAAACACCCAAAAGCACTAGGACAATATCAAACAGTGTAAAACAGAGGTAACTAGAACCTCCAAAAAGACAAGAGAAAAAGAATGGGCTGAAAAAGTATCTGAAAACATAGTGGCTAATAGTTTTCAAAAAAATAATAAAAGATATCAAACCACAAATTCCTCAAGCAGGATAAATAAGAAACAACCACCTAGACACATAAAAATGAAACTTTGAAAACCAAAGATAAAGAGAAAACACTGGGGGTGGGGAGCAGTGGTTCATGCCTGTAATCCCAGCACTTTGGAGTCTGAGGAAGGAAGACTGCTTGGGGCTGGGAGTGTGAGAACGGCCTGGGGAACATAGCAAGACCCCACCTCTACTAAAAGTTATTTAAATTAGATGGCCAGACATGGTAGCTGACACCTGTAATCCCAGCATTTTGGGAGGCTGAGGCAGCCAGATCGCTTGAGGCCAGAAGTTTGAGACCAGCCTGATCAACTTGGCGAAACTTCATCTCTACTAAAAATACAAAAATTAGCTGAGTGATGGTGCACACCTGTAGTCCCAGCTACCTGAAAGGCTGAGGCAGGAGAATTGCTTGAACCCAAGAGGCAGAGGTTGCAGTGAGCCAAGATGGTGCCACTGAACTCCAGCCTGGGCGACAGAGTGAAAACCCATCTCCAAAAAATAAAATAAAATAAAATATAAAAACTAGACAGGAATAGTAGCACATGCCTGTAGCCCCAGCTACTTGGAAGGCTGAGCCAGGAGGATCACTCGAGCCCAGGACATCAAGGCTGCAGTGGGCTATGATCACAGACACTGCACTCCAGCCTGGATGACTGAGTGAGACCCTGTCTCTGTTTTTTTAAAGAGAGAAAAAAGAGCTGGGTACAGTGGCTCACACCTGTAATCCCAACATTTTGGGAGGCTGAGGCAGGTAGATCACCTGAAGTCAGAAATTCGAGACCAGCCCGGCCAACACTGTGAAACCCCTCTACTAAAAATACAAAAAATTAGCTGGGCATGGTAGCAGGTGCCTGTAATCCCAGCTACTAGGGAGGCTGAGGCAGGAGAATCGCTTGAACCCGGGAGGTGGAGGTTGCAGTGAGCTGGGCTCACACCATTGCACTCCAGCCTGGGTAACAAGAGTGAAACTCCGTCTCAAAAAAAAAAAACAAAAAAAAACATTCCACAGAAAAGACCAAACCCTAAAACAAGCAGGCATCTCACAGAAACTATGAAAACCAGAAAGACTGGAGAGATTTTTTTTTAATTGGGTCAGTCTCACTCTGTCTCCCAGGAGCGGAGTACAATGGCGTGACCACAGCTCACTGCAGCCTCAACCTTCTAGGTTCAAGTGATCCTCCTGCCTCAGCCTCCCAAGTAGCTGGGACTGCAAGCATTGTGCCACCACACCCAGCTAATTTTTTATTTTTTGTAGAGACAGTCTCACTATGTCGCCCAGGGTTGTCTCAAGCTCCTGGCCTCAAACAATCTTGCTACCTCAGTCTCCCAAAGTGCTGGAATTACAACAGAGTGATTTTTTTTAAGTACTAAAAGAAAAAAACTATCAACCCCAGCATTCTATACCCTGAAAAAATCTTCCAAACATAAAGGTGAAATGAAGCCTTTTTCACATCAACAAAAGCTAAAAGAATTCATTGCCAACAGACCTGCACTATTAATGCAAGAAATATTAATGCAAGTTCTTCAAGCAGAGGGAATCTAATGCCAGATAGAAACTGGATTTACACAAAGGAATAAAGTGCATAAGAAATGGTAAATATGGGCCAGGCACAGTGGCTCACACCTGTAATCCCGGCACTTTGGGAGGCCAAGGCAGGCGGATCACCTGAGGTCAGGAGTTCAAGACCAGCCTGACAAACATGGAGAAATCCCGTCTCTACTAAAAAATTAGCCAGGCATGGTGACGCATGCCTGTAATTCCAGCTACTTGGGAGGATGAGGCAGGAGATCGCTTGAACCCAGGCTGTGGTGAGCTGAGATCATGCCATTGCACTCCAGCCCAGGCAACAAGAGTGAAACTCCATCTCAAGAAAAGAAAAGAAATGGTAAATACTGGTCAAATATAAAAGAACTCTTTTCTCATGTTTCATTTCTTTAATGCCGGGTGTGGTAGCTCATGCCTGTAATCCCAGAACACTTTGGGAGATTGAGATTGGTGGATCACTTGACCTCAGGAGTTCGAGACCAGCCTGGGCAACATGATGAAACCCTGTCTCTACCAAAAATACAAAAAATGAGCTGGGCATGGTGGTGCGCACCTGTGATCACAGCTACTCAGGAGGCTGAGGTGGGAGGATCACTTGAGTCTGGGGGGCAGAGGTTGCAGGGTGCCAAGATTGTACCACTGCATTCCAGCCTGGGTGACAGAGTGAGACCACAACTCAAAAAACAAAAACAAAAACAAAACACAAAAAACAAAAAAACCCAACTCTTTAAAAGGCAATTGTTTAAAGCAAAAATAACAATGTATCATTAAGTTTATAATACATACACAAGTCAATGCATGACAATAGCGTAAAGGATGTGGGGGGTGGGTGGAATATGCTCCTCTAAGAGTCTTAAATTATACAGTATGTGAGTGTGTGTGTGTGTGTGTGTGTGTGTGTGTGCGCGCGCGCGCGCGCACGCATGCACGCGCACCAACCTGAGCAACAGAGAGAAACCATGTCACAGAAAAAAAGGTATCATGAAAAGTATCATCTATAACTACAATGGGGTAAAGTTAGAAATCAATAACAAAGGGAAAGCTAGAAAATTCACAAATTTGTAGGAATTAAACAACATCTGATGGGGGACAAAATGGCCAATGTAAATATAAATATATAGCATATTTATATAATTATAAAATTAGATATATTCAATAGAGAATATAATTTTATATTATAAAATTAGATATATTAGATATATTTACATATGTTATACTATATATAATATACATGTACTATATTATGTGTATATAACTATAAATTCAAATATATAATTTGAAGGTAAATGTTCGTAAATTACAGACATATACTGTAAACCAAGAAACAAACAAATTATACCTAATAAAACAATAGTAGAGATAAAATAGAATCGTTTAAAAATACTCTATCAATCCAAAAGATGGCAGGAAATGAGGAAAAAATAAATAAATAATGATGCAACATAGATACCAGAAAACAAGATGGTAGATTCAGCCTAACTATAGCAATAATTATACTAAAGGTAAATAGTCTACACATTCAAAATAAAAAACTTTGTCAGACTGGATAAAAAGGCAAGATCCAGCTATAAGCTTTCTATAAGAAACCCAGTTTAGGCTGGGCGTGGTGGCTCACACCTGTAATCCCAGCACTTTGAGAAGCCAAGAGGGGTAGATTACCTGAGGTCAGGAGTTCGAGAGCAGCTTGACCAACATGGAGAAATCCTGTCTCTGCTAAAAATACAAAATTAGCCAGGCGTGGTGGCGCATGCCTCTAATCCCAGCTACTTGGGAGGCTGAGGCAGGAGAATCACTTGAACCTGGGAGTGAAACTCCGTCTCAGAAGAAAACAAAGAAACCCAGTTTAATCATAAGTATATAAATAGGCTAAATGGAAAAGATAGCAACAAAAACAATAACCAAAAGAAAGGTGATATGGCTATTAGTGGCCATATGTTAATATGAGAGAAAGACTTCAGAACAGAGAATATTACCGGGGATAAAGAGAGATATAGATAAGAGATTTATAATATATAAAGAGATAAATAATCTTAAAGGGATCAGTTCATCAAGACATAACATTCATTATATATAATGAAAAACCTGATAGAACTCCATTTCAAGTAGTACATACATTTGCTGTAGACCAACCCTTCCACTAAAACACACAAATTCTGGACAAAATGCAAAAACAATTATCTGAGGAGTCTGAATTACACACTAAAAGCAGGCCAACTGGGGGGGAGCTCAAAACATAGAGCAATGATCTGTACAGGACCAGGGACATTCCTGCATTTAGAGGGCTTTCCTCTGCTTATGGGCATTAGTTACAAACTAGCACAATTTAAGCAACTAAAACTCAGAACCTGACATCTTTCTGGCTCAAATATATAGGGAAAAGACTCTAGGTAGGCATGGTTGCTACCAGAGTGAATGGAGAATTCAAGACTAGAGAAATCCAGAGAAGGTGATTCCTTAATTCTATGAATGAACACCACATGTATCTCAGACTAATCCCTTCTTGAATGTATACAGACTCAATGTAGCACAGCAAAGACTGAAAGAATTAAACAGATTTGAAGTATAACCCACAGAAGGAGACACAGCTTACAGCTTACTGCCAGCCAAAACAAAAACATCAATGCTTCTCAGAGGAATATTATAGAACCCAGAGTCCACACAATGTAACATTCATAATATCCCAAGATACAATCCAAAATGACTCAATAAAGAACCAGGAAGATATACCTCATTCTCAAGGGAAAAGACATTTAACAGAAGCCAATCTCAAAATGACACAAATGTTCAGAAATGATGAACATAATGAACAGATCAATGAAACGGAATAAAGAGTTCAGAAACAGAACCACATAGTCAATTGATTATCCACAATGATGTCAAGATATTTCAATGGGGAAAGAATTTTCTTTTCAACACTGGTTGCTGACAGTGGATATCCATATAAAAACAAAACCGAAAACAAAACCTTGACCTGGTCAGGCACAGTGGCTCACACCTGTAATCCCAGCACTTTGGGAGGCCGAGGCAGGTGGATCGCTTGAGGTCAGGAGTTCGAGACCAGCCTGGCTGAGATGGCAAAACCTCGTCTCTATTAAAAATACAAAAATTAGCTGGGTGTGGCGGTGCATGCCTATAATCCCAGCTACTCAGGGGGTCTGAGGCAGGGAAATCACTTGAACCCAGGAGGCGGAGGCTACAGTGAGCCAAGATCTCACCACCGCACTCCAGCCTGACATTGGGGAAAAAAAACCAAAAAACAAAAACTTGACCTTTATATATCACAATATACAGAAAAAAAAAAAAAAAATCCCTCAAAGTGGATCACAGACCTAAACATAGGAGTAAAAACTATGGCACAGCCACTTTGGAAAACAGTTTGGCAGCTGCTCAAAAGGTTAAACCTAAAGAGTTGACCATATAACCCAGCAGTTGCATTCCTAGGTATGTATCCAGGAGAAATGAAAACATACATCTAGACAGAAACGTGTAACGCAAATGCCCACAATAGCATTACTCACAATAGTCAAAAGTGGAAAGAACTCAAATGTCCATCAATTGAAGAATGGATAAATAAAAGTGGGATATCCATACAATGGAATGTGAAAATGAAATTCTGATGCATGCCACACTTAGATAAGCCTCAAAAACATTATGCCAAGAAGCCCATCACACACAAAAAAATCATGAGTTCATTTCTATGAAATGTCCAGAATACCCAAATCTATGAGACAGAGGATAGATTAGTGCTTGCCTAGAATTGGAGGGGATGGGAGGTTTGGGGAATGATGGCTACAGGGAATGAGGTTCTTTTTGAGGTGATGAAAATGTCGTAAATTTGTTTTATGCTTCCAAAGTGCTAACTTTGAGTCATAAGGCATGTAAGAAGTTCAAATCAAGGTCACATCCTAAAAGCAGAACAGATTGGATGTTGAAAACTTTTGGGAATTACCTAAAACCTCAGGAACTTGAGAAAAGGAATGAAACTTCTAATTGTACTTTTATTAATTTATTTATTCTTTTTTTTGAGACAAAGTCTCACTCTGTCGCCCAGGCTGGAGTGCAGTGGTGTGATCTCAGCTCACTGCAACCTCTGCCTCCCAGGTTCCATTCTGAGAACACACTATAAACTGGCCAGTCGTAGTGGCTCACCCCCTGTAATCCCAGCACTTTGGGAGGCTGAGGCAGGTGGATCACGAGGTCAGGAGTTTGAGACCAGCCTGGCTAATGTGGTGAAACCCCATCTCTACTAAAAATACAAAAATTAGCTGGGTACAGTGGCGTGCGCCTGTAGTCCCAGCTACTCAGGAGGGTGAGGCAGGGGAATCACTTGAACCTTACAATGGGCCAAGACAGCGCCACTGCACTCTAGCCAAGGCGAAAGGGTGAGATTCCATCTCAAAAATAAAATTAAATTAAAATTAAAAATCAAGTTCTTACAAAAAAAAGACAGCTGAAACTATAAAACTTCTGCAAGAAAACATAAAAGACTGGTGTCTTTGGGTTAGGTAGATTTCTTAGATACAAAAAAGCATTATCCATAAATTTACAAACTGATAAACTAGACTATCAAAATTTAAAATTTCTGTTCTTTGAAAGATACTTTTTTAAAAAATGAAAAGGCAAGTCACAAACTGAAAGAAATATTTATAAAACATCTTTCTAAGTCCTTTTGTTTGTTTGTTTTTGAGACAGTGTTTCACTCTTGTTGCCCAGACTGGAGTCCACAGTATCATCTCAGCTCACTGCAACCTCCACCTCCCGGAGTTCAAGTGATTCTCCTGCCTCAGCCTCCCAAGTACCTGGGATTACAGGCTCCTGCCACCACACCTGACTAATTTTTGTATTTTTAGTAGAGATGGGATTTCACCATGTTGGCTAGGCTAGTCTCAAACTCCTGACCTCAGGTGATCTGCCCACCTTGGCCTCCCAAAGTGCTGGGATTACAGGTGTGAGCCACTGTGCCCCGTTTATTTAAGTCCTTTTGCAAGCTACTGGAAAATATATCATTCATTCATACACACACACACACACACACACACACACACACACACACACACATATACGTACGTATGGTAAAGGACTTATAGAACCCAAACATATAAAGAATCCCTACAACAAAATAATAAGACAAACAACCCAATTTTTTAAATGAGCAAAAGAATTAAACAGCTACTAATCAATGAAGACACCATTAAACACACAAAAATCAGCTCATCATCATGAGTCATTAGGTAAATGCAAATTAAAACCACAGTAAGATATCATTATGTCCATGAGAATGGCCAGAATTAAAAAGACTGAAAATATGAAGAGGTTACGGAGCCACCGGAACTCTCCATTGTGTATGAGAATGTAAAACTGGTATAGCCACTTTAGAAAAGAGTTTGGCAGTTTTTTAAGGTTAAACTTACACTTTTTTTTTTTCTTTTGAGGCAGAGTCTCACTCCATCACCAGGCTGGAGTGCAGTGGTGTGACCTCAGCTCACTGCAACCTCCACCTCCCCGGTTCAAGCAATTCTCCCGCCTCAGCCTCCCAAGTAGCTGGGGCTACAGGCACGCGCCACCACGCCCAGCTAATTTTTGTATTTTCAGTAGAGACAGGGTTTCACCATGTTGGCCAGGATGGTCTCGATCTCTTGATCTCGTGATCTGCCCGCCTCGGCCTCCCAAAGTGCTGGGATCACAGGCGTGAGCCACCGCGCCCGGACAGTTAAATTACATTTACTGTAAGACCCTGCAATTCCATTTCTTGGTATGTGCTCAAGAGCAATTAAAACATATATCTACATAAAGACCTGTACATTAATATTATTTCACAGCAGCTTTAGTCATACTAGTTCAAAACTGGAAGCAACCCACATGTGCATCAACAATGAAGGGATGAACAAACTGTAGTAAATCTGTATAATGGACTACCACTCAGCTACTAAAAAGAGACAAATAGGGCCGGGTGCGGTGGGTCACACCTGTAATCCCAGCACTTTGGAAGACCAAGGCAGGTGGATCATGAGGTCAGGAGATTGAGACCATCCTGGCAAACATGGTGAAACCCCGGCTCTACTAAAAATAAAAAAAATTAGCTGGGCGTGGCAGTGCACACCTGTAGTCCCAGCTACTCAGAAGGCTGAGCCAGGAGCATCACTTGAACCTGGGAGGCGGAGGTTGCAGTAAGCCCAGATCATGTCACTGCACTCGAGCCTGAAAGACAAAGTGAGACTCCGTCTCAACAGAAAAAAAAAGGGGACAAATCAAGTATTTGCTATAAATAACAATGTATACCCATCTTAAAGATTATACTAACTGAACAAAGCCAGATACAAGAGAGTACATACAATATGATTCCATTTATTTGACATTCTGGAAAAGGTAGAACATGGTGACAGTAAGCTGATCTGTGGTTGACAACGGCAGTGGTAAGGGGTGAGGACTGACTGCAAAGGGCATGAGGGAACTTTTGGGGATAGGAAAATGTTTTAAATCTTCATTGTGGTGGTGGTGGTGGTTACAAGACTATGTACACTTGTCAAACTTGTAAAAGTGGACACTTAACGTAGGTGAATGTTCATACAGGTAAACTATGTTCAATAAAGTTGATTTTAAAAGTACAATTAGTAGCGGCCGGGCGCGGTGGCTCAAGCCTGTAATCCCAGCACTTTGGGAGGCCGAGGCGGGTGGATCACAAGGTCAAGAGATCGAGACCATCCTGGTCAACAAGGTGAAACCCCGTCTCTACTAAAAATACAAAAAATTAGCTGGGCATGGTGGCGCGTGCCTGTAATCCCAGCTACTCAGGAGGCTGAGGCAGGAGAATTGCCTGAACCCAGGAGACGGAGGTTGCGGTGAGCCGAGATCGCGCCATTGCACTCCAGCCTGGGTAACAAGAGCGAAACTCCATCTCAAAAAAAAAAAAAAAAGTACAATTAGTGGACTGAGTGCGGTGGCTCACGCCTGTAATCCCAGCACTTTGGGAGACTGAGGTGGGCGGATCACCTGAGGTCAGGAGTTCGAGACTAGCCTGGCAAACACGGTGAAATCCCATCTCTACTAAAAATACACAACTTAGCCGTGTGTGGTGGCGCATGTCTGTAACCCCAGCTACTTGGGAGGCTGAGGCAGGAGAATTGTTTGAACCCAGGAGGTGGAGGTTGCAGTGAGCCAAGATCACACCACTGCACTCCAACGTGGGGGACAGAGCAAGACTTCATCTCAAAAAAATAAAAATAAATAAAGGTACAATTAGTAGTATCATTCCTTTTCTCAAGTTCCCAAGTTTTTAGGTAATTCCCAAAAGGTCTCAACATCTGATCAGCTCTACTTTCAGGACATGACCTTGATTTCAACTTCTTACATGCTTATGACTCGAAGTTAGCACTTTGAAACATAAACTCTAAATTCTGTGTTACAGAAGTCCATCCTGAAATAAAACCTATATGCTATCATCTACAGCTAAATTACAGATGCAACCAAGCATTATTTGATCCCCTGCAACTTTTCTAGCTTCCTTGCTTTTCTTATCTCTTCACTAAAAAGAATTTACCATAAATGTAAATGAGTACCACAGCTCGTTCCTATGCAGAGGATAACTCTCAGTTTTAGAGACTGCACTTTATTCAACTGTTCAGCTTTAAACATCTGCAGTCTGTTTGCCAGCATCTAACAGAACCCGCTGCATTTTCTACTAAGAATAATGAACATTTCTCATTACAGCAAAACTCCACAAATAATTAAAGACAAATAAAGCATATTGCAACCAAGAGAAAAATGAAATAGACTGAGATATCCAAGCTATCCTTTGTTCTTCAATTAGGCTTTGAAGAACAAAGGCATTCAGGAAAGAGTCTAGCACACATCACTAAAAATTCAGGATGGGCTTTCCTGCATAACCACAACAGCAACAGACTGGAAATGTGTGAAACAGCTCATGGGAATTGCATTCAGGAAACTCATGGGAAAAACCACAGTTAATCATTCACACAGATACCTCCAAAGAAAATGAAAAGAACATGATGTGGAAAGAAGAGTAGAGATATCCAAGTTCTGAAATGGACAAACCTCTCTATTATTCAAATATCTCTGAGGACACCATCTTTTTAAATTAATCTTGCCCTATAGCTCCATAGAATTGATAGTAAGTAAGAGACTACTATTAGCAAAGAGAGACAGCAACCAACAAAAGAACGAACAAAATGAAACTAAACAAAAACTCACACACTGACAACACAGAATGCAAACTTGAGACTATCTCAAAATAAAATGGAATTATACTTATGCTGAATAGGACTCTTCTCCATTACTGTAGTTCACCCCCTGCAATAAGTCAGGGTCAGTGTCTTTTATTTACGTGTGAACTCATCCTCCTGGTAGACAAACTGACCTAAGTTGCAGTCTTTTATCTACCACTATAATATTTGCATAATTATAAGACTAGGGGAAACAAAAGCTAGATGTTTGAGGATGGAGTTGGGCTGACACTCACCACAAACTTCTCACCATTCTGCTCCACATGTTTGTATCTGGGGACCGATATGGGCACTGCTTGCTTTTCTGTGTAATCATAAAATGATTGTCCCAACGAGTCGTCACTGGGATCTAGGTTATCTGCCTCATGAGGAGGTACAGATAACACTGTCAAGATCAATTCCTTCTCGCCTGCTCGGATCAGGTCCACCACCTGCTTGTGTGTCGCCCCCTCAACATTCACGTGGTTCCTAAGGGGAAAAAGGGAAAAAGACAATCCCATAAACCAGAAGGGTCCAAACACCTTGTATCTCCTCCCTCCTGCCCCCACTCCAGTGTCACACAGTATGAACCATGAAATCAAAGGGTTAATTTGGTTCCGGAAAAGCTGTTTATGTTTTTACAGTTTCTAACGTGAAAAACTTTGTGAATTTATGGGGGAGGGGAAATGGAAAGAGGTGAGAAGACCTCCCCTTCCTCTATACTCATATCCCACACATAGCTTCAGGAAGCACATGGAAAGAGGGTGAAGCTGACGAGGAAACAAAGCTTTTTAAGTTAAACAGTCCAATTTCCTCACCTTAACTAAGCATGGACACAATTCATTCAAAGTGGCTTTTGACAGCCCTGCCACTTGAATTGTACTTTGTCCTTTTTAAACCTCACAGGAATTCTGTTAAAAGAACCTTCACAAAAGACACTCCCTTAATTTGTAAATAGAGACTCAACAAAAGTTAAGACTGAAGGTAATTCCTTTACATTTACATCCAATTTCTCTCCATATCTCAAATCAGTCAACTTAATTTTCCTTTATGCCAAGTTTCATTACCTTGGGATCTAAATGGTATTACTCTTCACACACTAGTTTCCACTTCAATTAACCTCTCGGGATTCTATCAACTTTTTTCCTGCTCTATGCTACCTCATTTAAAGCCCTGTGTAATCAGTCCAAACTAAAAAATATGCACCTAAGGTTATAGTCAGACAGCCTACTAATTTTCCTTCCTGTTTTACTGTGTACAAAAGGCTGAAACAAGGCAAACAAAGTACAAAGTTTAGAAGAAGTATTTTGTCAAGAAAGATGCTGAGTCTCACAAAACTCACTCAGCAAACCAAACTACCTTCCCAGAATGCCAATCCAGGCTGCTACCTCAGCAAAAACCACTGGGCAGCTGGCCTGGAGGTTCCCTCCTACGGCTATCCCAAAAGAGGCAGGAAATACACACCTGACCTCTAATCAATCTAACATTTAAAGCTTATCTACCCTTTAGAGTTAAATTCTTTTTCAGTCCTGTTCTAAACCATTAGGGGTTTTCCTTCCTGAAAATGATGCTAAGTTTAGTAACAAGCCTTCCATAAACTTTTCAGTCACTAAAATTGTCTCTGTCAGAGTCTGGTATCTGAAACATCCATCTATATAAACAGAACAGACAGGAGATCCCCCCAGCTAGCCTCCTGGGATTTAATTTAGAGTTTAACAATTTAGCCAGTAAATTCAGCACTTCTGACATTTCACATCCTGAAAGTCTAACTTATATACAAAAAATTCAGCAGACCCTTCTTGCTGATGGAAACTTGGGCTTTTTATTCAGATCAGTCAGACTTGTGATCAAAAAACATGATCAACTCTGATCATACAGCAGGATGGCAAAATGGAAAGAAAATAGGCTTTGGAGCTAGTAACATGAGTTCAAATCCTGATCCTGCCTATTAGTATCAGAACTGGTCTTGACTGAGTTTTAACCTTTCTTAGCCTTGCTTTCCAC
Source organism: Cebus imitator (assembly GCF_001604975.1). NCBI lineage: Eukaryota > Metazoa > Chordata > Mammalia > Primates > Cebidae > Cebus > Cebus imitator. The sequence goes on from NW_016107503.1 coordinate 4,522,655, forward strand.
ATCTGGAAATGCAGACAATACTAAGTTCCTAACAGAGTTGCTGTGGAGATTAATATAATAAAACATGTAGGACAATTCCTAAACATTTACATCAGAAGGTTTAAGAAGTAAAGAGGTACCATGTATATAGATATTGGTTAAAGAAGAAATGGAGATCTTAAGTTAGGAATTGGCAAAAGATTTTATCTAATTATTTGGTCTCACTAGTTTTGAGAAAATGATTTGATGGTAGAAGAAAAAAATGAAAAACCAAGTTTAGAAATCATCAAATAATTTCATCTATCCCTAGGAACCTTAGCTAACTCATGAATATCCTTTATTAACACAGTGGCAAAAGCTGACACCTTAAAGACTCGACAAAATACTAACATCCTGAATACAGGCTGGGCACAGTGTGGCTCACACTTGTAATCCCAGGTGTAATTGCTTTAGTTCAGGAGTTAGAGACCAGCCTGGGCAACATGGTAAAACCCCATCTCTATATAAAATATACCAAAATATTAGTCAGGCCTGGTGGCACGTGACTGTAGTCCCTGCTACTCATGAGGCTGAGGTGGGAAGATCACCTGAGCATGGGAGTTCAAGGCTGCAGTGAGCTATGACTGTGCCACTGCACTCCAGCCTGGGTGACAGAGTGAGATCCTGTCTTAAAATAAAATCTTAAATACTAAAACAAAATTTCTGTTAATACAATCAATTTTGTGAAATGCACATTTGTGAAAAATAAAAACAGATGCTCAAATCTTACTTTTCAGTTCCCTAATTATTTTTCCCTTTAAAGAATTTTTTTTTTTATCTAGGGCACTCTGTTGGTAGACTTGGGAGCCAGTGGATCTACAAAATTTGTATGTAAAATTGTATTTGTGTGCATATTATGCATTTTTTTCTGGGGAGTTTCCCTAGCTTTCATCAGCTTCAAAAAGGAGTATATAAACTCCAAAAAGATTCAGAACTATTGCTTTCAATACACACCTCCACTCATTCAGTTTTCAAATCAAAATACACTGTTCCATGGGTCACTCACAAAAATAAACCCTGAAAATCATCAGAGAAACTTAAGTGAGACTTATACTAAGAGCAACCAGGGAGCGAGAGAGCTCACCTACGTTTCTCTTCTTTATTAGTAAGACCAAGTTTCAAACTGACTATAATTCCAAAAACCTCTTCTAAAAAAAGAGAGGAAAAAACTTCCACTGTCATATTCTAAACAGACTTGCTAATATTTTATCTGGTTCAGCTATAGAAGGAATGCTATACATTCCAAGACTTACTACAAAGTGGAAAATTCCTTCATTCTTCGGAGAATGAAATAAGGTCAGTAAAAATCCCAGGATGTCTGATTTGAAAAACGGCCCTCCCTCCTCAAGAATTAAGAGGTCTTCACAGGCATAAAAATGTTGATATGATATACTCTTTTTACAAGAAGGCTACTATACCAGACTCAAATTCGGTGTGGCCCAATACTTTGTAAAATTTTGAAGACAAAAATTAATGCAAAATATAAATTCTCCAACAAAGAGAAACTTTCAGCAGTACAGACTTCAGGCTCAAAGTATGAGTTTGGGAGTCAAACAGACTTGGGTTTGAGTACCAATTGTGCTGTTTAATGAATAAGCCCTAAGTAAATTACTCAATCTCACTAAATCTCAACTTCCTAATCCATAAAATGGGGCCAATAATACCGTTTGCTAACGGAATTGTTGTGAAAATTAGAATGAGATGAAGCTCTAGAATATGGTAACCACTCAATAAATGGTAGCTATTTGTGTTATAGTATTTGTATCAATTGGGCAAACAGGTTGGTAGCATTTTCACACCTCCCTGATGATATAAACCTTTTCTACTACCAATTTCCTTTGCCTTTCTTCTATCTTTGTAACGTAATTTAGTTGGAATTCATTTGAAAATAAATGATTAAGCTCTCAACCAATGATAATGGGGTTCACAAATAGCCACCTTCACAAGGCCACTGGATCAGTGAAGCACTTAATTCTCTTATCACACAAAAGTGATACTGACTGCCGAGTAGGACCTATCACTTTACACCACTTTTATAAAGAAAGGCAGTAACCTAAATACATCATCAAAAATAACTAACACATATGTGATTAAGTAAATACAGCAAAATGTTAATTATAGAATCTAGGTGATAGATATACAGGTATTCATTGTATGATTCAATTTTTCTGTATGTTTGAAACTTTACATAATAAAATGAAGGCAAAAATAAAGCAGGTCAAAAATTCCAACAATCCACAAATAAGATCAAAATTTTGTTTTCTTAGGCAGATGATATCTAATTTATTTTATGACTTTGGCATTATAAAGATACACTTCATAATTTAAATAAAATTCTTATTTTTACATAAGACCAACATTTAGCCCCAGTAGAGAGGCCTTAAGCTAGCTAATGGAAGTGGCTTCAAGTAAGACTTCTATCCAACCAAAGTTGGCAAGCTAGGGAAATTGAAAAGCTAATATAAACATTCCCAGAAGCAGGAGAAAAAGCTCTAGTCAGGATTTATATACCACTTGTGAAGGAAGCTGTATACAATGAAAACCAGGTATGAATGGAAATATGACAAAGCCAATCACTATATGTACTACAGCAAAAAGCCATTCTATATAGTAAGCAAAATACTATTTTGACCCTCTGTGCCATGCAAGAAACTAATAAAAAGGTAATTAGTCTCTCACAGGCAGCCCATTAAAAATAGATAATAAACTCCTATAACTGCAAGTGCTAAGACATACATTTCAATTTTGTAGCTAGCTACATGTCTACACAATGGCTACACATCTACAAGAATGACTAAAACAGAGTGGCAATACCAAGTTTTGTCAAATATGTGGAACAAGTTCAATTCTTATATATAGCTGATAAGTGCATAAAACAAAAACAATCTAGTTCCTCATAATGTTAAACATACATTTACCACAAGACCCAGCAATTCCACTCCTAGGTATAATCCAAGAGAGGTAAAAACACATCCACACACACAACTGTAGTTGAATGTTCACTGTAGCTTTATTCAAAATAGTAAGAAACTGAAAAAACCCAATGTCTATCAAAAAGAAAATGGATAAACAAGTTGCGGCATATTCATAGAGTGTCACACCAATAAAAAGAAGAAGGAATAAAAAGGAAACACTACTCATATCCACAACATAGGTAAATCTCAAAAATGGCCGGGCGCGGTGGCTCAAGCCTGTAATCCCAGCACTTTGGGAGGCCGAGGCGGGTGGATCACGAGGTCAAGAGATCGAGACCATCCTGGTCAACATGGTGAAACCCCGTCTCTACTAAAAATACAAAAAATTAGCTGGGCATGGTGGCGCATGTCTGTAGTCCCAGCTACTCAGGAGGCTGAGGCAGGAGAATTGCCTGAACCCAGGAGGCGGAGGTTGCGGTGAGCCGAGATCGCACCATTGCACTCCAGCCTGGGTAACAAGAGCGAAACTCCGTCTCAAAAAAAAAAAAAAAAAAAAAAAAATCTCAAAAATACACTGGGGGGCTGGGGAAGTGAGACAGAAAAGAATCTGACTGATTTGATTCCACTTATTTGAAGTTCTAGAATAGGCAAAACCATTCTTTAGTGGTGGGTGGAAATCAAATCAGTGGTTATCTGGAGGGGAAGGGATAGGGGCATAAAGAAACTTTGTTATGTCTCACTCCTGTAATCCCAACACTTTGGGAGGTGGGGGGGGAGGGGGAGGGATCGCTTGAGCTCAGGAGTTCAAGACCAGCCTGAGCAACATGGTAAGACCCCGTCTCTACAAAAAAATACAAAAAATTAGCTGGGCGTCCTGGTGTAGGCCTGTAGTCCTGGCTGTAGATACCTTCCAGTCCTGTAGATGCCTGGAAGTCAAGGCTGCAGGGAGCCAAGATCTCACCACTGCACTCCAGCCTGGTTGACAAAGTGAGACTGTCTCAGGAAAAAAAAAAACAAGTGATGGAACTGTCTATATATTGACTGGGGTAGTGGTTAAATAGATGTATACTTTTGCCAAAACTCAAACTCTACACTTCATACGTGTGCATTTGACTGCATGTAAATGAAGCCTCAGTAAAGTTGATTTAAAAATAAAAATTATTATATAATATCTACATCTGTAAGTGTGAAATAGGAGTCTACCATCTGAGTGAACATGATAACCCCCATTCTACTTTTAGATTGCTTTGAATTTTTTTGCTATTATGAATAATTTTGTTATTAAAGATCTAGTAGATGAAATCTGTACATATCTGCAGCATAAAACTGCTTAAATAAAATACATGCTTTTTCCTTCAACTCCCATATCTTTGTGGAAAATAAGCTAAACTTTGGATATTTCCAAGTTTTACAAGGTTATTTCATGAAAGTAATGAAAAGAAAATTAAGCCACAGTTAGTTTGCCCCTACTTCTGCTTTGGCTTCTTTGTCCTAATCTCCAATAAATAGTAGAACACGTATTTCAAGCCTAGTATAGTTAAAAACCTCAGCAACGTAACCAGGTGCGGTGGCTCACGGCTGTAATTCCAGCACTTTTGGAGGCCAAGGCGGGCGGATCATGAGGTCAGGAATTCGAGACCACTCTGGACAACATGGTGAAATCCTATCTCTATTAAAAATACAAACATTAGCCAGGCATGATGGTGGATGCCTGTAATCCCAGCTACTCCGGAGGCTGAGGCAGGAGAATCACTTGAAACCAGAAGGCAGAGATCGCAGGGAGCTGAGACGGCACCACTGCACTCCAGCCTGGGCAACAAGAGCAAAACTCCATCTCAAATAAAAAAAAGAAACTTCAGCGACAAATTATAACATTAAGTCAGGTAGCAGCAGCGTCTCTCAAGTTTATCAAAGCCATAACGTAAGGAACAAGTGTTAAATTCACCAAACACTGCAAAAATACCATTATAGTGCATTGCAAATAAAATTCAGATTCTATTTCTTAGGAGATATAGATTTCGCCTGTTAGATTTTTAAGGGCCAGAAACAGTGGCTCACACCTATAATCCTAACACTTTGGGAGGCTGCAGTGGGAGGATTACTTGACGCCAGGAGTTCAAGGCAGCCTAGGCAATATAGTGGGACTCTGTCTCTACAAAAAAATATTTTAAAAATTAGCCGAGCCTGGTGGTGCATGCCTGTTGTCCCAGCTACCTGAGAGGATCGCTTGAACCCTGGAGGCAGAAGTGGCAGAGGGCGAAGATTGCACCATTGCACTCTAGCCTGGGTGACAGAGAGAGACCCTGTCTCAATGAAAAAAGAAAATTAAGCATTCAAGATTGCAAAGCATTTTCTTCTGACCTAGTATTTGAAAATAATTTGTTCAGCCAAATAATATCCAACATTAGCAAAACCTTTAAAGATAGTGAAGTAAATCAAACATATGGACTATAAACCTCTTAAAATACTTATGAAAACTATATGCAAACATGGGAAAGTTCTTATGTTAAATGCAAAAATGAAGATTACAAATTGTTTATATTTTTGCCCATAAGGTACATTATGTAAAACACAAAAATAGTTGAGTTAGGGTGACTGGAACTACGTTTAAAACTTTAACACACTATTATATCATCTTCTCAATTATACAGAGCTTTTTAAATGAACTCCCTACCTTCTCCACAACACATCTTGAAAATCTGGAGATCTCTGAAGTTGAAGGAAAACAGACTCCTGGCATATGAGAAGATAGACATTTCCTTTGACTTTTCACTGGTTCACTGCTCAGGTGTTCATTACAGCTGTACTAGAAACTACACTGTAAAGACAAGAAACTACTCTATCAAAATGTAAAGTTTGTCCTCTCTCATTTTTGCATTTAAATCATATGACTCATTCAGTTTCTCTCCTTTTCATTTAACTCTGCCTCTTTGCTATCTTACTTAGGTAAACAAGTTGAAGAATATTCTTACTAATTATCTAAGCAATCATACCATATCTTTGCCCTTTAACTCTTTGAGATATGAGATTTAGACATGTGTAAGCAATGAATGCAGCCAAAATAGGTGAAGCTTGAACAGATCTAAACAAAATTCCCATTCTGGACCACCAAATATCAAAGACATTTGGAATGCTGTTTTAGAAATAGTAACATGTTGTACCTCACATCTTAGAGCATCTAATTCATTGATAAATGATAAAAGCACAACAAGAGAAAGTAAATGGCCAAAATTTTCCAAAATGCTTGCATTTTCTAATAAATAGTAAAATCTGGTCAACAACTTTTAAAATAAAAAATTACTACCTTAATTATTTTTAGTATCAACTTCTATCATCTAGAATATGAGACAATGGTTTTCTAAATAGCTAAAATCCCTTTAGAAAGCAATTTCACTGGCAATATGCATCTAAATATATAAAAATGCTCATAATCTTTTAACTAATAATTGTGTTACTGAGAATTTATCCCAAGGCAATGACCAAAATATGAGCTTCAAAAGGGCAAGAATTTTACAATGGCATGCAGAACATTCTCAAGTATCTCTCATAAGAATAAATTAAATAATCCTAAACACAAAAAAGTTTTTTGAGACAGAATCTCGCTTGGTCACCCAGGCTAGGGTGCAGTGGCATGATCTCGGTTCACTGTAACCTCCACCTCCCGGGATCAAGTGATTCTCCTGCCTCAGCCTCCTGAGTAACTGGGATTACAGGCCCATGCCACCACCACCATGCCCAGCCTGTTGTTTTTTAAACAATTTTTTATTTTACATTTTTTGTATTAAAAAATGTGGAACATCGGCCGGGCACAGTGGCTCACGCCTGTAATCCCAGCACTTTGGGAGGCAGGCAGATCACCTGAGGTCAGGAGTTCGATACCAGCCTGGCCAACATTGTGAAACCCCGTCTCTACTAAACATAACACAAAAATAGCCAGGCGTGGCGTCGCACACATGCAGTCCCAGCTACTTGTGAGGCTGAAGCAGGAGAATCGCTTGAACCTGTGAGGCAGAGGCTACAGTGAGCTGAGATTGTGCCACTGCACTTCAGCCTGGGCAACAGTGTGAAGCTTTGTTTCAAAAAACTTTTTTGTATTTAGGATTATTTCAGTTTATTCACAAGAAATACTTGAGAGTGCTCTGCATGCTACTGTAAAATTCTTGCCCTTATGAAGCTCATATTTTGGTCATTGCCTTAGGATAAATTCTCAGTAATACAATTATTAGTTAAAAGATTATGAATATTTTTATATCTTTAGATGCATATTGCCAGTGAAACTGCTTTCCAAAGGGAAAATATATATACATATATATGTATACACATATATGGAACACTTCATGAATTTGCGTGTGATCCTTGCACAGGGGCCATGCTAATCTTCTCTGTATCTTTGTAATTTTAGCATATGTGCTGCTGAAGCAAGCACCTAAATACAAAAAAAAGCTAAGCACAAACACATCCATCATTGTTTAGGTTGTTCCCATTTGTTTTTATAAACTGTCAATAGGGGGACAAAAAGCCAAGAAAATTACAGTACAATAACTGAATAAACTAGAAGGCAATCATTTAAAATTGTAAACATGAAGAACAAAATAATCTAGAAATATGTTTGAGTCAATGCTATGTCAAAAGTGGATTACAAAAATACAAATCTATAAAACTTCTAAAAGATAACATAGGAGAAAATCTAGGGGGTTGGCAATGAGATCTCAGATACAACACCAAAAAGCATGATCTATGAAAGAAAAAAATTGCTAAGTTGAACTTTATTAAAATTAAAAACTTCTGCTATGCAAAAGGCACTGTTAAAGAGAATGAAAAAAAAAAAAAGACTAGAAGAAAATATTTGCAAAACATGTATCTGATAAAAGAGTTGTATCCAAAACACACAAAGGGCTAGAAAAACTCAACAGTAAGAAAACAAACAACCCAATTTAAAAATGGGCAGAATATCTGCACAGGTACCTCACCAAAGAAGATACAGATGGCAAATACGCACAGAAGATGCTCAATATCATTCATCATCAGGGAATTGCAAATCAAAACAAGATACCACTACACACCTATTAGAATCGCTAAAATCTAAAAAACTGATAATACCAAATGGCAAATGCTAGTGAGGATGTGGAGCAACAGCAATCCTCATTCACTGCTGGTGGAAATACAAAATGATACAGTCACTTTGGAAGACAGTTTGGCAGCTTTTTACACAATCTTAACATAAGATCCAGCAATCACGTTCCCAGATATTTACCCAACTGCGCTGAAAACTTACATCTACACAAAAATCTGCACATAAATGGCTATAGCTGCTTTATTCATAAGTGCCAAAAAACTGTAAGTAACCAAGATGTCCTTCAATAGATGAATAGATAAGCAATCTGTGGAACAGCCATACAAGCAAGTATTATGCATCTAAAAGAAGAAATGAGCCATTAAGCCATAAAAGGTCGGGGCAGTGGCTCACACCTATAATCCCAGCACTTTGGGAGGTCAAGATGGGCGTATCACCTGAGGTCAGGAGTTTGAGATCAGCCTGGCCAACATAGTGAAACCTCATCACTACTAAAAATACAAAACTTAGCCAGGCATGGTGAAGGTGCCTGTAATCCCAGCTACTCAAGAGACTGAAGCAGGAGAATTGCTTGAACCCAGGAGGTGTTGGTTGCAGTGAGCCAAGATTGCACCACTGCACTCCAGCCTGGGGGACAGAGTGAGACTCCATCTGAAAAAAAAAGGCTGAGGGCGGTGGCTCACGCCTATAATCCTAGCACTTTGGGAGGCCCAGACAGGCAGATTGCCTGAGCTCAGGAGTTCGAGACCACCCTGGGCAACATGGTGAAATCTCGTCTCTACTAAAATACAAAAGAAATTAGCCAGGCATGGTGGCACGTGCCTGTAATCCCAGCTACTCGGGAGGCTGAGGCAGGAGAATTGCTTGAACTCAGGAGGCAGAGGTTGCAGGGAGCCAAGATCATGCTACTGCACTCTAACCTGGGCAACAGAGCAAAACTGCATCTCTACAAAAAATCAAACAAACAAACGAACAAACAAACAGAAAAATAGTCATGAAAAGACATGCAGAAACCTTAAGTCCATGTTGCTAAGGGAAAGAAACTAGTCTGAAAGGCTACTATATATTTATGATTCCAATTATATGACATTCCAGAAAAAGCAAAGATCAGCGGTTACCAGGGTCCTGTGGGGAAGAAAAGGGTGAGTAAGTGAAGCACAGGGAATTTTTAGGGCAGTGAAATTATTCTGTATGAGACTATAATGGTACATATATGACATAATGCATTTGTCAAAACCTATAGCACTTGTAATGAACCTTGGCCAGGCACAGTTGCTCATACCTGTAATCCTAGCACTTTGGGAAGTCAAAGTAGGTAGACTGCTTGAGCCCAAGAGTTCAAGACCAGCCTGGGCAACATGGCAAAACCCCATCTTTATTTAAAAACAAACAAAAAAAGTAATCCTTAATATATGCAAATATTTTTAAAATCAGGAGGTTGGAAGAATCCCAGACTGTGGCAAGAGAACATAACGTACTTCAAAGGTATTTTTAAAAACCTCACTAAAGTGAGTGGAGGAAAAGGTATGGATCTAAGTGACTGAAAATGAAAAGAGTCTGTAAGACTAAACGCAAAAGGGACTACCAATAAGTACTATACTAGAGCCAATAGTTGTTCTCCACAAGGGTACTGGTTAACAATTATGATATTGCTAGGCCGGGCATGGTGGCTCATGCCTGTAATCATAGCACTTTGGAGGCCAAGGCGGGCAGATTACCTGAGGTCGGGAGTTCAAGATACTGCTAAACAAGCGTACCAGAATTGAACAATCAAATAAATGGATGGCAGATGGGAGAAGCCAAATTTCTCACTGTGGGAACGGAAATTCATAGATCAGCAAGGGGAGGAGGCTAGAATGATCCATGCAGTAATGCAGTAGAGATGGAGAATCAGACTCATGTTTAATTTAAGACAGAGGGTTACAGAGAGAAGCATTTATAGATATGTATATACACAAGGGTTAATACACCCACATATATTTCTTTGCTCTGTCAGCCAAAATGGCCTAAAAGAAACCACACCCTAATGCCCAGATCTTCGTTTGTAATTCCAATAAAGGAACCAGGGCCCTTTAAAAAATGGTTGATCCTAGGACTACAGCAGGAAATATATAAGATGAGCCTGGAGCACTTTGGAGTATTAGAAAGCAAAACAAAAACTGTCTTGTCTCTCTTCAGTCATGATTTAGTGTAACCCAGCCTTAGCAACTGCCTAAACACAAGTGAGCAGAAAACAACTACCTCAAAGTTATAGAGTCTCAAAATTACAATCAATTTCAGTTTTCTCTTCCTAATTTTATCTTTTTTTTATCTCATGCTACAACAGTATTCACTTCTTGATTTTTAAAACCATTATCATAAAACTTTCTTTTAATGCCATAATTCTGACAGATTGTTAGTAAAAGACAATGTAAAAGTGTCTTGGCTAAAATAAGACCAAAAATAAAAACAAACCAAAAACACCCTCATCTAATTCTAATTAGGTCTCATCTTTGGTAAATGAGGGGGAAAACAAAAAAAATGTTAACCACATACAGACCAAATTGAACAAATTTCCAGGATTCTATGGAGAGAGCCTCCTTACTTCCCAAATCCTTTGGTACCTTTTTTTAAGTATGAAAAGATTCAATCTTGTTTTTCTTTTTGAGACAGAGTCTCACTCTGTTGCCCAAGCTGGAGTGCAGTGGCCTGATCTCAGCTCACTGCAACCTCTGCCTCCCAGGTTCAAGTGATTCTCCTGCCTCAGCCTCCCTGGTAGCGGGGATTACAGGTGTATGCCACGATACCCAGATAATTTTTTTTTTTTTTTTTGACACTGAGTCTCCCTCTGTTTTCCAGGCTGGAGTGCACTAGCTCAGTCTTGGCTTACTGCAACCACCGGCACCTGGGTTCAAGTGATTCTTTGGCTAATTTTTGTATTTTTAGTAGAGATGGGGTTTCACCATATTGGCCAGGCTGGTCTTGAACTCATGACCTCAAGTGATATGCCCACCACAGCTTCCCAAAGTGCTTGGATTACAGGCATGAGCCACTGTGCCCAGCCAAATTCAATCTTTATACCAATATTTTTATTTTTATTTTTATTTTTTTTTTAATTTTTGAGATGGAGTCTCGCTCTGTCACCCAGGCTGGAGTACAGTGGCACAATCTCAGCTCACTGCAATCTCCACCTCCTGGGTTCAAGTGATTATCCTGCCTCGGCTTCCCGAGTAGTTAGAATTACAGGTGCATGCCACCATGCCCGAATAATTTTTGTATTTTTAGTGAAGACAGAGTTTCGCTATGTTGGCCAGGCTAGTTTCAAACTCTTACCTCAAGTGATCTGCCCGCTTCGGCCTCCCAAAGTACTGGGATTACAGGCATGAGCCACCATGCCTGGCCTATACCAATATTTTTAAAGCACCTACACCCAGAAATTTAACACTGGGCAAAACGGAGTATTCGTAACAATAAAGTTTGGCCCTGGCAAAGCTGAGAAACTGAGAAGTATGTTAATAGGCATCTTCCTTTTTGGGAAGCCAAAAAGGGAAAAAAAGAATAACTTGTCAAATAACCTGCTTACCATCACTGGGACTTTTTACCTTTGACTGGGTGTTCTACTTACAAAGAATTCTGCTTGAGGCAGAAAAAGTACAAGTAAGACTCATCTGTTCTTCAATCTTAATACCTCTAGCCAGGAGTAACAAGGGTTTATTACTTGGGAAGAAAGAGTTATAGATTCCTCAAACCTTCTAACTGATTCCAAGGCAATCAGTACACAAATATAATCAGGTAGATTTATTTCTGAATAAATGAATCATATTTGTTATTCAGAGAAAAAAAGTATAATAAGGCTTAAGGCTTTAAGATATTTAAAAAATAAATATAAAAATATAATCAAGCTATTCAGAAAAAAGCTCATTTATTATCTGATAATTACCTGTAAAACCAATGTAGCCACTTGTCACCAACAATAAAAACAAACTTGTCCATTTCCCTCTTAGAATACAAAATTCCAGTCTTTAGAATTTTAGGCCAGGTGAGGCGGCTCACTCCTATAATCACGACACTTTGGGAGGCCAAGGTGAGAGGGTGGCTTGAGACCAGGAGTTTGAGATCCGCCTGGGGAACATACCAAGACCCTGTCTCTACAGAAAATGTTTTTAAAAATTATCTATGCATGGTGGCACACTCCCACAGTCCCAGCTACTCAGGAGGCTGAGGCAGGAGGATCACTCGAGCCCAAGAGATCAGTAACTGCAGTGAGCTACGATTGCACCACTGCACCCCAACATGGATGACAGAGTGACACCTTGTCTCTAAAATAAATAAATATATATATATTTTTAAATGTAAGCACGATGTCTCTATCACATGTGAGAGGCTAAAAAATTACCATTCAGGTCTTTTTATTTATTTATTTATTTTTTTGAGACGGAGTTTTTTGCTCTTGTTACCCAGGCTGGAGTGCAATGGCGCGATCTCGGCTCACCCCAACCTCCGCCTCCCAGGTTCAGGCAATTCTCCTGCCCCAGCCTCCTGAGTCGCTGGGATTACAGGCACACGCCACCATGCCCAGCTAATTTTTTGTATTTTTAGTAGAGACGGGGTTTCACCATGTTGACCAGGATGGTCTCGATCTCTTGACCTCGTGATCCACCCGCCTCGGCCTCCCAAAGTACTGGGATTACAGGCTTGAGTCACCGCGCCCGGCCTTCCATTCAGGTCTTAAAGAAAGTTCTGATAGTCCAAAAATATACAACACTGATTTATTTTGTCTGGATAAACTTCTTTTTTCATTTTTATTTTTAAAAACCTTGATTAGCATAGAGCAACCCTCTAGTTCTATCCTAACATAGGGTGGACATAACAGTGGGTTACGTCTTTGTACTGCAGGACAATGAATGTTAGAAATGGGAAAGGGTGGCCGGGTGCAGTGGCTCACACCTGTAATCCCAGCACTTTGGGAGGCCGAGGCAGGCAGATCACGAGGTCAGGAGATAGAGACCATCCTGGCCAACACGGTGAAACCCTGTCTCTACTAAAAATAAAAATAAAAAAAAATTAGCTGGACATTGGTGGTACATGCCTGCAATCCCAGCTACTTGGGAGGCTGAGGCAGGAGAATAACTTGAACCAGGGAGTCAAAGGTTGCAGCGGGCCGAGATCACACCGCTGCACTCCAGCCTGGCGACAGAGTGAGGGAAAAAAAAAAAAAAAGAAAGAAAGAAATGGGAGAGTAAGGCCTGGTGGCTCATGCCTATAATCCCAGCACATTGGGAGGCCAAGGCAGGAGGATCATTTGAATCCACAAGTTAAAGACCAGTCTGGGCAACAAAGTGAGACCTTGTCTCTGTAAAAAAAAAAAATACACAAATTAGGTTGGGCGTGGTGGCTCATGCCTGTAATTCCAGCATTTTGGGAGGCTGAGGCAGGCAGATCATTGAGGTCAGGAGTTCAGGACCACCATGGCCAACACGGTGAAACTAAGTCTCTATTAAAAAAATACAAAAAAAAAAAAAAAAAAACCCAGAAAATTAGCTAGTATGGTGGCATGTGTCTATAATCCCAGCTACTTGAGAGGCTGAGGCAGGAGAATAGCTTGAACCTGGGAGGCAGAGATTGCAGTGAGCCACGGCACTCCAGCCTGGGTGACAGAGGGAGAGATTGTTTCAGAAAAAATAGGTAAATAAAATTTAAAAAACAAAATATATATATATATAAAATTAGCCAAGTGTGGTAGCATATACATGCGGTCCCAGCTATTTGGGAGGCTGAAGTGGGAGAATCACTTGAGCCCAGGAGGTCGTGGCTTCAGCAAGCTGTGATTACACCACTACATTCTAGTCTGGCCAAGAAAAATAAATTAAATTAAAAAATTTTTTTTAAAATGGCAAAGTTGTTAAAAGCCATGATGATTTTCCTAAAGTAATTCATTTTCCTCCTATAAGTTTCCGAGGACCCCCACTCAGTTGTTCACCAGCAAAACACAACTAGTCCTAAATCATCTCCCAGCACCAACTCAGTGTTTGAGAGCTGCTACATCTTGAATCACTGCCAACATGGCCAATTGAAAGGCTAACCCTAAATGATTTTAACTTGGTATACTGACCACAGTGAAAGTTAACTAAATAAAATCTGCGTTCGGATCAGAATGAAATAAAAATAAATAAATTAATAAAATAAAATCTACTTGCCTTATCAACTACTTGGTTTGCAAGTCAGGTAAATCATCAAATGAAAAAAAAAAACTTGATTCTTCCAAGTTCTATTTCACTACTATTTCTGAATTACTACACAATGTAATTAAAAGCATGATTCCTCACGTGACCTGGTAAATTTGTTCTGAGGCCACAACCTGCACCCTGAATCTCAACCACCCATTTCCTATATATTCAATTCATCCCAAGTGGTACTGTACATGAATGTGAATAGACAGTGTTATCTATCATTACAACTGAAAAAACAGCTGAAATACCTTCATTTATGAAAGACAGTCTTTACAAATTAGTAAAGAGATATGCCTTTAAAGAGATATGACCCTTTGACAATCAAATACCATCTTTTAATACAAATTAAATTTCAGAAATTTCTTTTGGAAATAAGAAACACAGACTCCAGTTTCTATAAGTCTGTAGTCTATTCCAACGCACTGAGGAAGAGGAAAGGTACAGTCGGACCTTTTCCAAACCAGGAATATAAAAGATAACTGGGTAGGACAGGGAGATCTAAAATAATCTACTAGCACATAACTCACAAAGGAAGCTTCAGTGTCACATTTCCTTGATACACAACATCAGGTAGAACAAAACTCATTGCTATTTCCAAGTAAAGACAGAGGCAGGAACAAACATTCTAGATGATTAAACTGATCAGCAAAAGGAGAAAAAGTTTCCAAAATTTTCAGAGGCCATCATGTTTTCCAAGATCTCCAAATATTCATTTAATCAATCTCCCAATTTTTAAAACATAGTAAATAAATACAAATAAGACTAAATAGACACACAGATATAAAAGTACTGTGGTATGGGTGGGGGGAGAGAGATGACCTCCTAGTTAATAATCTTACTGAAAGTTCTGTAAGAGTGATCAGCCTCTTGAAAGCAGCTGGGAGAGCATGCACCAGAGCAGCTGACTCTCTGCAGACTGCCTGTACTTTTCCAGAGAGAAGTAAGCTAATTCATGGTGTATCGAGCCGGTAGAACACATAGGCCTATCATTCTGGTCTTGCTCTGAGGTTTGACACAAGAATCTAAAAAGTTTCAGATAGCTTAACCAAAACAAACCATTTCTTAAAAGATGTTTTCGCATCAATGGAAGTTCACTGGAGGAAGTACACGTAAGAGTACTCAAATACAACTCCTTATTCAGCAACTCAATACCTTGCAGAGGGGCACATTTCCTCAACTGTTATGAGAACCTTATTTAGTTGGTTGCGAGCAATAAATAATAAACAAGAGACTACACACATACTACCAAGCATTTGACTAAAACCATATCACAAAATTTAGCCCTAGAATACTCCTAGTATTATGAGCAAAAGCAAAAAATCACTCTGTGGTCACCACCAAGTCTTAAACTTATTTCAAGGAGCTTCACATGAATTTTCATTTTGAAGGTAGGTATTAAGTCTAAACTTTAGTACCACATTACGTTCCCCACTCTGTCTTCAGTCCCCTCAGCCCCCAACATGCAGTATGCCAAAATGAGAGATTTAAATCAAAAGAAGCATCTTCAAATCAGAGGAACACACTTGGAGGAAAGTACAGCTAAAACAGAACAGGCCTGTAGCACACAGGGATGAAAGTTGTCAACTGTAAACCTAACAGTAAGTATAGTCACTTAAAACATAAGAGAAAGAGAAAGGATAACTGAGAAGCTGGATTCGATTGTGAAATAAAATACATACACAAGTTAAAAGCAACCAGCTCCTCACCAGCTGTTCCCAGTTCTGGGTGTCAGAGCTTATTTGTTCTTAGTTCCCTTCTTTATATAGTACAAGACAGTCCAAGAGACTAGATGCTCTGAAATTCTTCTAATTCTAATAGTGATTTTCCTCTTTTGCCTTGGAAAAATTATTCAACCTCTTCTGGTAAATAATTATATAAAACTTAATTCACAGGAAGTCCTGGGTATTCATACACACCCAGCTAAATTCTGAGCTCATCAAGAGAAAAAAAAACAAACTTTTTGGCATTATATTCAAAGCCATCTTTTTTTTTTTTTTTTTTTTT
>NW_016107503.1:4539583-4548176 GCF_001604975.1 Cebus imitator
GCGCCACCATGCCCAGCTAATTTTTTGTAGTTTTAGTAGAGACGTGGTTTCACCGTGTTGACCAGGATGGTCTCGATCTGTTGACCTCGTGATCCACTCGCCTCGGCCTCCCAAAGTGCTGGGATTACAGACGTGAGCCACCGCGCCCGGCCTATGAGTCGCAATTTTTTAAAAAGTATTTTAAAACCTTCTAAATTTTTTTTTCCAAATGTGGGCTGAACTGCACCAACCCATCCGGAGCTCTTATTGGGTTGCCGGAGCAGCACAGAAAACATCTATATAGCTTCAAGTGGAAGAAAAGAATGAACCTAACTGGCTCTAACCTAAACCGCCACAATATCCTTTGTCAGCAATGCCATCACCTAATGAATGAACTCGCCACAAATCATGCTCAAAAAGCACTTTGCAGTGATCATAAATTAAGTGTTGGCTTGTCAATTAAGTCTCTTTGCTTATCCACAAGGTCATGAGAATTATTCCCAATGGGACTTATCTTAAAAAATAATTATCCTTGAGAGCACGGTAACAGACCTCATCTGAAATAAACTAGTTAGTGGTGGCTGGAAAGAGAACTGTTCTTCACAATAACTTAAAAGACCCAGACAAATCATTAATGCAACTAATAAAATATATTTTCCTGGTGCAGTGATCTGTGGAAGTGATTTCTGAGGGGAAAGTAATGTTATTTTCAAATTTAGTTTTATTTGTTTGCAACCTCAACTACCTGTGAAATCAAAAGGAATTTAAAAAGGACTGTTCTGCTGTCTTCACTGATAACCAACAGAGTAAAGACAGCAACAATAAAGGCAAATACCTGCTTTAGTCCCTTGCGTCTTATCCAATTTAACAATGGGTAATAGTGAGCAAATAAAGATACAAAATAGTTACATTTCACAACAGTAAGACCAAAGTTCAACTGCTATGGAAGTTTACAGGAATGTAACAGAATTTTAAGTTAATGACCAGGTGCAGTGGCTCATGCATGTAATGCCAGCAGTTTAGGAGGCCAAAGTGAGCAGATCACTTGAGCCCAGCAGTTCAAGACCAGACTGGGCAACATGGCGACCCCACCTCTACAAAACAAAGTACAAAAAAAATTAGGCCAGGTGTATTAGTGCATACCTGTAGTCCTGGCTACTCAGAAGGCAGAGGTGGGAGAATCACTTGAGCCCAGAATTCAAGTATAGTCTGGGCAACATAGTGAGATTTCCATCTCTTTAAAAGAAAAAAAAAAAAAAACAAAGCTGTAAAAAGAGGAAATATTCGCCGGGCGCGGTGGCTCAAGCCTGTAATCCCAGCACTTTGGGAGGCCAAGACGGGTGGATCACGAGGTCGAGAGATCGAGACCATCCTGGTCAACATGGTGAAACCCCGTCTCTACTAAAAATACAAAAAATTAGCTGGGCATGGTGGCACGTGCCTGTAATCCCAGCTACTCAGGGGGCTGAGGCAGGAGAATTGCCTGAACCCAGGAGGCGGAGGTTGCAGTGAGCCGAGATCGCGCCATTGCACTCCAGCCTGGGTAACATGAGTGAAACTCAGTCTCAAAAAAAAAAAAGAGGAAATATTCAAGATCTAGAATCCAAAGATCTGGATTTAATTCTGGTTGCCATTCATTGATACAACACTCAGTTTCCATTTGCTCTCTTATAAAATAGGGATAGTAGGCCAGGAGTGGTGGCTCACACCTGTAATCCCAGCACTTTGGGAGGCGGAGGTGGGCGGATCATGAGGTCAGGAGTTCGAGACCAGCCTGACCACCATAGTGAAACCCCGTCTCTACTAATAATACAAAAATTAGCCGGGCATGGTAGCACATGCCTGTAATCCCAGCTACTCAGGAGGCTGAGGCAGGGGAATCGCTTGAAGCCGGGAGGCGGAGGTTGCAGAGAGTGGAGATTACACCACTACACTCCAAACTGGACTACAGATTAAGATGCCATCTCAAAAAAAAAAAAAAAAAAAAGGGCTGGACATGATGGCTCATGTTTGTAATCCCAGCAATTTGGGAGGCCAAGGCAGGCGGATCACGAGGTCAGGAGTTTGAGACCAGCCTGTTCAATACGATGAAACCCCATTTCTACTAAAAGATACAAAAATTAGCTGGGCAAGGTGGCACATGCCTATAATCCCAGCTACTAGGGAGGCTGAGGCAAGAGAGCTTGAACCTGGGAGGTGGAGGCTGCAGTGAGCTGAGATCATGCCACTGTACTCCAGCCTGGGCGAGAGTGAGACTTCATCTCAAAAAAACAAAAACATAATAGATATAATATTCATTATTCACTCGCCAAGTATTTATTGAAGGATACTTTCCACGTGCCACCAAACATTTGACTAGCGATACAACAAACACATAGTATTTGATGTAGTCCCTGCCCTTGATGAACTTAGTATCTTCCTATTTCACAGGGCTATGTGAAGATCAGATGTAAAAACACTACAAACTATAACACGCTATACACACTGCAAAGTGGTATAATGATTATCACTATTAATATTAACTTGCTCTACCTCTTAACATCCATCTTTATTTCAAAACCTTAGCAAGAATTTAGGCTGGAATTTGAGAGCCTAACAATCCACTATTTGCTGGTATAGTCTTAGCTCATTACTCTCAATATAAAAATGAAAATAAAACGAACTGAGAATCCAAAGCCTACAACCTACTACGTCACCCTGGGCATGTAACTGGGCATGTGGGTTGCATTACCCACGTGGGGCAAAGGAGTAAAAAAGATTTCTAGGCCCTATGAAAGATCTACTGAATCATAACCCTTAGAAGGTGAGCCTAAGAATCTGTACTTTTGATAAGCATACTCAAGTGCTTCTTATGTACCTTAAAGCCTGAGAACCACTGACATAAAAATTTCCTTTGATCAATAACCATGATTTCATTATTTCAAACATTACCAAAATCTACCTAGAAAATATGAGCGAAATAGAATTCAGTTACAATTGCGAAAGCAGCTCTTGGGACGGTACCTCGTCTATGATACATGACTCACGCTTAACTCATAAAAATACTTATGGCACCAGCCTCTTTATTCATTTTCAAACTCTCACATAAAATGAAGTAAAAAAACTGATTCTCAAAAAACAAATTGATATATACAGTTTTAATTTATCTTATGACTTTAATAAGGGAAAGCTGATGGGTCTATTACCTAGTAGCTATCAAAGAGGAAACCATATACACTGACTGGCATAAATATATCATGATTTTGAATGCTTGCAAGCCAATCTTAGTGGTCCGTGCTCAAACTAATCCCTCAAAAATACGGACAGTTTTATACCCATATCCACCACACACTGAAACCTTCAGCAGCATCGCTCAAGAAATCAATCAAGAGTCCTTGGAACTACTTTAACCTAAAGAAAATTAACCTGAAGTCAAATGTTACTTCACATACTATATAATTAGTGCAAAGACATATTTATTTTGGTTCTGTTTGTTGAAAGCATTCTTTACTCATTAGCCTCCAGGTACATACACATCAAAGGGAAGGCACTCAGCATATGTTACACTGGGAAAATTACAAGGTGGAAACTAACATTGCTAGTCAAAAAAACTTTCCATCTGCAGTAAAATTTAGAGCCCAGAGGGTTTGTTCATACTGCAGTACCAAGCCCTGCAACATGACTCTCAAACCAGTTAGAACCTAGACAGTTTTGAAAGGAGAAAGGGCAAACTGAACCATACGTGCTCCAATTTAGTTTCAGGACTAAAGAGTAGAACAGGGTCTTAGTAAGCCGACTTTAAAAGAAACACAAAGCAGTTGATGCTCTTACTTGTGTCCAAGTTTGTATGCCCTTAAATCTCAAAGTTACTCTGTTCTTTCACATCTCTATCAATTGTCCAAACAACTGAAAAATACAAAAATTGTTGTAAAAACAATTTGCAAACACAATAGAAGAATCTAAAATGGGGAAAACTCTTAAATAGCAATTATCAAGGTCCAAACATTCACCTACGTCTTGATACAAACTACAACCACACAATGATAATCCACCTATCCCTAATCCTGACCCCACCTGGCTCTTAATCAACATGCAAAGTTTTCCTGGGACAACACACATGAACTTTAAGAACTTGGATGACAGACAAAAGCTCTAAGGAGTATTGCCTAAAAAATGCTTCAGGAAAATCAGCATCAACCTAACCAAGATCGAGACAAGGGGCAAGTACAGATTATCCCAGGAGAACCACATCTATTTGGTTGCGTATTTCCCCTCTCACTTGAAACCCTAAAGAGAAGGTACAGACTACGAAAGAAAGAAAGAAAATACAAAGACACTGAATAGTTGAGGTCTCACAGAATTTACCACCAGCTTAGCTTTGGGTTGTAATTATCACTCCCCTATAGTACCAAAGAAGGTTCAGAGAATTTGGAAATCAAAATACATATAGTTGGAAGGGTGAGAAACCAATGCCAGGAAGATTTCTGATCATCACAACCTTCCAAAGATGTCTTCCGGGCAGAGTAATCTTTTCCCCTGCCCACTAAAAGAGATGAACTTCTCTACTTACCACCAGGGATGTGCCAAAAGTAACGTTCTTTTCTCTAGAAGGCAAAGATTGCCCAGCTTCCTACTGTGGAACCTAAGACTAGGGCAAGTCCTTCTACCTTCCCTAGGGGATCATCTGAGGTCTCCTTTACAGTTTACATCTGGGCTCTTCTGCAGAAGCCACAATAAAGGCAAGAAGCCACTAACTATGTATGTTGGGATGTGTGTGTATGGCTGCAAAGATAGATCACATTAACTATAGTCTCCTACAGAATTATTCATTTCGGTTTAGTTCCTTTAGATCCTGTGAAGAGTAAACAATTTAGAACTTTATCATAAATTTATAATTGTAAATGCTTTAGTTTTAAATTTAAAAACAAGAAGCTGAGTCCAAAGTTAACTTCCAGAGGGAACGGAAAATGTCAATTCCAAGACCGCCTATTGGAAGAAACATCAGCCACAAATTTTGAGTTATCTAGAAAGAAAATAATTAGGTATAAGAAATCTGAAAATCATTGTTGTAATCCCAGCACTTTGGGAGGCCCACGCGGGCAGATCATCTGAGGTCAGGAGTTCAAGACCAGCCTGGCCAACACAGTGAAACCCAGTCTCTACTAAAAATACAAAATTAGCCAGGCATGGTGGCACATGCCTGTAATGCCAGCTACTCAGGAGGCTGAAGCGGGAGAATTGCTTGAACCCAGGAGGCAGAGGTTGCAGTGAGTAGAGATTACGCCATTGCCTTCCAGCTTGGCGACAAGAGCAAAACTCAGTCTCAAAAAACAAAAAAAAAAAAAAAAAAAAAAAGAATATATTGTCAGAGAATACTAGGAAACAGCATGTGGGATATTAATGAAATAAGAAAGCATATATTTACAGAAAGGACAGAAGAAAGGTATACTATCTCCAAACACTTAGGCAAACAGTTGCCTAAGTAAGCAACTATTTCTTCTTCTATTTTTTTTTTTAATCTGCTTTCCCAGGTTAATACCAACTATTTCTTGAGGTGGAAGAGATGAGGAAACAGAATGAGTGGATACCACAGAGTAAGAATGTCAAGAATAACTGCAGGGAGCACAAGATGAGTAAGAAAAAAAGGACTTCTTCATAAGGCAGATTTTCAAGAGACTATCCCATTTGCAAACCTACTGTTTTACAAGAGGCAACTGAAAGGTTGTGGAAATTACAATTAAAATAAAATTTGTAGAAACAGAAAGATTTCACGTGGGCAAATCAAAACATGGAGGAAGAGAGTAAAAGTGTAAAAAAGGAATGCCAAATGTAGATTCAGTGAGGAGAAACGCAGCACGGAAGACTGCTGAGGAGAACGGAGACGATGGGAGCACACACCACCTGCAAGTCAACCTGCAATCACTAACTGAATTTCAATGCAAAGCACAAAAACGCAAATGTAACATCTAGATTAGGGTAGTGGAGGAGGTGTGCACAGAGACTGTAAGACAAGGCAGCATCCTGCCAGAGACTGGAGGGATGTGGTGGGGAAGGAGTATGAAGGGGGAGGGGCTGCAGCAGGGGAGAGAGGGTGGGCTGCAGCAGCAGAAGGCGCCTTAAAAAAAGCAGAAGAAAGGAGAAGTAGCCTAGGGGAGAGAAAGGCTAGGACAAAGTCAAGTGTGGGATCACAGGAGGATAGAGTAGAAGACGCAGCAGAGAGAGGCAAGCCCTAAGAAAGCAGAGCGGCCAAAGACTCAAAAGGGCTTGCAGTTTGGGAGGAGGAGGAGTTAGGGGGGCTCTACCAGAAACCTGACTAGAAGGAGGCGTGAGGATAGAGCAGGAGTGAAGCGGGGGGGGGGGGGGGTGGGGGGGGGGGGGGGGGGGGGGGGGGGGGGGGGGGGGGGGGGGGGGGGGGGGGGGGGGGGGGGGGGGGGTGCCGGGCAGGGATGCTGGGGCGGGGGCGGGGGGGCCAGGGCAGGGATGCTATCAGAGGGCTGTGCTGATGGAGACACTAGATTCCAAATTAGGGTGTGATACAGTGCCAACCGAGAAGAGAAACTACAGTGTCAAATTCCACGCCCCCCACCCCAAAGGCATGCAAGGGTCAGAAAACAAGGTAAACTCTTGGAGTAGGAATGCAAAAAGGAGAGGAGGAAAGGGGCACACGGTGGGATGGAAAAATTTAGGGGAGGCTTAACCACAAGGAGAGGATAACTAAGGAAAGAAAAAGCAGTGGAGCAGGGAGGGAAGGTGTTTCCGGAGGAAAAGTAGGAGCAGAACAGAGGTCCTGCCTTCTTGGTCTGGAGGGCAGAAGGGGCAGTTCATGGGGGGTGGGGGGAGGCGGGGGCTGGGAAGTGGTGGAGAACGAGAAACTGCGATGCTGAATATGAGAACCTGGAGAGGACAAGGTACTGGCTGGGTCAGAAAACGGAACGCCGTCAGTAAGAAACAGATGAGGTTCCTTCTGAGCAAGGCGAGGAGGAGTGAGGAGCAGAATGCAGCACGCCAAATGGGAAAGCAAAGGGGCGGAGAAGAGCCCAGAGTAATCGGGGCAAAGGGAAGAGCACTGGGGGCGCAAGGGCACCCGCTGGAGACGATGGGGTGGGAGACTGGCGTCGCGTAAGCCCCGGGGCTGGTGGGGGCAGGGCTACCCACAAGGAGGGGCCCGGTTGCGGACGCCCGAGGGGCGGGGGTCGCGAGGCCAGCTAGGAGCTCGGGGGAGGTGCGGCCTGGGGGTGACAAGGGTAGAGGAGACGCAGGGGCAGGAGGAGGGGCGCGGGGAGGGTGGGGCGCCGGGCAGCCCCGATACTCACACCTCCAGGATGCGGTCCCCCTTGCGCACCCCGGCCCGATCGGCCGCCCCCCCGGGCAGCACGGCGCTCACATGCTGCAGCGGCGCGTAGAGCTCTCCATTGATGCTCCGCAGTTGCCCGCCCTCGCTCACTTGGCCCCGCACGTTGAAGCCGTAGCCGGACTCGGACTTGACGATGCGCACGACCCTCGGGCCGCCGCCTCCCCCGCCGCCGTTCCCGGCGCAGTGGAGCCCAGAACCCCCGCCGCCGCCGCCGCCGCCACCTCCGTTCCTGTGAGGGGCTGAGGGGTGAATCCCTTCCCTGTCCTCGTCCGCCATCTTGCGAGCAGGCGAGCCGTACCCCCGCCCCCTACGCCTCCAAGGCCTCCCGGCGCGTGCTCGCCCTGCCCGGCAGCCGCACGACCCCCCGACGCGCGCGCTCGATCCGCCGGCCGCGGGACCGACTCGGCCACCGAGCTGTTGGCGCGGGGTGAAGGGGAGGCAGGGGGCGGGGGTAAAGCGGACGATCAGGCGCCCTGGGGCCTCCTGGGAGATGTAGTAGTTTATGGGCGGCGGGGGCAGGGAGCGGTCTGGGCCCGGGCCGAGCCGAGGTTATATGACGCAGTTCGGAAGCAACGCCTGCCGGGAGTTGTAGTTTATCTTTTATGCTGGGTTAAGAGTTTGATCTGTTGGGTGGGGAACGTCTAACCCAGCACCCAGCGTGGTAAAATGATTCAGCTCCTGATGCAGACCAAGGTTCCCCCCCCACTTTCATTTCATAACCTCTAAAAAACACTAATGTTAAAATAACGTTTATGATTCAACACAATCTTAAATTATATCAACTCATTTATTTACACAGTAACTGATATGTTGACCAGGGCCCAACACCTGTGAGACAACCGGATCACGATTAGCTTCCCTATTTTACCTTATTAGGAAACAACCTTAGAGTGCTCAAAGTCATCCAACTACTAAGTATCAGGAACTAAGGCCAGTTATTGTGCAACTTTCTTGTCCTGTATTGCAACTACAGTCATGTGCCACATAAGAACATTTTGGTCTACAACAGACTGCAAACAGAGGGAGGCCCCATAAGATGATAATGGAGCTGGAAAATGTCTGTCACCTAGTGACACGGTAGCCACCATAAGGTCATAACGCAACTCATTACTTACAGGTGTAGGATGACGCTGGTGTTAACAAACCTACTGCACTGCCGGTCATGTGAAAGTATAGCACATACCATTATGTACAGTACATAATACTTGATAATGGTAAGAACTATGTTACTAGTTTATGAATTCACTATACTTTTTATGACTATTTTAGAGTGTACTCCTT
>NW_016107503.1:4549435-4550867 GCF_001604975.1 Cebus imitator
TCTCCTGCCTCAACCTCCTCAGTAGCTGGGATTACAGGCATGCGCCACCATGCCCAGCTAATGTTTTGTATTTTTTTTAGTAGAGACGGGGTTTCACCATGTTGACAAGGATGGTCTCGATCTCTTGACCTCGTGATCCACCCGCCTCGGCCTCCCAAAGTGCTGGGATTACAGGCTTGAGCCACCGCGCCCGGCTGACTTAATGTTTTTTAAGTTAACTGTAAAGCAGCCTCAGGCAGGTCCTTCAGAAGATATTCTAGGTATTCCAAGTATTGTGGGTTTTCTTCAGGTATTCCAAGTTTTGGGGGAGGGTGTTTGTTTGTTTTTGAGATAGAGTTTCGCTCTTATTTCACCCAGGCTGGAGTGCAATGGCACGATCTCGGCTCACTGCAACCTCCACCTCACAGGTTCAAGCGATTCTCCTGCCTCAGCCACCCAAGTAGCTGGGATTACAGGTGTGCGTCACCACACCTGGCTAATTTTTTCTTTTTTTGTATTTTTAGTAGAAACAGGGTTTCACCATGTTGGCCAGGCTGATCTCAAACTCCTGACCTCAGGTGATCAGCCGCCTCAGCTTCCCAAAGTGCTGAGATTACAGGAGTGAGCCACTGCACCTGGCTCCAAGTATTGTTATCATGAGATGATAGCTCTGTGCATGTTACTACCCATGAAGACCTTCCAGTGGGACAAGATGTGGAGGTGAAGGACAGTGCAATTGATCATCTACATCCGGTGTAGGCATAGGTTATGTGTGTGTTTAGGTTTTAGTTTTTAACAACAACAACAAAAAAAAAACTTAAAATGTAAAATTTTAAATTGCCTTAAATAGAGAAAAGCTTATGGAATAAAGATATAAAGAAAGAAAATATTTTGTACATCTGTACAATGTGTTTGTGTTTTAAGCTAAGTGTTATTACAGAAGAGCCACCCCAGATGTTTGAAGGCTGGGTATAGTGGCTGATACCTGTAATCCCAGCACTTTGGGAGACCAAGGTGGGAGAATTCCCTGAGCCCAGGAGCTTAAGACTAAACTGGGCAACATAGTGAGACCCCATATCAACAAAAAATAAGAAATTAGCCGGTGGCTAGGTGCAGTGGCTCACACCTGTAATCCCAGCACTTTGGGAGGCCAAGGTGGGTGGATCATCTGAGGTCAGGAGTTTGAGACCAGCCTGGCCAACATGGTAAAACCCTGTGTCTACTAAAAATACAAAAAAATTAGCCGGGCATGGTGGCGGGCACTTCTCAGCTACTTGGGAGGCTGAGGCAGGGGAATGGCTTGAACCTGGGAGGCAGAGGTTAGAATGAGCTAAGATTGGGCCGGGCGCGGTGGCTCACGCCTGTAATCCCAGCACTTTGGGAGGCCGAGGCGGGTGGATCACGAGGTCAAGAGATCGAGACCATCCTGGTCAACATGGTGAAACCCCGTCTC
>NW_016107503.1:4551692-4557204 GCF_001604975.1 Cebus imitator
TGATGGCACATGCCTGTAGTCCCAGCTATTTGGAAGGCTTAGGTGGGAGGATTACTCAAGCCCAGGAGGTCAAGGCTGCAGAGAGCTGAGATCATGCCACTGCACTCCAGCCTAAGCATCAGAGTGAGATCCTGTCTCAAAAAAAAAAAAGAAGAGATCTCACAAAATATGGGATGAAGACTCAAAGTCATTATAATTAGAACATAAAAATTAATGTGACTTCATTTTACAACCAAACTAATGAAGAAGGATCTTGATTAGTTACACAATAAAGTTGAAATAAGAGTTTTGCTCCAAAATAATAGTGGCATTTGGGTTGAACATGAATCATTTGGTTTGAAATGAGCACTGGATGGGAAGGAGCTTATTTACTAAAGCACGGCATCAGAGAAAGGAAAAAGAAGGGAGCCTCCCCTAAAAGTTATTTTTTCATCAGTTTATTAGATAAACATATAGTGAATGCCTACTGTGTTCTATACTCTGTAATGGTGGCTTAGGATGCAGAGATAAATACAGTAATATCTACAAACTTCCTGAAGGGCAATAGGATGTGGTCAAACTTACAAATACACATATTCCTCGATCTGGAAGCAGTCGCACTTCCAGGAGTGCATTCTACTGTTATATTTGCACCTGTGTGAAGTGATGTTCTCATGAAGTTAAGTCATTGCAGCATTATTTTTATTCACAAAGGACTCAAAACAACCTAATGTTTATTAGTTAAATCATAATACATCCACAATGGAAAACTAAATCAATGTAAACACAGAATCAGGAAGCACTTTATCCACTTACATGGAATGATCATATCCTCAATACTATATATGATTCAGTGAAAACAAGGTGCAGTACAATCTATACAACATGATACCATTTGTATATAAAAGGGGAACCATGGACCAGGTACAGTGGCTCACGCCTGTAATCCCAGCACTTTAGGAGGCTGAGGCAGGTGGATCACCTGAGGTCAGGCATTCGAGACCATGGCCAACATGGCGAAACCCCATCTCTCCTAAAAACACAAAAATTAGCTGGGTGTGGTGGCATGCACCTGTAATCCCAGCTACTCAGGAGGCTGAGGCAGGAGAATCGCTTGAACCTGGGAGGCGGAGGTTGCAGTGAGCCGAGATCGTGCCACTGCACTCCAGCCTGGGTGACAAGAGTGAGATTCCGTCTCAGAAAATAGAATAAAAATAAAAGGGGAACCATATATATTTTTATATCTCTAGAAGAATTCACAAGAAATTGATAGCACTGATTGCTGCTGGGGAGGGAGACTGGATAGCTAAGGTGTCAGAGGCAGAGGCGGGGTAGGAGAGAGACTTTTCACTTTATACCTTTATGTACCTTCTGAATTTTCAGTCAGA
The DNA here is from genome assembly GCF_001604975.1 of Cebus imitator. Classification (NCBI taxonomy): domain Eukaryota; kingdom Metazoa; phylum Chordata; class Mammalia; order Primates; family Cebidae; genus Cebus; species Cebus imitator. Next base: position 4,553,060 of record NW_016107503.1, read on the forward strand.
TGAGTGTGTTGCCTATTCAAAAAATAAATTCAAAAATATTTAGAAAGAAGCTGGGCGCAGTGGCTCAAGCCTGTAATCCTAGCACTTTGGGAGGCCGAGGTGGGTGGATCACCTGAGGTCAGGAGTTCAAGACCAGCCTGGCCATCATGGTGAAACCCCATCTTTAAAAAAAAAAAAAAAAAAAAAAAAAAAAAAAAAAAAAAAAAAAAAAAAAAAAAAAAAATTTAGAAAGGATCAGACTGGAAGAAAAGGTGATCAGAGCATCAAAATAAGAAAAGAAAATAAGACACCATTACTGCTAGTGGGAATTCGCAATCTAGCAGGAGAGAAAACAAAAGAAAAAGACGTAGCAATACAGCGTGATGAGAGTCCTGCACAAGCTGCTAGGAGTGCACACAGGAGGGACTTCCACGCCTCCAGAGGGAGGAGTTAGGGAGGATGACTCGCGAAATGGGAGCACTGAGCTGAGTGATTCCAGATGAGAAGAGTTAGCAATTGCAGCGGAGAAGGATAGCGGTGGAAGGGCATTTCTGACAAAGGAAACAGCATATTCAAACACACAGAGATTTGAAAGAACACAGTACATTGTGAGACCCTGCAGTTCGGCAGGACTGGAGCAGAGGAGACAGGATGTGGACAGGGGAGGCGGGCAAGAGTCAGATCCAGGAGGGCTGAAAATATCGAATATCATGCCCAGGAGTTTGAATTTCATTCCTTAGTATTGAGGGACCTCTGAATGCTTTTAAGCAGAGCATGGGCATTCACAAATCTGTGCTTCAAAGAGTTCATGCTGCAGGACATGTGGAGAATGAATTCAGATAGATCAGTTAGGAAGCATTTGCAGTGATTCTGGTGTGAATTAATGAGATGCCACTAGGCCAGTAGTGGTGGGAATACAAGGAGGGGGATGCGCAGGAGAAAAAGGACTTGGTGACCACTAGGATCTCGCGTGCAAAGTTAGGGGAGGAAGGAATGGCATAAGATTCCCCAAGACATGGCACAAGAAGGAAGTGGAAGAGGTTTGCAGGGGAGATTGCACTAGGATCTGCGGTGCAAATATAGGGAGGAAGGAATGACATGGTGGTGTGATTCCTGACATGGTGGTGTGATTCCCCAAGACAGCGCATTAAAAAAAGAGGAAGAGGTCTTCAGGAAAGATTAATTTAATTTGTTTAAATTTGTTTGATTTAAACAAGAAGATCAGTTTAATCTGGGGCCTGTTGGATTTGAGGGGCTTGTGGGAAAACCAAGAGAAATTGTCCAGCAACTGGCTAAACACATGAGCGGAGCCCTGGGGAAAGGAGTCTGGGCCAGAACTTAGATTTGGGAGCCATCAGCCCTGGGTGGTGGTGGGTGGGAACCCCAAAACACATTATGCGGTGAGATGAGGGGAGTGCCAAGGCCAGAACTGGGAGAATCTCCTCCCACTGCCACTCCATTTAGGAGACTCAAGGAGGGAGAGGAGCCAGTGAAAGAAGAGCCAGGGGTCTGGGTGACCCAGAGAGAGTGGGAGTCAATTATGCTGCTTTCAGAAACAGGACCTGGGCCATTACAGAGCACTTCGCATCCAAGAGTTTGATTCATTCCCACAAGAACAAAGTCAATCAAAGTAGTCACAAGAAGCTAGGCTCAGATAACCAGCAGGTCCCAGTCACACTGCTAGTTAATACCGGACCTGAACCTTGAACCCAAATTTTCTGACATCAAGCCAGGACATTCTCCTTCCCTACCCAGCTTCCTTTTGGTTAAATAAGAAAAAGTTCCTCCCAACCCTCGTGATCTGCAAAGTCGTCAGGTTTCTGTTACCTTTTTGTGTAGGAATTACTTAGGTGAGAATCCCTCCTCCATACTTGTGCTCATGGAGTTCTTTGGTCCTAGATGTTCTGCCTCTTCTACTTCCCTTTGCTGAAATAAATTCTACTCATCCTTTAAGACCTGGCTGAAGTCCTTCCGTAAAGCCTCCCCCGGGAATTCCAGATCACTCTGACAACTCTCTTTTCCAGATTCCTGAGGCAAATACACCTTCAGGTGACCCCCTCAGTGAGTCATGCTCTTGTGTAATCCCCTCCTCTCGAGTGTGGGTAGAACCTGTGACTTGCTTCTAGGCAATAGAATATGCCAAAGGTGAGGATGTGCCATTCCCATGATTATATGACATTATATAACACTTCTTAGCAGACTAGAGCAGGAGACTCATGCCAGCCTTGAGGAAGCAAGCGGCCACTTTGTGAACTGTGGAGAGGGCCACACGGCCAGGAACTGCAGGGTCCCCTCTAGGTGCTGAGTTGGCTCCTGGATGACAGCAAGAAAATGGGGTCCTCGGTCCTACACCCTGACAAAATTCTGCCAGCAACCACATGAACTTGGAAGAGGATCCCGGGCTCCACGAGGAAACACAGCCCAGCTGGTACCTTGATTGCAGTCTTGTGATGCCTTCAGCCCAGGACCCAGTTAAGCCCAGCCCAGACTCCTAACACCAGTAGAAACTGTGAGATAGTTTATATTCGCTGCTTTAAGCTGATAAGTCTGTGGTACTGTGTGACACAGCAATGGGCAATTTAATGTAACTCTTATTGCATCTAGGTCAGTACCATTGTTTGTTTATTTTATTTTATTTTATTTTATTTTTTTCTTCAGAAACAGAGTCACTGGGCATAGTGGCTCACACCTGTAATCCCAGCACTTTGGGAGGCTGATGCAGGCAGATCACTTGAGGTCAGGAGTTCAAGACCAGCATGGCCAACATGGTGAAACCCCATCCCTACTAAAAATACAAAAATTATCCAGGCGTGGTGGCACACACCTGTAATCCTAGCTACTTGGGTGGCTGAGGCAGGAAAACCACTTGAACCCAGGAGGCAGAGGTTGCAGTAAGCCAAGATCTCACCATTGCACTCCAGCCTGGGTAACAGAGTGAGACTCCGTCTCAAAAAAAGAAAGAAAGAAAGAAACAGAGTCTCACTCTGTCACCCAGGCTGAAGTGCAGTTTAGACCTTAATAACTTCATGTCTAGTTTAACTAGCTTAACTTTACTTTTCCAATCTGAACATAAGGAAAACATGGAACTGGTCATGAAAACAAGGAACTGGTCATACATGGCTTGTACCCTGACACCGTATGACAATGAGAAGCACAGTGAAGGAGCTGAACAAGTATTTCTAGAACGTCAGTCCAGAAAAGGATGAAAAAGTGACTAATAGGGCCATGGTGGGGATCAAATCAATGATGTGTAGAAAATGCCTAGCCAGATGCTTAGCACATCACCTTGTGTGTCTGTGTGTGTGTGTGTGTGTGTGTGTGTGTGCGCGCGCATGTGTGTGTGTGAGTGACAGCCTCACTCTGTCACCCAAGCTGGAGTGCAGTGGTGGTGCGATCTCGGCACACTGCAACCTCCACCTCCCGGGTTCAAGCCAACCTCCTGCCTCAGCCTCCCAGGTTGCTGAGATTACAGGTGCACATCGCCATGCCAGACTAATTTTTGTATTTTTAGTAGGGACGGGGCTTCACTGTGTTGGCCAGGGTGATCTCAAACTTGGGACCTCAAATGATTTGCACATCTCCGCCTCCCAAAGTGCCGGGATTACAGGCAGGAGCTACCCAGCCACTTTTATCTATAATTCTAATAATATGGCATCTAGCCCCATTCGCTTATTTTTTCTGATAAAGAAATAGCTCCCTCCACCTCCAGCCTTCACAAAGAGAAACATACCCAGCAAGGAATAGTAGTTTGTCAAAGGTCACTCGGCAGATCAGTGGCCAGAGCTCTACCCTAAAAAGAAAAATTAAACAGTTTAAAAGAGGCACTGAGCTGGACACAGTGGCTCACACCTGTAATCCCAGCACTTTATGGGGCCAAGACGGGAAGGATCGCTTGAGCTCAAGACCAGTCTGAACAACATAGCAAGATCGCATCTTGCCACAAAATTTTAAAAGTTAGCTGGGGGCCGGGCGCAGTGGCTCAAGCCTGTAATCCCAGCACTGTGGGAGGCCGAGGCGGGTGGATCACGAGGTCAAGAGATCGAGACCATCCTGGTCAGCATGGTGAAACCCTGTCTCTACTAAAAATACAAAAAAATTAGCTGGGCATGGTGGCACGTGCCTGTAATCCCAGCTACTCAGGAGGCTGAGGCAGGAGAATTGCCTGA
>NW_016107503.1:4557518-4558870 GCF_001604975.1 Cebus imitator
CCTCTAAAAAAAAAAAAAAAAGAAGAAGGCAATGAGGCATCCATTATCCATGGGTTCATGGGTTAAAGAGAACAAAAAGGGGGTCCTTGTTTTACGCCATTGCCCTAATTCTCTCTTCTTTCCTCTTCACTACATTTCTACAGTTTTTCCATGAACACCACATGAAAAATTACTTTTTTGGCAAACTGAGTAACTGATTCACAAAGAGTGAATAATACCTAGAGACTAGCGAATTTATTCGTCAAGATTCCTTCCAAAAAAAAAAAGATTCCTTCCAAGTAATTTTGCAAGTGACAAAAACTCTGTTCAAACTAACTTAAGCAAAGAAGAATACATATTGGCTCACATAGCTAAGGAGGACATTGAGTCTTCCAGTTAACTGTAGCTATGTAACAAACCACACAGCCAAGTGTGGTGGCTCATACCTGTAATCCCAGCACTTTGGAGCCTGTTTCAGGAGGATTTCTTGAGCCTAGGAGTTTAAGACCAACCTGGAAAACACAGCAAGACCCCGTCTCTACAAAACAATTTTAAAATTAGCCAGGCATAGTGGCACATGCCTGTAGTCTTAGCTACTCAGAAGGCTGAGATGGGAGGATCCCTTGAGCCCAGGAGGTGGAGGCTGCAGTGAGCTATGGTCCCACCACTGCACTCCAGCCAGGGTGACACAACAAAACTCTGTCTTTATTTTATTTTTTATTTTTTTGAGATGTAGTCTCGCTTTGTCACCCAGGCCGGAGTGCAGTAGCGTGGTCTCATCTCACTGCAACCTCTGCCTCCCAGATTTAAGTGATTTTCCTGCCTCAGCCTCCCAAGTAGCTGGAATTACAGGCATGTGCCATGATGCCCAGTTAATTTTTGTATTTTTAGTAGAGACAGGGTTTCACCATGTTGGCCAGGCTGGTCTCGAACTCCTAACCTCAAGTGATCTGCCTGCCTCAGCTTCCCAAAGTTCTGGGATTACGGGCATGAGCCACCGCACCTAGACGAGATACTGCCTTTAAATAAATAAATAAAGTTGCCAGAAGAACTATGATTATCCAAACCTGGATCCCATACCCAGGTCATGTGTCTAAGAAGAAAGCTTGTTGGGTAGATTCTAAAGAATAGCTAGTACAACGCCTGTAATCCCAGCACTTTGGGAGGCCGAGGCGGGCAGATCACCTGAGATCGAGAGTTCGAGATCAGCCTGACCAATACGGAGAAACTCCACCTCTACTGAAAATACAAAAGCCGGGCGCGGTGGCTCAAGCCTGTAATCCCAGCACTTTGGGAGGCCGAGGCGGGTGGATCACGAGGTCAAGAGATCGAGACCATCCTGGTCAACATGGTGAAACCCCGTCTCTACCAAA
>NW_016107503.1:4559130-4561916 GCF_001604975.1 Cebus imitator
AAAAAAAAAAAAAAAAAAAAAGAATAGCTATTACAATCAGCATGGAGGGAGAACTGATGTCAGCTTAGCATGTATTTGTCATTCCACTGGCTCTCTATCAGCATTCTGTAGTTGTCGTGTCCCCTTTCGCTGGTCATCTTCCTATCATGTCCCTGTCTTCCACTCTGCCATAACATGACCCCTCTGAGGTTGGCTGGGTTTCCCACTGGAAAGAAAAGCTCCCTGGCTCTTACACCACACGGGCTGGATTTCTTTTTTCTGTCAGGCCCTCACTGCATCTGACTGTCATGCTTCAAAGAGCCGCTCCCAAATATCGTTATCATTTGTCACCATCCTTCCAGCAGCAGCGACCTAGGCAGTTGTCACTCGATTAACTGTGTCTCTCTCCATCTTTCCCAGTGCTTCCCCATTTTTTTTTCTCAAAATCAAACTCAATTTCCCAAGGGTCCCTTTTCCTAGAAATTACCTCCCAGGGCCAACACTACAGAAATAATACAAGATTATGAGATCAGGAGATCTCATGACAAATAGACCAATGAGGTTTCCGCAGTGTTAGCATCAACCAATGGGAAACTGTGTGAGTCTTGAGCCTCTACTTTGATTCCTGTTTAGCTTTCATTTTTAATAAGTCATTAGAATGCTTTTGGCTACAAGTACAGAATATCCAAAAGTCTAAATGATAAAGAATTGTATGATCCCACGTAAGTGTCAAGATTAAAGGCGGAGAGTTCCAGAGCTGGCTATTTATTTATTTATTTATTTATTTATTTATTTATTTTGTCTCACTGAGGCAGAGAGACAGGGTTTCTCTCTGTCGCCCAGGCTGGAGTGGAGTGGGGCGATCTTGGCTTGCATCCTCGACCTCCTGGGCTCAAGTGATCCTCCCACCTCAGCCTCCCCAGTAGCTGGAATCACAGGCACATACCACCGTACCCCACTAATTTTGTATTTTTTGTAGACACTGGGGTTTCACTATGTTGCCAAGGCTGGTCTTGAACACCTGGACACAAGCAATCCACCTGTTTTGGCCTCCCAAAGTGCTAGGATTACAGGTGTGAGCCACCACGCCCACCCCCAGAGTTGGGTAATTTAGTGACTCGTTCACATAGAAGATCCAGATTCCTTTTCATTTCTCCCCTCTGACATCTTTGGTGTATCATCTGGGCCATTTGGCCAACGCCTCTCATGGTGGTGGCTGCTGAACTCCACGCATCACCAACACACGTGTCCACAATATCGTGAAGCAGAATATAGGAAATTTCACCTTGTCTATTGGAAAAGCAAGGAATCCTTTCCAGTAGCCTTGCATCAGCTTTCTCTCACGTCTCCTGAGAAAGAGTATATCACATGATCATCCTCAAAACCAGCCATCGGCAAAGAAACCAAAATACCATGATTGACTTAAACGAATTAAGACGTACTCCTGGGTCTAAGAGCAGACCTGTTCCAGTGTGAGGAGCTTGCCAGTAAGTACCAGAACAAAACCAGGGATCAAGAAGGATGAGAGCAAGGAGGACAGGGGAGGACGGATTTGGACAAGCAGTCAATTGAGTTTAATGCACTTCTCTTCAGTTTGGTCCCTCCAACAATAAAACTACAGATGGAGACAGTTCATGAAATAAGATTTCGCAGGACACATTTATCAAAATTGTTTAATTAAAAAACAGCGAGACAGGCTGGGCACGGTGGCTCACGCTTGTAATCCCAGCACTTTGGGAGCCCGAGGCGGGTGGATCACCTGAGGTCAGGATTTCAAGACCAGCCTGATCAGCATGATGAAGCCCCATCCCTATAGAAATACAAAAATTAGCTGGGCATAATGTCAGGTGCCTGTAATCCCAATTACTCTGGAGGCTGAGGTGGGAGAATCACTTGAACCTGGGAGATGGTGGTTGCAGTGACCCAAGATCACACCACTGCACTTCAGCCTGGGTGACAGAGAGAAAAAAAAACCAAACAAACAAAAACAGTGAGACACAGGCTGCAACATGTATGAACCTTAAAGACATTATACTAAATGAAATAAGTCACGGAAGAACAAATATTGAAATACCGTATGATTCCTTTTATACAAAGCTCATAGAATAGCCAAATTTGTACAGACAGAAAGTAGAATGGCTGTTGCCGGGGGAAGGAGGAGTGGGCAATGGAGAGTTATTATTTAAGGGGTTCAGAGTTTCAGTTGGGGAGATGAGAACGTTCTGGAAATGGATGGTGGTGATGGTTACACAACAACGTGAATGTACTTAATGCCACAGAACTGTATGCTTAAAAGTGACTAAAATAGTCCAGGCGCGGTGGCTCACGTCTGTAATCCCAGCACTTTGGGAGGCCGAGGTGGGCAGATCACCGGAGTTCAGGAGTTCAAGACCAGCCTGACTAACATGGAGAAACCCCATCTCCACTAAAAATACAAAAATTAGCCAGGCATGGTGGCGCATGCCTGTAATCCCAGCTACTCAGGAGACTGAGGCAGGAGAATCACTTGAACCTGGGAGGTGGAGGTTGTGGTGAGCTGAGATTGAGCCACTGCACTCTAGCCTGGGCAACAAGAGCGAAAACGCTGTCTCAAAAAAAAAAAAGACTAAAACAGTAAATTTTATGTTATGGATATTTTTCCACGATAAAAAATGTTTAATACAATGGTGAGGCTATTTAAGATATTGAGCAGGCCGGGCGCGGTGGCTCAAGCCTGTAATCCCAGCACTTTGGGAGGCCGAGGCGGGTGGATCACGAGGTCAAGAGATCGAGACCATCCTGGTCAACATGGTGAAACCCCGTCTCTA
>NW_016107503.1:4562217-4564288 GCF_001604975.1 Cebus imitator
AAATTGTGCTAAACTTGAAAAAAATGTTCACTAATAATCCTAATGTTGAACTATTGGGCTATTTTAATATGTGAGTGACAGCCATTTCCCAGCCTCAGCAATCACTTCTGTCCCACTCATGTGCCATCCTCTCTTTCCTCAGACCCATGGTTGTTTTGACTGAAGGACAAGTCAAAAAATTCCACCTCCAAAAAACGCCCTGCAAGGGAGTTCCAGCACAGAATGGAATCAACCACAACACCCACTTACCTTTCCCCCTGAAGGTGACCCTCACCTTCCTTCTTTCGTCATGTGTCCTCTTTCGTCATGTGTCCTCTTTCAATACCGCTGGCTCTCCCCCTATCCACGCCAAGAGCCTTTGGGACCAGGGGACAGAGAGGGAGAGTCAAAGCCAGAGAGAAGCGCAGGCAAAGAGCACCAGCTGATACTGCAGCTCTGGAAAAGGCTGTTTACTGACAACACATGCGTACTTATAGGTACTGATCCCTCCGATGTTTGCAGATGAGGCAAAGCTGTGAGCAGCTGTGCAGAGAAGTGGCAGCCGTGTGTCCAACCTCAACACCCATTCATGGAGGGCCAGGTCATGCCACCTGAAGCTACCAAAGCCCCATACCATTTCCAGTGCCCAGAGTGAGCAAGAGGCCTAACCGATCCCATTATATAACCTTAAAATCAGAGCTAATATGTTCACATTTCAGCTACTCACTTCAGACAGTCTTTTCTGAAAAAAGCCAGAGATCATAAAGACTTTCAGCCGGATGTGGTGGCTCATGCCTGTAATCTCAGCACTTTGGGAGGCTAAGGCAGGCAGATCACCTGAGGTCGGGAGTTCAAGACCAGCCTGACCAATGTGGAGAAATCCTGTCTCTACTAAAATACAAAATTGCCCAGGTGTGGTGGCGCATGCCTGTAATCCCACCTACTCAAGAGGCTGAGGCAGGAGAATCACTTGAAACCAAGAGACTGAGGTTGCAGTGACCCAAGATCGCACCACTGCACTCCAGCTTGGGCAACAAGAGCGAAACTCTGCCTCAAAACAGAAAAAGACCTTCAATGTGCAACACCCACCACCCGTTTAACTCACGCCTCAGAGCTTCATCACACTATTAGAAAATTTCTCCTTACATGTCATCTTCTGGGATTAAAATAGATTCTAAACAGCCTCCATCCAGTTTTGAATGACGTGTGCCCTCCAGTGCACAAACATTAAATGTTAGCATTCAGTACTCTGCGTTGAGCTCCCAATGCCAGGCAAGTGCCCCAGGGCTGCCTCAGGAAGTGACTGTCTTTTGTTCCGTGATCCTGGTCAGCCACCTGGAAAAGCACTCTGCTGGTTACAGAAAGGAGAACTTGCTTCAGGTCTGCCAGCACTGACGGAGTCCCTACTACCTGCCAGGCACTGAGCCAGGGCTACAGACTGAGGATGAATAATCAACCCCTTCCCTTAGGGATTCTTAGGCCTGGGGGCAGGGCAGACATGAAAACAAACACGTACTATACACTGTGATGAGTTTCCACACAGCCAGCTGCTGTGGAAGCCCTGGTGAGGAATCACTAACTCTGACTTGGGATTCTCTGGGGAGTCAGAGAAGACTTCACCAAACAGATGTCATTTGAGTGGGGTTTTGAAGGATGACTAGGAGCTTCTCAGAAGGATACGGCAGGGAAAAGAATTTCAGGCAGAAGAAACCATACATCCAAAGGCAGAGAGGTGAAGGAGGACATGGTGCATCTCAGAAGCAACTGGCAAGGTAGCAGAGGTCCAGAAATGAGGCCCAATGAGTAAAGTGGCGGCCAGCTTGATCCCAACCATCACCCGTCCACGGCCCAGGGAGAAAGAAGGCAAAAACAAGGTCTAGCCCTGTTGCTGCTGAGTAAGCAACGTTACTTTTCTAGATAAAGATGATATTCTTAAGTCTTTGCTCCATGAGTGTTCTAGGTCTTCTGCGAGATAATAATCTACTAGTGAGAACTGCCTTCCCAAGGGATCCAGGCCTTTTATCTTTGGAAAGGCCATTGGACAGTTCCTCTGGAATCTTTAGGGAAGCTATGGTTTTTTTTGTTTTTTTTT
>NW_016107503.1:4565153-4568283 GCF_001604975.1 Cebus imitator
TCTCCTCTGTCACTCAGGCTGGAGTACAATGGCACCATCTTAGCTCACTGCAAACTCTGCCTCCCAGGTTCAAGCGATTCACCTGTCTCAGCCTCCTGAGTACCTGGAATTACAGGCATGTACCACCATACCTGGCTAATTTTTGTATTTTTAGTAGAGGCAAGGTTTCGTCATTTTGGCCAGGCTGGTCTTGAACTCCTGACCTCAAGTGATCTGCCTGCCTCAGCCTCCAAAAGTGCTGGGATTACAGGTGTAGGCCACCAAGCCCAGCCAGTCGTTCCTTTAATCCCCTTAAGGTACCCAGGATGGTGCTCTTTTATTCAGTGGATATGTAATAATTCTGGTTATTTCATCCTCTCCAGAAAAAAAAACAAATTAGTGTGTGGTTTGGTGGACTTTCTGGAAACTTCCAGAACCAATTCTTCCTGAGTAAGGGCTTATTAAACATGAGCACGCTGGGTGCAGTGGCTCATGCCTGTAATCGCTACACTTTGGGAGGCCGAGGTGGGCGGATCACCTGAGGTCAGGAGTTCAAGACCAGCCTGACCAACATGGTGAAATCTTGTCTCTACAAAAATACAAAAATTAGCCGGGTGTGGTGGCACGCACCTGCAATCCCAGCTACTCAGGAGGCTGAGGCAGAAGAACCACTTGAACCTGGGAGGCAGAGGTTGTAGTGAGCGGAGATCGCACTCCTGCACTCCAGCCTGGGCGACAGAGCGAGACTCTGTCTCAAAATAAATAAATAAATAAATAAATAAATAAACACGAGCAAAATGAACTGAAACTTCTCAAGGAACTCTAGGAAAATCTGGTCTAACACATGAGCTTTATGAATAAGGTTTTTTCAATCACCTTTCAGTCTACGAAAAATTTTATCAGCCTTAAAATGCTCTCAGTTGTTTGTTTGTTTTGAGACAGGGTCTCACTTTGTCACTCAGGCTGTGTGCTGTGGCATGATGTCAGCCAGCTCACTGCAGCCTTGACCTCCTGGGCTCGACTGATCTTCTTACCTCAGCCCCCCCACTGATCCTCCCACCTCAGGCCCCTAAGTAGCTGGGACTACAGCACCACCATGCCCGGCTAATTTTTTTCTATTTACAGTAGAGACAGGGTTTTGCCATGTTGCCCAGGCTGGTCTCGAACTCCTGACCTCAAATGATCTACCTGCCTTGGCCTCCCAAAGTGCTGGGATTACAGGCGTGAGCCACCGGGCTGGCCTAAAATGCTCCCAGTTCTCTCAAAACTCTGCCGGATGACGTGAGCTGTAAGGCAGACTAAACTAGCACAGGGACGCATTTTCAATTTTTCATAAAATATTTGCTTTCCTAGAATCCAATATCTTTTTAGGCCTTTTTTTAATCCTTCTGGTGCTAGAACTAATTTGCAAAATTTCTCCCTCATCTTACCCTAACTTGGCTGGCTGCCCTTTGCTGAAGAACTGAGTTTGGGATTTACAACATGAAAACGACAGAGACCCAGGCAGGTCTGAGGAGACAGCTTGCTTGTCTTCCTGCGGGGCCCCGCAGCGGCCACCTGCCCAGGTGCGTGAAGACATGCTGCCCTCTAGTGGCTGCATCCTGCCTGCAGGAGTACCTCCACTTCGCAAGTGAAAAAAAAAAATCCTCGTTTTCACGTTCACCAGCTAAACATGCTCTGAAAGCACTGTCTTCCCCTCTGAAGACCCATGGGATTTTAGAGCTAAAAGGGACCTTAATCCATCCCCTACTTCTGGTTTCTCGTTTTGTTTTGTTTAGAAAGAGCCCTATGATCAGAGAGACTGGGTCTTTCAGCTAAGGACCTGCAACAGTCCTTAGAGAAGTAGACAGGAATAGAACTTCCCCACTTCCCCACACCCTTATTAAAAGACAGGGAAGGGAGAGGAAGTCACCCCTAGAAACTTAGAAATACACAAGATGCAAAAGAGCTGTGTACTCTAATGAGTTAAGTGAGCCCAGGGGAGCCCAGAGAATCTAGCTGAAGGCTGAGCTTCCCCCATCAGCCACTCCCCTGGCCCAGCCCCTCCTGAACCTGCTTCTGCTTCCACAGGAAGCTACTTTCTAAGTGCACACAGGCCTCCGATAGGGACCATCTCTCTGCCGTTTTTTGAACACTTCCCTTAGGTCAAGGACACTGCACTCCAGGGTAGATTTAGATTTTTGTCCAAATTTCAACCTAAACTAATTCACTCTCCCACTGCCATCATTGGGCCTCAGTTTCCTCATCTGTCAAATGAGGGAGTTGGGTCAGATGCTTTCTAAGGTTTCTTTTAGCAGCGATAGTTTATGATTGTTTGCCTCTTGGCATACAAGTGTTGATGAAGAGAGTCAAATTATAAAATATTTGAAAAGATTTATTCTGAGTCAAATATGAGGGACCAATGGCCCGTGAGACATGTGCCCAAGATGGCAGGGCCAGAACTTGGTTTTTCACATTTTAGGGAGACATAAGGCATCAGTCAGTACACGTAAGGATGTACATTGGTTTATTCTGGAAAGGTGGGACAAGTGGAAGGGGGTTAGAGGACCTTCCAGGTCATAGGTAGATTCAAAGATTTTCTAATTGGGAATTGGTTGAAAGAATTAAGTTGTTGTCTAAAGACTTGGAATCAGCCAGGTGCAGTGGCTCACACCTGTAATTCCTGCACTTTGGGAAGCTGAGGCAGGTAGATCACCTGAGGTAAGGAATTCGAGACCAGTCTGGCTAACATGGTGAAACCCCATCTCTACTAAAAATGCAAAAATTAGCCAGGCATGGTGGCAGGTGCCTGTAATCCCAGCTACTTGGGAGGCTGAAGTGGGAGAATTGCTTGAACCCAGAAGGCGGAGGCTGCAGTAAGCTGAGATCGTGCCACTGCACTCCAGCCTGGGCAACAGAGCAAGGCTCTGTCTCAAAAACTTTTTTTAAAAAGGCTGGCCGGGCACGGTGGCTCACACCTGTAATCCCAGCACTTTGGGAGGCCGAGGTGGGTGGATCACGAGGTCAAGAGATCGAGACCATCCTGGTCAACATGGTGAAACCCCGTCTCTACCAAAAATACAAAAAATTAGCTGGGCATGGTGGCACGTGCCTGTAATCCCAGCTACTCAGGAGGCTGAGGCAGGAGAATTGCCTGAACCCAGGAGGCGGA